>NC_070606.1:31733560-32036590 GCF_027172205.1 Podarcis raffonei
TTGCACTGCTGTGCTGAGTTCTTCTATTCCTCTCTACAATATGTAATACAATTTACCTCACGTCCTGATGTCCCCATAATATGCATTTCCTCATTCCACGTTAGAGCTAATTGTGTGGAATGGGGAAAAATGCACAACACGGCAACAGCAGGAACAGAGTAAGTTGTGTCTATGTTACCGAAGGGGAGAACAAGAATTCAACATGGGGCGTTTGGGGCAGTTGTTCTATTTTATTTTATTTTATTATAATATGCAGCTCTGCCCTGAATATGGCAGGTGAGGGGAAAGGGATGTGTTGCTAGGTAACAAACAAGGAGGTTCCACTGAGAGTCTTCATGGACAAATATCTGAGGGCGGTTTTGGATGCTGCTGAGGAAGTGCTAGCTAAATACAGTCACTTCTGTAATCAACTGCCAATGCTTCATGAAATGTTCAAAGAGGAACTTATTCAGGCTACAGATGTGAATCCCCATCCCCGGTGAAAATTCCACTCTGAATATTAGCAAGTGCTGCCAGCTGAACAGAGATGAGACTGTGTTATCTCCCCAGCAATGTCTGAAGCCGCTATCAGTGGCATAGAGCACACACAAACCCAGCAATGTTAGGCCTTTTCTTTACCCTGATCATTTAGTGATTCAGTTGCACAGGCATATATAAAGAGCCAAGTTTTAGTATATGTGCTGCTGAAGCGATCACATAAGGAGCCAAGTTTTAATCCAAAGGTCCTTCAAGCAAGCTAATAGGTGGTGGATGTAATGCAAGAAAACGCAGCGGTGTCCAAAGAAGAAGAAAATCACAACAGTGGGAATACATAATCCAACAAAGTTGAAGGATTACTGAGTCCTAAAGCAAGTTATTATCTGTCTTAATATTCCCTCTGAAGCTGCTGCTTTGATGGAAGTTACTACAGCCAGCAATCACTGTCAGAAACTGGCTCAGAACTTGAGTTATTGCATAGTTCAAATAATTTCATGGTGTGTGTATATAATGGAATATCACTTGATACTAAAGGAAACACAACTCAATGGTACCCTCTGGCGTTCTTATTGCTTATCGCAAGTGTCTTCTTCCTTGGTGACACTGGAGTGTCTTCTTCATTGGTGACACTGGAGTCATGTATATGAGCCCAAAGAATAATGCACTTGCTGTAGGCAGCCTCTGCTACAAGCATATCACATATATTTCTTAAAAAGCTAGGGAAAAATAAGAACACAATTTATTAACACAGCAGAGTAATTTTTAAAGGAATGCCAAGAGTGTCTTCTAAAAGGGTGAAGTACATTTGTGCCCTCTGCTGGATTTTTTTATTACTTTAGAAAGTTTGAATTTTTGGTGGGGAGACTCTGTGTGTATGTGTGTGTAGGTTGAAATTCCAGCATATCAAATGAGGGAAATCTTAAATTCTAAGCCCTAACAACTGGATCAATGTAAGTGACCGCCCGCGCCCCAAATTTAAACAATACTGACCAGCCCTGAATGAATATCTCTCTGCAGTCACCAGCAATCCTGAACATGAGGATCACAGATATGGCCAGCAGAAATCCCAGTGATTGCAAAGGCTATAATGGTGGTACCTTGTTAAATACTTTGTATTTGTCTATTTTAGATGTATGCCAAAAACTTCTCAATACTGAGTTCATCAAGGTCCATTAGGTTTTATTTCCCTTGTCCACCACAGGCTGAAGCTGACAAGGTGCAATTTTTCCTCCCCATCATGTGCTGAAAGGTGCAAAGTGGTCCCAAATAGCAGCAAATCAAACCACATTTCCCACAACTCAGTTATAGGCCTATGGTAACTCCATGGTGACATTGTAAGGGCTGATTCACATTTTACTTTTTGAACTTCAGTACAAAATGCATCCAATTTTAAATAGCAAAATGCACAAGAGATACTATATATAATTAAATGGTCAACTTTCAGGATAATAAACAATGAAATAGTAATTAGCAATTACAACCCTGTTTTCATGTTTATTGTTGACTGTTTGATTTAAGATGAACTGAAATAAATATTTCTGATGTGTATAGCAGGCTTTACAATCCTAGCCTCCATGGGGCTGTCCCTGAATACGTTTGGCCCAACTCATAGCCACGGACATGCCTTAGACCTGGTGTTCACCTCTATGGACATGGGTGATCTGACACTAAGTAAACATGAAACAAAAGAAGTGCCATGGTCGGATCACTTCCTGGTGCAACAGGACTCTGTGACCCTTCCCCTCTGCAGGGAGCTGGGACGAATTTGGATGGTACATCCTCACCACTTAATGGTTCCAAATGGCTTCCAAAGAGTGGTGGGGGATGTTTTATCCCATGTTGATGGCCTTTCAATTAATTCCCTGGTGGCCTGCTAGAATGTGGAGTTAACCAGGGCTATTGACTGTCTGGCTCCAAAGCGCCCTCTCCAACTGCTTGGAGCCTGGACGGCCCTGTGGTTTTCCCCGGAGCTTAGGGCGATGAAACAATCACTGAGACGGCTAGAGTGCTGGTAGAGGAAAACTCATTCTGAATCGGACCGAACACAGGTTAGAGCTCAACGCCAAGCCTACCAAGTGCTGATAGCGATGGCAAAGAGGTTATCTCCCGCCTGGACCACTGCAATGCGCTCTACATGGGGCTACCTTTGAATGGTGACCTGGAAACTACAACTAATCCAGAATGTGGCAGCTAGACTGGTGACTGGGAGTGGCTGCCAGGACCACATAACACCTGTCCTAAAGGATCTTCATTTGCTCTTAGTGTGTTTCTGAGCACAATTCAAAGTGTTGGTGCTGACCTTTAAAGCCCTAAATGGCCAGTATACCTGAAGAAGCGTCTCCACCCCTATCATACAGCCTGGACACAGAGGTCCAGTGCAGAGGGCCTGCCTTCTGCTGGTCCCTCACTCCAAGAAGGTTACAGGGAGCCAGTCAGAGGGCCTTCTTGGTAGTGGCACCTGCCCTGTGGAACGCCCTCACATCAGATGTCAAGGAAATAAACAACTATCTGACTTTTAGAAGACATCTGAAAGCAGTCCTGTTTAGGGAAGTTTTTAATGTTTGATGTTTTAGAATGTTCTAATATATGCTGTGAGCTGTCCAAAGTGAGTGGAGAAACCCAGCCAGATGGGTGGGGTAATAATAATAATAATAATAATAATAATAATAATAATAATAGTTATTGTCTGGAGACAGTGTGCTACAATGCATGTGCTAATGCACTCTGAAAGCCCAGGCAGGTACAAGAATGGTGGTATACACCTCTTTCTTATGCTGACATGGTGACCCTGTCGCTAGACATGCATATGACATGCAAGACATGCTCAAAAGTCTTGCAATTCCCCATGCTCCAGTGTGGTACCAGTCTAGCTCTTGTCTGTAGCCTGCCTTCTCTTGCTACCAAAGTACCCCAGCCACTATAGACAACACCAGGAATCCTTACCATCCATTCATGGCTCAGCAGCTCATGATTGCTTACTCTGCAGCCTGAGATCAGGATGTGAAAAACTGGGAGCATGTACAGAGCCACTGATACCTTCTGTACCTTCCCTAACCTGTGTGTCTGTTTCCACCAACCTTGTGAAATATCAGGAAGGACATCCAAGTTTGCTTTCTGTCTGCCCACTAACTTTCTCTTACTTAGTCCTCAAACACCTGTTTCCAAATGTTTCCATTTCCCCCTATGTGCCTGACTCTGCACCCATTTCTCCAGAGATTTCTCTCCCTGCTGCCCCCACCTTCCCACCATCTCTCTCTTTCTCCCTCTCTCCCTCTCCCTTTCCTCCCAGATTATTTGTGCAGGGCCAGGACCAGACCATTTAAAAAGAAAACAGAAAGGAGGTAACTTTAGAAACAGAGGGGTACCACATTAAAGATAAGATCTTTAAAGTAAGACATTGAAGACAAAAGATGCGGGCAAAGTAATAAACAGGAGTGGGGAGAAAGTTGAAGAGCTGAAGACGGGCAAGAACTGCATGCCAGAGTCCCTCCTCCTGTCTCTCCCCCACCCTCCCCCCAATTGTTGGTCCCAGATCAACAGAGGAGTAACTTGAAGGATGGCATTCAATGAATAGAAGCCAGTGGCCAGACTGTACCATTCCAACTTTCAGCAGGGGATGGAACAGCTGCTAGAGGTAAAGAATCACAGTTCATGACAGCTTCCTATCTCAAAAGTTGTTGCTTCCATGTCCATCAAGAAAGTAAGTGTTTGATGCTCAAAGGCCTGCTCCTCTGCATCGTCACTAGCTGTCTAGTGTTTGCTGCTACATCTAAGTTCCTTTGTTTCTGTTCCCTCCATCCCCCTATCCTCTGCCTGCCCTATGTTCCCTTCACCCCTCCCCCAAGTTGTCAGGGGCTGGAAGACAACAGAGGCTACACAAGAGCCCAGGGGATGAAGAACAGAAGAAGAATCCCCCTTAAAAGCTGAAGGAGGGCAGGAACAAACAAACAAACAAACAAAAAGGTAAAATTGTCTTAGAAATATAGCCAGGGCCCCAAAGTTTTCCTGCAGCTAGGGTGATGCAGTTTCCCTCCAGGAATATCTTCCAAGAAAAAGGTTGGTGCATTAAAAGAGAAGCCACTCCGTTTGTCTGTTCCACCTTTGCTATTTTGACTTCAGAGAATTCTTTTTGAAGAAGTGTGAGGGAGACTGAGGCTTCCACTCAGGGGAAAGATGTGAAATTTGTTTGGGATGAATAGCAGGGCAAATCAGCGAGCGCTGCTCAAGTGAGGGCCGCTTCACAAATTACTTTGGGAAGGAACAGACACCTGTAAGTGTCTTAAAATGCATGTTGCATGAAACAAGGGAAAGCACAGACCGTGCAAGACCTCCTGACGTGCTTCAAAGAAGTTTGCTGTACATTACCACCACTTCTGATATATATAACTTGTAAGCAAGTGGCCTGAAAATGGCTGGAGTTGCATGTTTTGTGATGTCACGTGTGAATTTGAAATGCATCTCATCGAGCTAAAAGAAGCCTTTGTGTCTCCATTTACTTCTACTTGACATAGGTATTGAAAGTGTATGGTGGATTTTATATATATATATATATATAGAGAGAGAGAGCGCGCGCGCGCTTCCCATCTCTTTTCATCCTCTCAGGGGAAATGCAATAGCTTGTCTTAAATCTGATCATTACTATTTTGCAGAAAAAAAGCACTGAGAGGGGATGGTGGAGTATAGAAGATTGTTATTTGCATTCATTCTGTCAATAGGCAAACTCACAAAATATGTTGGGGCTCGTCTATGTGCATCGGTTGCCAAATACCTTGAAATTCTTGGGTCCAATTCAGTTTATGCAGCAAGTGAGCTTGCTGAAAATAAATGCCACCAGAGACAGCAAGCAAGAGTTCTGGTGGGAATAAATGCATACAGAAAACAGATCGCCTAGGAGGGGAAAACTTTTCCAGGGCAGGAAGGAGACTCAGTGTTGAAGTGACATTTAAGTAAGATAAATGGTCTTAAGAAGTGATCTGCAAGTGCCATGAACAAGCAGAATGACAGCTTGATACAGCATCACAGGGGAACTGAATGAGAATAGAGCACATTGAACCTCAAGACTGGCAATTTGCCATATTTCTTTGTCATACTAAATAAGGCACTGTTGAATGTAAGTATTCCAGAAGATGATTCCATTATAGAATATTACAGGATTATTGATTGAATTTTTTTTAAAAAAAATACGTGTGTGTGTGTGTGGTGCTTTTATACACTAGTAAAATTGGGTTTGCAGACACTTGGTTTGGGGAGAGAAAGCCCTGTGAACATGTTTTGAAAGTTGCAACTGTAAAAGGTTTTAAAGTTGTTAGTGTATAAAGCAACTTTAGCATTTGGTTGCTGCTTCCAGCTGTACAGCCTTTCAAAACTGCGCTGCCAATATCCATCAGTATTGCTAATCACAAGCAAATATTATCCAATAATCAAGGAACAAGTATGCAGCCCTTCTCACCCTCAGATTTTAAAAGTATTCCCCCTCCCGCATGAACTGTCTAACATGGATCATTCAGTGGAACTCTAGAAGACTATTATTTCTTAGATTGTTATTGTTAATTGTATATCAGGCTTGTGAAAACGTCACTGGTAAAAGGGGAAGAAACTGGTCTCAGAAGATTCACCTGTTTAAAGCTGCAGAGACAGTTCCACTTAAAAGGATCCAGGGGTGTGGGGAGACTGGGCTTGGAAGAAGCATGGACCAATCCCCCCACACCCACCAATAAATACTGGATGCCAATAAATACTAGAAACAAGATTTGGTGCTTAGCATGCATTGACAAGTTTTGTTTTCCCCCCAGAGCTTGTCAATGCTGGCTGAAAGCCAAAACTTATGCATAAAATCAGCTAGCCAAAAGTTAAGGATCTGTCATGTGCACATGCTCAGGTACCTGTGCAAATTGCTGTTCGGTCAGGAACAATAAAAGCCGCTGCTTATCTCACAAAGAATTCAAAGACAGCGCCCATTTGGATATATTAACATATATCAACGAATGCAAGTTTAGAAGTATAGTGGTACCTCGGGTTACATGCACTTCAGGTTACATACGCTTCAGGTTACAGACTCCGCTAACCCAGAAAAAGTACCTCGGGTTAAAAACTTTGCTTCAGGATGAGAACAGAAATCGTGCTCCAGTGGTGTGGCAGCAGCAGGAGGCCCCATTAGCTAAAGTGGTGCTTCAGGTTAAGAACAGTTTCAGGTTAAGAACGGACCTCTGGAACGAATTAAGTACTTAACCCGAGGTACCACTGTATCTGTTTTATATCTTCATGGCTGATCTAAAGGAAGTTGATTGTGTACGACAACACACGAAACGATCTTCAAAGGACTTGGTCACTTATTCCGCAGCTTGTAGGGTCATAAAAAAGTACGGTTAAGCTCCCTGATCATTTTTATAATGCTGTTTCTATTTTTTTTGTGTGTGTTTTGCCACAAACTTCAAAATTCACTCCAGTTTTACTGTGGATACAAGTTCAGTGACATTTTAAAATCAGCCCAGATGTTGTTGTTTTTTAAAGAAAGAATTCTGGAACAGGGTAACAGGTCATGGGATCATACAAATGCAGAGTTGGAAGGGACCCTGAGGATCCTCTAGTCCAACCCCCTGCCTTGCAGGACTTTCCAAATGGCTGGGGTGGTCCACAGGGTGAGCAAGCACTTATTGGTTACAGCCACCCTGTGGAGGTGTGATAACAGGGAATAAAGTCCCATCAGTAGTCTATGCTGTGCCCGTAAGTGCAGAATAGACATTTAGTTCTCCAGAGCCAATCAGAGGCCAAACCACATGTGCAAGATCAGTAACTGGATCTCCCAACTATTTGTTTTTATTTGAATATAGCTACGGAGTGAGAGATTCCCTGGATCCCTCTTACCAGCAAGAGCCTGATTACTACAAAGCAGCAAAGTCATCTGCATGTTTTACTTATCTCTCCCCTGCCCCCATTTCTCCGAATAAATATGCCCTGCATGTTTGGACCCTTTGTCCAAAACAAGCAAATGTTTGGTGGGCAGGGTGAGTGTCAGAGGGAATGTTAATTTGGGCATAATGGAGCAGGGCGCGCATGCTAATGGTGAGATCTTAGGAAACGTCTTCAGCAAATTGTTTCCAAAGGCTAGCCTTAGGGTTTGTTTTGTTTTGTTTTCTGTGCTCAGTGAAGTCCAATGCCATGTACTTATTTGCTCAGTCCTCCCAGTGCCTCCTCCCTCTGCATAGGCAAAAAATTAATCACACTAGGCCTGACATTTAGGAAAGCCCTCTTTGTAATCTTGACCACAGCAGGGATAGTGCCAGCCAATTAAATATCCATATTTCTGTGAGGGGGCACTGCAGTGTTCTAGGACCAACTCTTATTTACTCCTTATTTTCCCCTGCTGCTTTGGCATTGTGAGCACTCAGCAGAATTATGCCGTAGCTCCTGTTTGCTGAACTGAGTCTGGAAGCAGTCAGACAGGAAGGCGTACGGGTGGTTGCAAGGTAGGGATGGACCTCTTTGGGAAAATTATGATGATTAAATTTCATTGTTTGTTAATGGTCGAACAAGTGCAATGAAATAGAAGGCAAGGCTGGAGTGAGGTGGGGGCAAATGCTACCTTTTATTCTGCACAGAGAGGTATGTGGAGAGTAAAAAAATGTAATGTTTTCACTCCACTGCTGAAGTGTGCATATGGGGGTAGAAAGACCTCTCCATCTCAGTGCTGGGAACCACAGTGCTGATATTGTGAAATAATGCTTCAGGGCCTGACGGGCCACTTCCTGAAGCTTGGTGGGCTGGATCTGGGCCAGCCATCCCAGCTATATGATATATACCAGGAGTGAAGAAGCTTTTGTGGAACAAGGCTGAATTCCCTTGCATAATTCCTTTCCAGCAGCCACGTTCTGGTGGTGGATGGGGCCAGAGGCAAAAGCACAGGGATTATGACTCTTACACCCTTTGCACGTCAAGCTACATTGCAACCACACAACAGTCGGAGGGTTACACACAAACCTCCCCATCTGGGCAAGCAGAAGGCATTGTGACAGTTCAAGGACACATTCCAGCTAGGCAAAAGCACTTGAGGAATATGCAGAGCCATCTCTACTAGAGGAAGGATTGGTGGATTCTAAGCAAAGTTCTGCCAGTGGATCTCCATCGCAAGAAGCGTGAGACCACTGCACTGAGTCCGTTTATTTATAATTAGGGTTTGGGGTTTTTGTTGTTCTCCTTGATGGTTTTACACACACAAGGCAGCTGATTCTTCTCTCACAATTTGCCAGTGATTCCAGTTCTCTGACTCCACTCTTGTTGCTGTGTCTTGTAGGAAAGATGAGCACAACGGCTGCTGCCAACGAGACCTCTCCAACTGCCAGGGTACTTGCATTTCTCAATGCCACCGCTGAGCTGGTCCCTCTAAGCCCTGAGCCGACTGGGGAGAAGCCCGACTCCTTGCCTATCATCATCGGTCTCATCTGCATCTTCCTCCTCCTGGCTACCTGCCTCGTCTTTATCACTCTGTGCAAGCCAGCAGCTCTAGATCAATCTTTCTACGGGCCGCATGAATGTATGCCGTACCACCCCGAGAATGCCAGTGAGCCGCAGCTCAGGCTATGGAAACGTCTGGGGTCACTCAGGCATTCCATACGCAGCGTCAAGCGCAGCCGGCCCATTTCCCAAGTCCACGAAACTTGTTCGATAAAAGCACCTGTAATCCAGGACTGGAACATCATGGAGTCAACTGAATTGTGACTCATCCATTACCTTCCATGATTCAGCTGCATCCCGCACATTGTTAACTGACCTCAGATATAGTCTAAGCTCTTTTGGAGAATCACAGAGCAACAAGGATGGGGGAATTGGAGAAGCACAGTGTTCATTACATACCTAACTATGGAAAAGGGATCGAAGCAAACACTTGCAGTGCCTGCTTGATATATGTTTAAACTATATTGTAAAGTTGAAGAAACCTTTTTAAAGGGGATGAGGCACTCCAAATCGTCCTGGTTCCGTTTGTGTCTATGGTCATTTGCTCCCCAAACTCTTTAATTCTATGACAGCAGAAAGGTTTGCCAAAGACAAGATAAAGACTCACAGCTCACTTGCCAGATGAATGAAAGTGGATATGGTTCTCTTGAGATGTGCCGGCAATGACTCATTGGCAACGTTCACTTTGATTCCAGATCTTTAGCCAAAACTAGCTGGGTGAAGCTGAGGGCTACTCAATCATATCTGGGGGCCTTCATGAACAAGCACATTGCATTATCACACATTTAAGTTAGCCACAGGATGATGCTGTGGTAAGTTGCTTTTTTAGGAGCAGCACAATATTCTATTGGGATTCTCACTTTTTCCAAACACCTGGGAGTTACACTGCAAGATGAGGCACAGCCACCTAAGAGCTAAAGATTTTAAAGATTTACAAAACTGCAGATGAACTTCTGCTCTTTATCACTTTTTTAAAAAAAGATCTATAGAAATTGGACAGTAGGGGAGAGCACAGCAAAGAAAAAAGAAGCCGCCTAAATTCTAATGGCAAAAGGCTCTGTGACAGCAGAACAGTAATAAATAAACAAGATGAATGCCACAAGTAACATCCATAGGAGAAGCTGGTGCATCCACACTGCATATAGCATTAACAAATGCAACAATTTTAGGCAGGGGAAGGAGTATAATAGTTATCTGGGTGCAGATTATTGTACTTTCAGTGCTTAGGTGGTACAATGGCCTCGCAAAAGTATTACCATTCATGGGAAGGGCCACAGCTCAGTGGCGGAACACACAGTTTGGCACTCAAAGAGTCCCAGGTTCAGTCCCTGGTATCTCCAGTCAGGGCTGGGGAAGACCACCATTTAAGTGTTGCCACCGGACACTGGAAATAATATTGAGCTAAATGGGCCAGTGGTTTGACTTGGGATAAGGCTACTTCCAGTAAAAAGGATGTGTAGACCATGCCCAATGAAACGGGAAACAAGTGTACACTTGGATGGAAGTGCCTGAAGGGAAAGACTGCAGGGAAGGGGCCTTGGTGGGCGGAGGATTTAGCCCCCTCTTGGCTCTACACATTGGCCTCACCACCCCATTTTCTATATATGACTAGGGAAGACTGCAGTTTGAACAAATGGGTCTGCCACCAATCAAGTGTAATCTGATAGTTTCTGAATGGTTGATGGTGTGCTAGCCAGGAGGCAAGCAAGCAAACGTTTGATCGTCACCATTTCACCATGCAGCAAAACAGGAAGTTTCATTCACAGTACGGTGCATGGACGTGTATGCAAGAAAACTCTGTTAACTGCTTCTTTTAGGGAGAACGTCAGCTTCAGGAGGGGGTGGTTTGGAGAAAGGCAGGGTGGGGTGCTTGCCATTTCAGTGGCCCGCCATTTCCCCCCTGCAGTCCCTGCAACTCTTTCCCCATCTGCTCTTCTTTCATAGAGTTCAGCAACTAAACCCGCACATGCAAATGAGCAGGTGAAGTTGGGGAGTGGGTGGGTCAAGGGGAAATGGCAATATAATATGAAAACTTTTGAAAATCTTGGATTATTTTTTTTAAGTGGCAGTTTCTTACAGTAATCTTTCTTAGGCTCTTTGAGGTAGAAAAAGAAAAAAGAAAAAAGAACGGAAAGATCACAACATGTTTAATGAAAACCACTTAGAGATTTTGACAGTTAAGGAGTATACACATTTCATTAAATAAACACATAAATGTTTAAAAAGTGGGAACCTAGTTTTTTTTAAAAGCTCTGTTTTGCTGGTATCTTGGCTATCTATATAATACTGGGCAATGATTTGCTAACGGCCTATTAGTTGTACCTCTTATTGAAATAGATGGAACATGTGGAACAGGCGAAAGGAAGCTAGGGAGAATAGCTTTGGCATACCATGCAAGTTATTTATTCTGAAATAGTGCAATCCAGGCACAGTTCAATTTGACCAAGATCCATTAACACCAGTCTCACAACTGGATGATGAAGCACTTAAAAGTTACCTAACTTTCAGTGGGCCCAAGTGCCATATCTGATTTATAACCATTGTTTTGTAACTTGAAGGGCTAAGAAAAGAAAAGCTCCACCTGCATAATAGATTGTGTAGCATCCTGCATGGGGCACTAACCATCTAGACATCATAAAAGTGTGACGACATTTATTGGAAGCTGAAACTTTACAACCGAGTGGATCTACTGGAGTAAATGGGAATAAAAAGTGTACATTTCAAGGGGGTATTTTGTGTGGGGGGGGGGAGAGGCTTTGTAGTGGATTATTTAGTACATATAGCTTCTTCTCAGATTGGAGTCTTATATCTGAAAGGCCCTCCAATACAATTCTGTAATGTTTGAGTGTATACAGAAATGTATGCTTTCAGTCGACCTACTTTCTAAAACAGGTGTGTGTTAAATGATATGACTGCACTTTCCCCATTTTTGTTTTCGGTTTAATGACTGTAGATATACAACACTCTGCCACAGACACTCACGTAATAAATAATAATAATAATAATAATAATAATTACACTAGCACCTGCTGGGGCTGGGGATTGCTTCAATAAATAAGCAGTAAAGGCCACCCGAACATATTTGTGAATGGATTCGTAGAGACTCTAGGGCTTGTGCACTTCTGAAATTCAAAGCAGCTTGTGAATTGAGAAGTAGCCGCACAGTGCAATGAAGCCCATTTGTAGTGTCAATGATGAACGCTGCTTTAAATTAATATCTGGAATTCCATAGGGTGGCATCTATTGGTTGCATGAGAAAAAGCCTCTCCTAGGGGACTGATGCACTCTGTCCTTGCCGCACCATAGAATTGTAGAGTTGGAAGGGACCCCAAGGGTCCTGCAGTCCAACCCCCTGCAATGCAGGAATCTCAGCTAGCTGCAGTGTGAGGGAGAATCCCTTGAAAATGGGCAAAGGAACACTGCACCCGAGGGAGCTCCAATTCATGCAAAGTTCCTCCACCCGATGTGAGACAGTTCTCCCCTTGTGCTGAAGTTCTGCGTTGACAGAGCCCACACTGTTCAGGATCCGACAAGGCTTTTTTGGGATTTGCAGAGGGCAAAGGAAGGGGAACAATTCTGCCACTGAATACAACTCATGGTGCTCTACATACATTACAGTGGTACCTCAGGTTACATACGCTTCAGGTTAAATACGCTTCAGGTTACAGACTCCGCTAACCCAGAAATAGTGCTTCAGGTTAAGAACTTTGCTTCAGGATAAGAACAGAAATTGTGCTCCCGGCAGCGTGGCGGCAGCAGGAGGCCCCATTAGCTAAAGTGGTGCTTCAGGTTAAGAACAGTATCAGGTTAAGGACAGACCTCCGGAACGAATTAAGTACTTAACCCGAGGTACCACTGTATAGTCGGTGCACTTTGTAAACAACCCAGTAAGTGAGATCACTATTATTAGCCCCATGTTTCAGATGTTGGAGTGAGGCTTCAAGGGAGTAGCTTGTTCAAATGCAGTTTTGTGTGTTTAAAGGGGAAGGATTTTCTGGCTGGCAGCTAAGCCACAAAGAACCAAGTGACACATGATACCCTAATTCAGTGACTGACTCTCCTGACAATTTGCCCCTAAAAGAAGCCATGGGGTTTCCTAATTTGGACAGAGACCATGACAAGGAGGATGGGGCTGATTCTTTAATACAGATCCCTCCTCTAAGTTACTTTTAAAGGTAAAGGGACCCCTGACCATTAGGTCCAGTAGCGGATGACTGTGGGGTTGCGGGGCTCATCTCGCTTTATTGGCCGAGGGAGCCAGCGTACAGCTTCCGGGTCATGTGGCCAGCATGACTAAGCCGCTTCTGGCGAATCAGGGAAGTGCACAGAAACGCCGTTTACCTTCCCGCCGGAGCGGTACCTATTTATCTACTTGCACTTTGATGTGCTTTCAAACTGCTAGGTTGGCAGGAGCTGGACTGAGCAATGGGAGCTCATCCTGTCGTGGGGATTCGAACCGCCGACCTTCCGATCAGCAAGCCCTAGGCTCTGTGGTTTAGACCACAGCGCCACCTGCATTCCTGAGTTACTATTAGGAGGAACTAATAGTGAAACCATGGTGGCTGTGTATTTCCCCCTTCATGGCTAAGCGCAGCTCTGCGTGTGTGTGTGTGTGTGTGTGTGTGTGAGAGAGAGAGAGAGAGAGAGAGAGAGAGAGAGAGAGAGAGAGAGAGAAATGAGAAAGCATTAGCCTCCCCTCCTCCTGGTTCCCAATCCAAATCAAGAGTGTGGGGGTGGGAATGGATGGGTGCAAAGCTGAAAGAAAAAGAAATACCACGGGAGATCCAATCATAGATGTCTGCACAAGTTGCAAAGTTTGGTGGCACTAAGTTACACTAACTCCGTCCGAGCTATTAATATTGAGCACACAGCATATTTAAGAGGCTGGATATCAACTAGCCGATCAGATTTAGGCACCTAAATGCAGCACTCTCCTCTTCCTAAACACTTTAGGACAGGACAGTTTTGCATCTGAACCACAGGAAAATTCCCAGTTCAGAACATGAGTAGTTCATGGTGCCAATCACTTTAAGAAGATTTATGACATAAGCTGGCAAAACACAAACTTTAAATGAAGGTAGAGCACACCTCCCTTGACTCACTCAGTTGTAAAATTGATTTTAAACTAAAAATAAAAAAAATTGTCTGTTTCCCGAATTTGATTTGTGACAGCGTTTATGTTCACTTTAATGCGTTTGACTTTCCTTTCGCTTTGGTCAGAAAAGCAATCTCTCCAATTTATTAAAATGAGTTTCACAGGAGAGCCCTCATAGGCACCCAATGCCTTTCCCTTGCAGACATTCCCGTAGTACGTTTTATTTGAAACAGCATCTTATTGTGGTCTCTTCAGTAGGACTTGGCTACTCTGTTCAATTTTGTTTCTTATTGCTTTGCTCCCTATCACAGTTTCTCATGTTAATATCAAGAGACAATCAGAAATGTGACTGCATAAACAAAAGCAAATCTTGAAGCATTTATGTCATTCCCATACAAAATCATATTTTGATGCGTTGACATATTTTAATTTTAAAACCATCAAAAGGGCCTAATCAACATTATGAAACAGCCGCCTTGCAAGTTTTATTTGGTGGTGGAGGAAGAGAACTTTGAAGTTATCAGGAACTCATCTGCAATCTACGCAGGTTTGATACCAGGGGCTGGTCCTGCCAGGAAACAAAAGCATCTCCTATAGGGCCCATAGGAGTTTGCTTCTGGGTGTTAAAACACTGCTGCCTCCTCTACTGCAAGTGTAGGGTGGTGGTGGTGGAAGGAAGGCCTGAGCCACAATGCTATATAGAGAGAATGTGTAATGGGCAGGCTGCTGGTTCAAATTCTGGCAGGGCACAATCTCAACCTAATTCCTAATACAGACATATGGTAAGATCACTGCCTTGTTGTGGTGAAGGGGCTTGAACAACTCAGAGAAGCTATGAGCTATGCCGTGTGGGGCCACCCAAGATGGACAGGTCCTAGTGGAGAGTTTTGACTAAACGTGATCCACCTGGAGCAGGAACCAGCAAGCCACTCCAGTATCCCTGCCAAGAAAACTCCATGGACAAAGACAACAGGCATATAAAAGTAATGGACTGCGGGAGGCAGTGGAAGACAGGAGTACCTGGCATGCTCTGGTCCATGGGGTCACGAAGAGTGGGACACAACCAAACGACTAAACAACAACAAAAACCTTGTGTATATGTGTGGGGGGGGGTGGCTCGCTCACTCTCTCTCCATTATGGGGTACATTATTCTTCATATTCCATAAGGCCACCATAGCAATTTCTTCACCTATGATACTTTCAGATTTAGAGGTTAGGTTATTTATAGGGCTTTTTTTCCTTTTCAGCTGGAGCTCACCAGAGCTCAGCTCCAGCATCTCTCAGGTGGGCATCATTGCCATTCTAAGAGAACAAGGGAGAAGTTCATGGTGAGCTCCGGCACCTCTTTTTCTAGAAAAATAGCACTGGGTATTTGGAGGCAATCCCCTCCTGTCCCCAGTCAACTGACATTACCCCAGACTTCTTATATAACTGACCTGCTGCTGTGCAAAATTTCCATGTGATATGGAACAAAAGCTTGCAACCTCACTATACCTCTTGGCAGGCTAGAGTGGGGAATTCAAGGAACAAGAAGCCAACTCAGAGCATGCTGGAAATACCCCTCTGTGTTTGCTAGAGAAAATAAAAATGTTTGGTTTTGAAGAAAACCTGGGAACGCCAAAAGACATGATGTGAATGCATTCATTCATTTACCAGCTCTACTGCCATTCATCCCATGAAGGGCTAGCTTCAAAGAGGGAAACAAAAGCAGCAAAACGAGGCTCCAAATTCTTCTATCCCAATTTATTATTTAAAGCTGTTTTGTACACTAGCAAAGTATACCTATTTCATCAAGAAAGGCCCCTGGAAGGCTCAGCCAGTGCCTCACTGAAAGTAGCTCTGTTTAGGAGCTGGCTTATGCTTAAACCATTCCCTGGGTCAATACAGCAGTTCCAGCGATGTGTTCCATTATCACATTAAGAAGAAATCATTTTGTGGTTACCATGTTGTAGCACAGTTACCTCCGATGCCCAGCTAATGAATTGTGTTCCCTTGAGCCTGACTCCCCCCACCCTCTCGCTCCCCCTTTTTATTCTTGAAATGGTGTTATTAAATCTGTTACTCGAAGTCTCCTGATCGTTTTGATGCTGCTCACTTGTTTATGAATTGCCCTGCTTCCTGTTCTTAGACTTTCCAACAACAGAGGAAGTGACTGCTAAATTCAGCAAAGCACATAAAGTAGTAAAACCTTGGTACGGGGTATGGCCTAACCTTAGTATCACGTTACTGTGACACCAGGTAACAGCTAGGATGAAGATAGAAAGAGAGCAGGCAGGCTTATTGCTTCTCTTCTTCCATTGCCCCCACCAGATCTTAACCGAGAACAAACAGTTTAGTTACATGCCTGTACGATGCTGCTGTAGTCAGGGATGTCTTCAGGAACAGTGGCTTCGTAGCTGCTTTGAAGGAAGATTGGCCGGTTGTCATTCACATCCAGCACAGTGACATATACAGTAGCTGTCCCAGTCCTCCGTTTGCCTGTTGGACCGTTATCTGTGAGAAAAAAGTGCTCCATCTTAATCTCCCAACGTTTAGGAAAAAGGCAGGTCTACTGACCTGCGCGTTGACTGAATGCAAACAAATCCAGAAGCAAGCAAGGGCAAGCAACCCAGGTACTTCCTCCATTTCCTTGGTGGACAGGAGGAGTCCCCCCAACCCCAGGCGACCCCTGAGCGGAATAATGACTCAAGACAATGTGCTATGGGATTAAAATTGGCTACAACTTTATTAAGTTTCTGATGTAGGGAGACCTTGGCTCAGGCACTGGGTGTTTATCCTTCCCAGTCCCCAGCAGGGGATCTGGGAGACTTCAGGGTTATCCAGAATGTGTGGGGGTTGGGCTGGCTCTGGAGAACATATGTTCAAGCAGAGGGCCCGCCCCCCGTTTCGCCGCCGTTGGAGGGGAGAGCAACCTCTTGGCGTATGGCCAATGCCTCCCCTCAAGACCCATTTAACGGGGAACCCTGGTATCACCACTGCAATGGGGGCGTGGGTCACCGCTTCATGCCCCCCCATTTAGGAAGATAGACTAAAGGATTCCGTCCAAGGTCTGAAACCGCCAAAGTTGAGACGTTTAGCTACGGGAAAGGCAAAACCTGCCAATGCAGGAAAATTCCTTTCCAGCCCTTCAACATTGACCCTGACATAGAAGCATCTGCGTACCTGTGGAGAGGAGGTTAACCTGCAAAAGATGACTTAACTGAGGGAGGGGAGGGTGTGAGAAGCTCTGGAGCCGACTGCTGCTTTGCAGGTAAGATTCACCTTCTGTTGTGTGGGCAGGACGGTCCCTCCCCTTACCTGGCCAATCCCCTGGCAACACCTCCCCAGGCGGAATTGGGCAATTGGCTGAGGTAGGTGGAGACCTCCAGGTATCCAGCCTGGGGAGGATGAAGCCAGCCTGAACTACCAGGAGTCACACTGGGATGTGGGGGGCTGTGTGCGACCACGCAAAAGGCGCCCCCATTTGATGTGGGAGCGGTCATTCTCAAATCATTCCACACATTCCGTCTGAGTCCAAATTTCTGGGGGGCGCATTAAACTCTATCAGTTCCAGGTAAGAAGGTAAGAGCAGCTCCCCCTGTATCAGGCCAAAGGCCCACCTAATCCAACACACTGGTCTCACTGTGGCCAACCAATACATTTATAGGAAGCCCACAAGCAGGACGTAAGTACAACCTGCCCCACTTGTGATTCTCAGCAACCAGTATGGAGATGCACAGCAGTTTTTCAGAGACATACCAGAGCCATGGCTAGCTTTATCCTCATGAATTCATCTAACTTCCTATTAAAGCCATTTAAATTGGTGGCCATTATTACATTGCCTTGTAGCAAATTGCAGCTGTGTGAAGAAGTACACACCCTTTCGTTTGCCCTAATTTTTCTGACATGCTCTTTAAACCCTTTCTCTCTACCCAACATAATTTTATATACCTCCATCATGTCCTGCTCCCCCCAATTATTCACCATTTTTTAAAAACTAAAAAGCTCTAAATGTAACTTTTTCTCATAGAGGTAGCTGTTTCAGATCCTTGATCATTTTGGTCATCTTCTTCTGAACTTTCTCTGGGTGTCCTCTCTTCTTCCTAGACTCTGAAAGGTCTGTAAGAGTCAAGCCTGACTAGGTTCTGAAACTAGGGACTCTCATGTGGGACTGGGATTAACATCTGTCTCCCCAGTTCCAGATTCCAGACCTACAAGGCCAACAAGGGTATCTTCCTGTTGCACTGCCAAAGAAATATTATCACAGAGAGAGTAAAATTTATAAGGGTGCCAAAGGATGGTGCTACTAGCTGTTGAAAATAAATATACATATATGGCTCCATCATAGTTAGTGTGCATTTAAAATATGATTTACTGTAAATTGCACACACAATGTATAGGTTTATCTGTTTAACACCTGCATCAGATATATCTATTTTGCTTTGATTCTAATGTATGTCAAATTCACTGTGATTGTTTTAATTTTTTTTTACTTCAGCTTTCCTGAAAAGCCTATGAAAGATGTTTATTAACTTGAGTGAAGCATCAGTATGAAACTGCAGAATTATTAATACCACAAAGATGTTTAATCCTACCGATTATATTCCATTTCAAATAACGTCAAGTCTTTCATAAATTTGCGCTACATGGAAAAAATTCTTTGTGATCAATAGTAGACATTGTTGAGCACTTAAATCCCATTGATTGTGCTAGTTGTCTTCATTAATCTACATTCAACCCAAGTATGTAGCGACTGGCTGCATTTCACTACACAGTACGCCGGGGAATATTATCATTAGCAAGTTAATCAGACACAGAATTTCCCTCTCATCTAAAGCTACAAAGGGGCTTCTTTACAGAACATGAGAGAAAGGTGTGTGGAAGGCCCAGGATTAACTGGAGGTGGTTAACAAAACCATCTCGCTTCATACGGTGATGGAGATTTGCTCATGGAATTGGAAGGGAAACTTCAGAAATGGCAACAGAAGATTGCACCATTAATTTGTACGAATCCTTTGCAAACTGTTTCCTCTCCACTGCACTCCACATGAGGCAGTCTGGAAGAGACACATCAGTTGCTCAGATAACAGAAACAAAAGCGGTCCACAGGAATCCTTACCAATGGCCTCCAGGATAAGTGTATAGTATGGGATGGTTTCTCTATCCAGGCTGACGACTGTTCGAACTACTCCATCCCTAAAACCGACACTGAACTTTCCATCCTGGTTCCCACCTATAAAAACAGAGGAAAGGAAAGAAGAAGAAGAAGGAATTCAAAGAAGAATGAGGGCACAGTTTTTTTAAAAAAACACACACTTGTATTTAGGAATATGAAATGCGGAACTAAGATCTTCAGAAAGCACATGCTCTTCTTCAATGTACATACATACATTTATGTGCATGACCACCTACAGACGCTACATGTCAATCACTCTGTACACAAGATGTGAAAGATAATGCTTTTGGAATGATTTATCAACCCAATCAGTCTTTTTGCCCTGAGTATGTCTTTCGCTACAATAAATTTTTACAGTTTTAGTTCTGACTGCGGTACATCAATACACAAAAAGGTCAACAACATCATTCCTAAGGGACTCATGATCAAACTTCTGAAATGAAAAATGGATTCAAAAATTCAAGAAAAATGAGAACACACACTCCAATTACGTTTTACATATTTTAGTTGTTATATACACAAATATAAACTTGTTTCGTGCAATTTTTGACTATCATGGCCTGAGAATCGCAGTTTAGTCAGCCATATCTAGGCTCTTTATAATGCTACAGTTCCCATAGTTCCTGGGTAGACCTCCAACAGCTAAATAGGTCTGAAACTGGTTTCCACTTATAATGCAGAAACATCTCCTATTACTTACACAGAAGACACAAAACCACCTATGTCCCTGTGGGATAGGATTATGGGAGACTTGACTATGGGAACAATCCTCGGCACAATAAACTGGCATAAAGAAAGCCAGTGTAAATTAAGTCAGAGTAAAGTTACAACAGATCCATACCGAGTTCAGCAGCAACAAGCCTTTAAAATAATGTTTCACAGCCTAAGTCCCGCCCCCCCGCCCCAGTTGGTAATCAGTCTGGTAATCCAGAGATCTGCTGCGTCCTAAGGTGCTCCTCCTGGCAGATCTTGCTGCAGGATTGCCTCCTAAGCGCTTCACAGAAATTTAAAGCAATTTAAGGATTCAGTGTGAATTGTTTGTTTCCCAAAAGCATTTCTAAGAGTGCTCAAAATTTACATGGAATAGCAAAATGCAAGCCATATTGCCAGTGCTGGCCCAAATTAGAGATTTCAAGGACTCCATCTCAGTCTTACTTGTTTTAATTTGCTGTTGAATCACGGTGGCTTTATTGCTTTAAAGGCTTTCCAAGGTTGCATGGCTTGATAATTGTGCAATGCTTTCTTTCAATCTACGTTAAACATATTGATTCTTGATTCCCCCCCCTTGCTATAATGTAATTACTGTACATTAACCGATATGGTACAATAAAGATATAGAGCGTCATTGGGGACTCTGAGCAGCAGAGGGCGAGAATGGACAAGTTTTAGAGCCTTCAGAAATAATAGGTGGTTGTGGAATGCCACTCTAGGTCCAGTAATCCAAGCAGGGAGACAATGGCACCCAATAAAGAAAACTTATTTGTTTTTGGTAAGATCTGAGCCAGGACTTTCATACCTGGTTGGTTTCAGTGGGATTGTAAGGTGTGCATACTTTTAGGTCCCACTGATTTCAATTAAAGTGAGATCGCAGGCCTGCCCAGCTTGTGACACAGCAAGCTGAAATTCCCCATCAGCCATGTATGACAGTTCGACACAGGTCAATTATTCACCTACTTTTGCTTCTTGCAAAAAACTTTAAAAAGGGGGGTCGGTCAAGTTCTTTTTTATTTTATTTTTGACCACTACAGTATAAACTGGCCACTACAGTATAAACAAACAAAAGTCTATGTGTAAAACACAGGTGGGTGGGTGTGAAAGGGTGGGGGAATAACACATTGTCAATCACATAGCAGACCATACATGTGTATGTAACAGGCTGGTGGTTCACAAACTGAGCTAGTCAGAATCACACACAACATACATATGTCATGGATGTTTAGGGAAGTTTTTAAATGGTTTTATAGTGTTTTTAATATTCTGTTGGGAACCGCCCAGAGGAAACCCAGCCAGATGGATGCGGTATAAGGAATAAATGATCATTATTATTACTATTATACATAAATATTTTCCGCTGACGTCAGTGAGGCTCAACCTTGGCTAGATTATGTTGCATGTTTGTAATGCTTCCTGCGCATTGTTGTTAGCAAGAATTAATCCACACACAGAATGGCCGAAGTCTTCCAGGAAGCACTGCTTTCATACAGCAGCTCAGATGCTGCACAGCTTGTTTTTGCTTATCCCAACTGTCAAAAACATGGTTTAGGAAACTTTCATTTAGAGAGGCAGGCTGTCCCTTATTGCTTACCACTCAAAAACATAACTACTACAGGTTGTGCACAGGGACACAGGCTGCATCGTGCGCCATATTGGATGGCATTGCGTCCAAGGGCCCAAAAAATTCCATGATGTAGATGGCCCTGTTTAGGAAGAGGTATCTCAAATGTTGACCACCCTGTTTCTGGACTTGAAATGATAGCCTACTACACATGGCTGACCTATTCTGAAGGAGGAATCGTATAAAAATTCCAAAAGAATCATGCGGACATACCCAGAACTTATCTGCTATATGGAAGTAGCTCCTTACAAAGAAGATGAAGACCTATTTTCACGCCATTGTCTACATCAGAATATGGCCTACCAGGCTGCACTTCGGCAAGCACTGCAAATGAGTTCGGTGACAATGCCTTTCTCAAATTGTCATATCCACATTCTGCAGACATAAGGCAGCTGATGACTCTTTCAGTCTGATGAAGCATAGATAATTCTCAGGAGCAAACAACCCAAAACAGTTCTGCTATCATTTGCAAAGCATCATAGGGAAACATATGCAAATCCCCATGCAAATTAGCCGTTGCAAACCTAACAGCAGGATGAAAAGCCCCCTTGGCTGTCTTCATTTACATGAATTTCCCCACACTGCTTTGCACCAATACTCTGCACCACGGTGCCACAACCGATTCCCAAGGGGGGAAAGGAGGCTGGTTACAGACCAAGGAAGAGATGCTTCCCCAGGAATCAAGCTAGAGAACTGGGGGTGGTTTGAAATAGCTATGAACCACTCCCAAATAAGTATGGAAGAGAAGGGAGAGGAGAAAGAGAACTACTTGGTGACAGATGGAGGAGCAGAATTATGTGGTGGTTTCCTTTGCATGGAGTTAAGGGGAAAGAGGCCAAACCTTTAATAAACCAAGAGTTGGCTTATTTTTGTTCTGCGCTAATAGGATTTTATGCCTTTTCAATGTTACCCACCCTGAGCTTTGGGGCTAGGAGAAGCTAGGGTTGCAAGATCTCAAATTTTTTTTTGAAGTTTTTGAGCTATTTTTAAGGAAATTCAGCAAAACCCACACTTCCAGATTTCCCCAGACATTTCAGCAATTTCTGCCCAGGCACTGTTTCCGATGTGCAAATCCTGGCAATGGCCGGGAAATTCCAGATGAATGCCAACCCTAGGTAAAGGGTCCCCTGACATTTAAGTCCAGTCGCGAACGACTCTGGGGTTGCAGCACTCATCTTGCTTTACAGGCCGAGGGAGCCAGCATTTGTCCATAGACGGTTTTTCCAGGTCATGTGGCCAGCATGACAGAAGCCGCTTCTGGCAAAACCAGAGCAATGCATGGAAACGCTGTTTACCTTCCCGCCAGAGTGATACCTATTTATCTACTTGCACTTTTTGGCGTGCTTTCGAACTGCTAGGTTGGCAGGAGCTGGGACCGAGCAACGGGAGCTCACCCAGTTGCAGGATTCAAACCGCTGACCTTCTGATCAGCAAGCCCAAGGCTCAGTGGTTTAGACCACAGCGCCAACCCTAGGAGAGGCTAAAATCTGAAAGGAAGAAAAAGGAGGACACAGCAATAAGGATTGACCAGTGTTCTCTGCCCCCTCTGAACTACATGGCTTCTACTTCTGAAGTATACCAGAAAGACTTGATACCTGTGATGAAATAACTGAGCTCGGCATTGAGACCCACATCAGCGTCAGTGCAGTTGAGGCGGACCACTTTGAAATCACGAGGTACGTTTTCAGGAAGCGATACGTTGTAGACAGCTGGGAAGAAGGTGGGGTTCTCATCATTCACATCTAAAACTACAAGAGAGAATTTGATCAAGGTCGACTCTGAGCCATGCTTCAAAGCCATACCTGGCATGGCTAAAAGGTGGAGCGTCAGCCACTGTAAGAAGCCATGTGTTTGCTTATCCCGTTGTTTCTATGCATATTACAATAATATTAATTGTAGAGTTGGAAGGAACCCCCCAAGGGGCATCTAAGTCCAACCTTCCTGCAATTTAGGAAGTCCCTGGGTGGGCTTGAACCACCAACCTTCTGGTTAACAGCCAGGTGCCCAGACCCGTTGCGCCACCTTAGGGACTGCCATAGAAGTTCAGTTAGGGATCAGAACTATGCCACATCAGCTACCCCCTAAAAAAGCCCATTCAAGGAAGTAGGAGAAAGGGCAAACAGGCAGTGGTGAAATGGACTGTGGGAGTTCCAGAGTTACAAATAGTTAAGAATCATAAACATTTTTATCACTGATATTCTTCAATTCTGAGGTAAGTTCATAACATTTCAAAACATACAAATGCGTTCTATTCCTAGACACCTGAAGTTAAAGTTGTGGAGACTTTCTTCTATCATCGTATAGCAGAAAAGTGTCTGGAATAACCAAACAGAAACTCTTTCCAAAGTGCATAACAGATGGTATTTAAAAACTAGATATAAATGACTTGGGGTCAAACCTAAAATAAATTATTATTTATTATTTTAGAAAGTATTTTAATCATGAACTAATAGTAACAGGTTAAACATTTCATTGGAGTGGCCGTGTTGGTCCAATAAAGAGTGCCCTCCAAACCCTTTTGGATCTTACTCAACTTTCTTTGTTATCATCACTACAACCATGCGCATAACAACTTCTAGAGCAGCTACAAACTGAGAATGGCCAACACAAACAAAAAGGGTGGGTTCTTGCATTGCTTTAGCAGAATGGGAGCTGCAGCCCACCTGCTCATCGCGAAAAGCTCCAGGAACCCATTCTGATGCTCTTTCCCACGAGGGTTGGTAGCACAGGGAACAGAGAGAGCATGGGTTCCTCTCACATTATCCAGGGTTTCTCATGTTCTCTTTGCACAGCATGGGAAGTGGGGTGAAGGCACACCTTCCCTTTCTCTTTCTGCCACCTCCATTCTTTCTTTTTAAAATCTCTCTTTCTCTTTTAGACAGTCCCTCTCCTTTTACCCCTCCTTGCCACCTGCACGAAATCAAACCAAGGCTTGCCCACCTTTGCTCTAGCCCTCACAATGTTGGAGGAAGGGCTCCTGAAGAGCGACAGCAGCATTCTTGGCAGTTTAAAAATTGTTGTGGAAAAATTCTGGAACTGCAACAGCAGGACCGGGCGAGATTTTCAAGCATCCTTGCCTGAGCCTTTTTGGGGGTGGGGTTGTGTGCATCAAAATTTGCATCTTCAACAAGGTAGAACTTTTAAATTTTATTCCCTAGTCAAGTTACACATTTCTCCTCCTCTCCCTTGGCTGTTTTGAGTGGGCATTTTCCCAGCCTCTGTGCTGGGCAATCCTTGAGCATTTAAGTCAGTGGTTCCCAACCTTTTTTTGGCCATGCCCCATCTAATCATCTCTAAAATCCTGATGCCTCCCCCTGTGCCATCTAAGTCTTATTATTCAAAAAGTGAACTCCTATTCATGCGGAGGAAGCCTAAAAGGCCATTAACTTGGTTGAACTCATTCTTGAATTGGCCCCTCCCCCCAAAAAAATCAAATTGCCCCATTGTGGGGCATGTGCCCCACATTGGGAACCACGGATTTAAGCCCTAGTTTGACTCAACCTAAGCACAGAAAATTATCTGAAGGTATTAGACAAGGTGAGAAATCCCATTTGAAATGCAGACAACCACTCGCACTAAATACATTATTATTATTATTTTAAAAAAAGAATGACACAGCAGTAACAGTGAGACAGCATCCAGAGTGTTTCGGTTCTTCAGTCACCTCTGACCGTGAGAGTGCTGGTAGAACTCTTGGACGGCACTCCTGCATCACTTGCGACTACCCTGAGGTAGTACTCGGCAATCCTTTCCCTGTCTAGAACAGCTGTGGAGTTGATAAGACCACTGCTGCTGTCGATGACAAAGTCCATCCTAGGCATGCCCACCTGCATACGGTATGTCACTTGACCATTCAAGCCTTCATCAAGGTCAATGGCTACCACCTGAGACAGAAAGCAAAAAGTGAAGCAAAAAGTGATGAGTTTCCCCCCTCTCATAAAGGTGAAACCTAGAAGATCCCAACAGAATCACATTATCACTTCCCATGGGCTCAGGGCCAAATTTACACATGGCCTTAACTCAAGTACGGGGCTACCTAGTGCTACCTGGTTCATTAAAAATAAAACAAAGTTGTTACCAAAATTGTTCCTGAGATGGGATCAGCCGCATTGTGCCTGCAATTTGCACTGCAAAAAGATGTCCCACTGGAACTAATGGGAACTCCTTTTTTTGTGCTTAAGGGCAAAGCAATACAGTTCAGATCACATGCAGAGCAGCGAAAGAACCAGCGCTACTAGTCCCTTGAATGTGTTCACCTTTTTCTTGAACAGACTACGCTGAGGGACTAAGGCTGCCAAATTCACATTCAGCTGTAAAGAAAAGCAAGTGAACTAATGATCTGATGTCACGAGGGGGGTTTTAGTCTATCAGTTCCTCTGTGTGTTTTAGCTTTCTCAACTTCCTCTTGGCTTATTTCAACAAGTAGTACAGAATGTAGATAGAAGTCAGGTGTGATCATCAGTGAGAAGGGAGATATTTGCTCCCTTAAAACATTCTGGGGCACTGGTTTTACTGAAAGCTACAGTAAAACTGCAGTGAGGAAAGTACCACTACTACTCATCACTACATCTGCAACAGAAGCCCAAACAGGTGTGTTTTTTTTTAAAGAAACACCTTTCAGCAAATATATGGTTGAAATCAAAAGTAACACCGGTTCACCTGGAAAACGGATGACCCTGCTGGAAGTCCCTCGGGAATCTCAGTGATAAAAGGTAAATTCTGGAAAGCTGGGTCGTTGTCATTGAGATCCAGCAGGTTTACAAACACTGTGGCACTGCTGGTGGCTCGCAATGGTGGTCTTCCACCTGCAGAGATCAGAAGAGTCACAACTAGTCCCACGAGCACCCCAAAGATTGAAAAAGACAATTTCTAATATTTTGTCTTAGTGAACCTCTATATATCAAGAAGAAACCCATGTTCCTTCCTCTTCAAGTAATTGGCAATTCACTTTCAATGAAAAAAAAATCAGATTTGGGAAATGTCAGAGCGATAACAAAACCGTTAAAATAAATTGCAGAAGTAAGAGTGTAGAAGCTAGCATTTATCTAACTTTAAGCAATCTATAATTGTTGCTACTCCTGCTATGTACCTATTATGGAGGAAAGTTATAGAGGGATGGGTTTTTTTTAATCAAAAGCACAAAATATATAAGAATGTGACAGCTAGTATGTAAGAATGTATAGCAGGTAGTTAACGGAGCGCTAAAGTATTCACAGAACAATTGAAGCAAGCGTACGATCAGTGACGGAGACCACAATCTTCCTCATGAGCTCAGCTTCCTGGGGGTTTGGATTTTCTCTGTCCAGGACAACCCCTGTTGTCCGAATCTTCCCTGTGGTGCTGTTAAGACTGTAGAATTTATTTGGCGGTCTAATGCTGTACACGAGGGAACCGTTTTCTGCTAGGTCTGGGTCAAAAGCAACCACCTACAGAGATCAAAAGAGTGATGGTATATTGATAAGAGACCAAAAATAAATAAATCCTTTTTCATTTTTTTAGTACATCTGTATGGCTGGCTTCTAAACTGAAGCATGAAACAGAAAAGATGGGGAATAAAAACATGACTCCGATTCCATTCACTTAAGTACACAACACAGTCTCATTGAAGAAGCTGTTCTCATGCTTTTTCGTGGTACAGCAACAGTCACCAGGGCTGATGTGCCAGTGAAAAAATGTCCAGGCAAAACAGAATAACTGAATGTAGGAGAATCAGAATTCTGTTGCCCCTTCCTGGCAAAGGATCATTCCACTTACAGCATTTCAGTTAAGCTGGGAGGCCATGAAGTTTGGGGAGTTTAAAACACATTATCTCATCAAAGATGTTCAAAATGCTTTTTTTTGCATGTCCTTCCCTTTAAAAAAATAATTTTGTTTGGTTTTACAAAACACCCTCTCACAGCTTTTTCTAATCTTGGCCTTTTCTAATCTTTCTAACTCAACCTGGGTGTACTAGCTGCCCACCAAATGATCACTTTCCTTTTTGGACAGACCATATCCTCAGATATTATCCCCATGGCTCCTGTCATAACACTGCATTTATTTTTATTTTTGCCTAGTGGGTTTTTCTTTCCATTTTGCTCTTGCTTTCAAATGTAATATCTGTGCTTGCACGAACTTGTGATTTCTATTGGCTCTTCCCTGGTTTACTTCCTTTGTTATTGTTACGTTGAAGTTGAAAATAAACAAAAAATTATGATCTAAAAAAATAAAGCACACTATCATATCCAAACATAGTTGCAATCATGGTTACTTTAGTACAACCCCGCACAACCCATGCTAATAGGTAAAGGACACTGCTCATTTGTATATTGCAATTAATTTGCAAATATTTGCAACATTTCAGTTTGCTGGCAGAGTGTTGCAAGGGGCTTTGTATTCCTTGAGATGCAACTCCTGTTTGCCAGCTGTGTATGTCCACTGGGTGAAAGGGGGAGATTAGAAAGGATGCAAAAGAAAGTTCATTGCGTTATTCAGAGGCAGGTGTCTGTGGAAAAGGGAATTCATCAGCCTGGTTGCCTTGACAAATAAATAAATAAATTCCTTCTTCACTCCCCCATTCATGGTGAGTTCCATGAGAGGGTTTCTTCTGCTCTTTGTGACATCACTATGTACCAAATCAGATTTGGCTACTGCGGAACATCACTAATGACAAATGAAACCCTCTTATTGCCCTAACCCTGAATGGTGAACGTGCCCCTGCTCTACTCTCTATCATAGTCTTAACTCGCACTGTCTCTTTAATTGAGAATGAATTGAGGGCATTGTTTGCCCTCAATAAAATCCTCATGTAGTCAGAAATGGCTGGTTGCCCCACAATCTCATGCTCACAATGTGATTCCCATTTGACTTGGATCGCACTGTATAAAACTGTCTTTTATTTTTAAATCACCTCCAAAGGTGAATACAGGACAGTGGCTGCAAATACATACTGTATACGTTATGTCTTAATTTGTAAAGACTTCTGAATATATGCTGAAGTATTTGCAAAACCAGAAGATGAATCTAAATGTGACAAACAGCCCCTGAATCTTTGGAAGTGCCGTTCTCCATGTTCCTCTTCATCTTTTAAGATACACAGAGGCTCCTTTGTTTCATGCTCTATTTTGTACTAGACAGAGTCTTCTTTGCAGTGGCACCTCTCTTGTGAAACTCCCTGACTACGGTCATCCACTAAGAATAATTCTCTGAAGACCACCTTTTTCCTGCAAGTTTTCCCACTGGCGAGTAAACTGCAAATGTTTTCATTGCTGCTGCTGTTCTGGCTTGGGCCTGTTTGTTTTTATTGTTTAGTATTTAGACCTATTTTAAAGTGGCATGCTTTTTATTTTGATGGTGTGGAAAATAAAATATAGTCATTTTTTACCAGGTACCTGTAGTCCTGAATATGACTTAGAAAAATAAGCCGTCTTCAGGACTACAGGTACCTGGTAAAAAATAACTGTTTATATTTTATTTTATTTAAATTACTTATATTTATTTACCACCTTTTCCTCCAAGGAGCTCAAAGGCATGTGTATGGCAGACTAGGCCGAGACAGTGACTGGCCCAAGGTCACCCGGTGAGCTTCATGGCTGAGTAGGGATTCGAACACTGGTCTCCCAGGTCACAGTCTGACACTAACCATCACACCATAGTAGGAACGAACAACAAATTACACACAATAAGAACAAAGACATGCCTTAAAGAATATTGCGTCTCCTACAAGGAGACTGGAAAGGTTACTTCAAGGTGGGGGGAAAAGGTGGCTGAATTTACTTCAGTGAATCAATCTGTAATTGAACATCTTGAAATGGAAACTGACTGGTTGCAGGAGTTCTAAATGAGAACCAGATTTGGAATTTTGAAGTCATTATATTACTTTTTAATTACATAGAAATAAATTGTATTTGATCAGCACATGCACAATTGATTTCATGTTTCATTAAAGCTACTTCGTGTTAAGTTGCCAACACTAACAGAAACAGAAGTACAAGGAGTTGAAGCCCTGTCAAGACTGATGGGGCACTCAGGGGGCGAAGTTTGTTCATGGATGGGGGAGAGAGGGGGAGCTCAAAGGCCAGTTAAGGTAACTGAGAGTTAATTTCTACACAGTGAACTTGTACGAGAGACCTTTGCTATTTCCCCTCCTCCCCAGAAGATTAATGTTTCATTACGGTATTTTTTTAAAAAAACACAGTCTTTCCTGTTTGATGATTTTGTGGATTCTCTCCGCTTTCCCCTCATTTATTTTCTGTTTCACGCCCGTCATTTTTCTCCTAGTGTGATGGAGAATAATTCTCCCTCTCCTTCTCTTTTATTTTGCCAGAGGGATTTGAAAGGCTTTAAATCAATGCCTTTCAGAGAGGTCCTTGAAGGAGGTCGCAAGCAAGGCTGGGAAAGAAGTTGAAATTGGCCCCAAATTTTACTTTAAAACACACGGAGGCAACCCTAATGCACGCACACACACACACACACACACACACACACACACACACACACAATATGAATGACTATGCCATGTTTGCAAAAGGATGGGAACTGCGAGAGCAATGTGAGGACTATGATTTTATGCCTTCCAAATCACATTAAGGTCCAGAACCACAGCAGAGGAAACAGAGTTCATGGTACAGGAACTGGATGTGGAATAAATTATGTAGCCTTGGTGCTTCAGAATCCAATAAATGCCAGCGTGGGGTGGGCGTGGGGGGGGGGAATGCAGCGACTGTTACAGTCTTCATATGACTAAATAAATACATACCACTAACCTTTTCTTTTTCTACCCCCTTCAGGAAACCTCCTATATATTGACTTGTCTGCTGAGAAAAACTACCTGCTCATCTTTCACGGAACCTTAGTGGGTCACATAGGATTCTGTGCTATGCTTTAAGGGACACACTTTGTTCATGCTAGCATTCACCAGACATATTGGAACTTTACCATTTCCTGTCACGAAAGGAGCATATAACCCTCTCCATTAAGGAACTCTGCTAAGCTTCCAAGAAATTCTGAGGTTTCCTATACAGCGGTACCTCAGTCTACGAACAGCCCTGTTAACGAACTATTTGGTGTACGAACTCCGCAAAACCGGAAGTAGGTGTGCTGGTTAGCGAACTTTGCCTCGGAAGATGTACGGAAGCCGAACGGTGGAAGGACACTGGTGGTGGGAGGCCTCAGTAGGGAAAGCGCGCCTCGGTTTAAGAACGCTTTGGTTTAAGAATGGACTTCCGGAACGAATTAAGTTCGTAAACCGAGGTACCACTGTAAGATAAGTTTGAAAACCACTGTACTAAAGAAGGTGTATGCCATCTGCTGACCTACGTTGTTACTGGTTATAAGCCTGCTCTTGTATTCCAGTTGAAATCCAGATACCCAAACTCCCCAGTGAAGGACTGGGAATGGCTGCAGATGAAGCAAAAGAGGGTTAAATGGCCAGTTCATGATTGATGTCGCTTGCAATTTTGCTTTATTGCAAACTGTTTTATTGTTAACCTTACAGAGGCTACGCCTTTAATTGCAATAAATAAATAATCATCGCTAACAGTTACTGGCAATCCACACGTCTTTACAGCAAGATCAATTGGTCATTATGTTAAAAATAAAATAAAGGGCCGTAATCCTTCCGACAAGTATTTGTTCACAAACCGCAGACTGACGAATTTAGACTAGGGTCTGCCAGCCTTGTAAATTTGGGTGTATGTGTGGTGAAAGTGTGTGTGTAGAGGACTCTTTTAGAGTAGGGCAAAAATGCTTCAAATAACAAAAACAAAAAAACAAAAAACCCCAAATAAGTGAAGCTCTTAAGGAATGGGCCAATCTTTGCTGTACGGTCCTTTCTACAATAGGTTCCTCTGGGACTGCTGAAGCATTGCTCTTCCATAATCAGGTGGAAGCACATGGCCCTTGATATAGTGCTTTATTTCCCACTATAATTGCTGCAGCAAATTCAAAAGCAGGCAGGTATTCCTGAACTAAGATTGCAGCCTAGCTAGTGAGAACCTAACCATGCCTACTCAGGAAAAAGAAGAAGTTTGTTTTGGTTCAATAGAACCTACTCTAGCACCTAGGATTATTGGGGATAAGGCAGTGGTCTCCCTGCATGGATACGCTAGCTGTGTCTGCTTCTATTAAGCAGCGTAAAGGCAGGCAGAATCAGGCCCCACAAGCAGCAGCTCTCACAGACCATGGGGGCCAGAGATGCTGTGATGCAGCATGACAGAAGGCTCCCTGTTGGCTGGTGTGCAGAGGACATCATGAGCAGTTCCCTGACAAAACGTTAATGTGCAAACACTGCAATCAGGTGTTGGATTTTAGAGTTATGTGATAAACTGACAACTTCTGTATTCTGTTCAGTGCATGCTTTGTAAACTGGCTTTGTTGAAGGGTGATATATAAATTTAATAAATAACAATGCTTTTAATCTTTCTCTTTTAATTACATTGATCTTTTTGTGTATGCGCCTGGTGTTACCTGCAGACTACCAGCTGACCATTCTTGGTTTCTATCACACCTTTTGCTGATTCCCCTTCGCCCTTAATGGATAATAGTAACATTCAATAATTTATTTTCACTGCATGCCACTTAAAAGCAAGGAAAGCTGTGAAAATGAATATGGGATTTACTGCTTTTATTTTAGCAGGAGTTCTGGCCCAGCCATGTAACCTGTTTGCAATGCAAGACTCAACAATCGATTAGAAAAAGAGGGATAGCTAGCAATGCATTCTCATTGGTTAATGAAGGACAATCCATCAGCTCCTAATCTAATGATCTCTATCCCTATTCTATTAGTACATTCTGAAACATAGAATTAAAAATGGCTATCTACTGACCGGCCTTTATCCAGGGAAATTCGACTTCTTATGTTGCCACGGCACTTTAATTGCCAGAATAGAAAACTGGCTTTAACACTTATTTGTACATGAACTACACTAATATCAGGCCCTGGAAGATGTGTAAGAGGCCAGTGTCAGGTCCTGGAAGCAGGGACTCTCACAGCCTGTTAACAGGCACTGTCTCTTTGTGTTCACGGGAGGGAATGCTTCTGCCCATATTCAAAATGTGTTTGCACCGCCAGTGAGCAACCACAACCAAGCCTCCAAAATCCAAAGTTAAGAGAATGAGGCTGCAACCTTAGACGCACTTACCTGAGAGTCTCAAGGAGTCTTGCTTCTGAGCAAATATATCTGGACAAGCAATGATGCTTACTGGAAGGGGAAGTGATGTGGTAATGAGGAAGTCAGTGGGAATGCCCGATTGGCTCCACAGGTGCCTCTGCAGAGCCTTGATCTCTCCCCTTCCCAGTAAGCAGCAGCAACACAGCTGCTGGGAAGTTAGCATTCTGGCTCCACCCCTCCAGCTGAACTGCTTCTGTTGGTCTGTGTGTGCTTAGCCCTTCTTCTATAAGCCCATTTTCTTCTGAAGCTCCCCCTGGGGCCCACATGCAACATCAGAACAGTGTTTATGAGTATTTCTTTTGGGTAAAGTGGGCCAAACACACCTGCAGACTATGTGTGCCAATTACTTTTTATTTCATACCTGCTTTAAAAATAAATAAATCTGCACATCTACATAATACATTAAAAGGGTGGTTCAGAAGTACAGAAAGAATCGTGGGTATGTTTCCCCCCTCCCCACCAGCACATACCGTTGTGACATCCGAGTCTGGAGGAGTCATCTCTACTAAGTTAATGAAGTATGGCTCATCCTTCCACACGGGGTAGTTATCATTAATGTCCAGTAAAGTGATGTTTACCTGGAAAGAATTACAGTTGTAAATACAGCCTTTAATAAAGCAACACACATTTTGGCCAGCTTCCTTTTATCGCTCCTGTATCTGCACCGGCAACCTCAGAACACGGTTTTCATACAGGTTAGGAATGCCAGACAGAAACACGATGACAACGTCTGACAAAGACACTCTCCTTTACGTCTGTCCTAATGCCCCTGTCACACGCGATGCAGCTTTTAGCAAGAAGTTGCCTCTGGAGGCCCATTTGATTCACTCAGCAACGCCAATGCTTATTCTGGAAGAGGAGGTTCTGCTCGCCAGGGAAGCTTTCAGAATTCTGTGCTGTGACTGCTTGACAGCAGGGCAGGAACCCTCTCTCTACAAGCGTGTGAGTCACAATAAATAAACAAATCTGACTAATGTCATCTCCCACCCCCCCCCCAGCCACTTCCATTATTGTTGTCTGGGTTATTCACAATTTGCTGAGTAATTCCTCTGCTACTGGATTATACAGTACAAAGTAGGGAGTGCTAACTTTAAAAGTCACATGTTGCTTCTATTCCTTGGCTGAACTTCTGAGGCTTGGGTTTAAATCTCATATACATGACTATTATTTTTTTTGGCAGTGTGGTTTAGCACCAATGTTGTTAGCTCCTGTCAGAAGTGTTTATATGGCCAAACACCAAGCAGCAGATCAGAGTAGTGTCATTACATATCAGACTAGCAGAAGGGAAGAACTGGAACACAAAAGGTACAAGTTGACATGGAGGAGCTTCTGAAAAATGGATTGTCCACAGCAAACCATTCCTTTTTGGCCATCCTATCTACCAGTACCAAATGAATGGGCGCCATTGTGGTTTGTTTATTTATTTAATGGATTTAAATCGTTTTATAATAGTCTTCAATTAAAACGTTCAAGGCAACAGATTAAAAAAGCAGAGTAAAGGCAAGGATCAATAAAACAAGCAAAGTAGAAATACATCAGCTACCCAAAGCCTGGGAAAATAAAAAGGCTTTGACTGGCAGACAAAAAAGATTTTGTTAATATTATTTCTTATATTGCTATACCACCCTTCATCCAAGGATCACAGGGTGGTTTACAATATAAAAATAGATCATTTGAGATACCAGGTGACCCTACCTTGGGGAACAATTCCACAAACAGGCCACCACAAATGAGAAGACCCACTCCCAGTGACCCACTCCCTCGGAAGGAGGGTGTACTTGAAGACTCCTGTGCCATGCCAATTCTGCTTACTTCTCTGTAATCAATGGAGTTGTGGTGACTTGTTTTAACAAACACTTGTGCCTGGTCTGATGTGCACCCTTACTCTAGCCCTGGGGGTGGGGGTGGGGGGCAATCTAATGCGGCTCCACACGAAACAACAACAACAACAACAACAACAACAACAACACACACATATACACGTCACCTGTATATTTGTCCTGAGAATTACCTCAAAAGAAATTTAGATGGGTAGTCAACCTAGTTTCTCTAGCTGTAGTGCTAGAGGGCACATGAAAAGGGCAGGGAGGCGTTCAACTGAGAGATAAAGGGGAATCCTCCTTGAACCCAAAAGACCAGAGAAGGAGCCACGCAGCGTTATTCGTAAATTTACCAAAGTCTGTTTTAAACCTAGTGAGGCTCTTTGCTCCTATAACTATGCCAGAATGTTAACAGCTGGAAAAAACTCACTCCCAAAAATCTTGTTTGAGCTTCAGGTTCTTACACTCCCTTTAGCCTTCAGCTAAATTAGCACCTATAATAAATTGGAATTTTAAGAACATATTTAGGGAGGAATTCTGCATAGCACTAAGTAGATTGTTCTGTCAGTACAAGCATTCCAGCTTGCTAGATGCAACAATCTCCCCTCTCCTCCCTGCTGCATGCTATTCTGGGGGTCTGCTCAACCCTCCTGAAGCCAGCTGGTGGTGGTGGGGAGCAGGGGGCACATGGGAAGAGGGGGCAAAAACCTCCATTGCGGAAGACCTTGCACCGGGGCTTCTGCTAGTGGGACTCCATTAGTTGAATCCAGTTCTTTGGCTGCAATTCTGTAGTTACCTGGAAGTAAGCCCTTCTGAACTCCCTGGGGCTTACTTCAGAGTAGGCATGTATACAGTCACACTGTTAAAAGCTCCCGATGCTTTTTCCTTCCAAGCTGAAACAGTAAGACAGGTGTGCATTTCTACAATCATGTTCATATTCATGTTCTCAATAGTGCTAAGAGGCTAGCTCAGGGGGTAATCAGTCAACATGGCAAATAAGAGGTAATTACACTGTTATTGTGTATCTCCTATGGAGTCCAGTATATTTCATCATCGTGGGCAGAAACTGAAAATAAATTATAATCAAGAAGAAAAACATGCCACCAGTGCTATTCCCAGAGAGCCACTAGTACTGGTTTATTAGCCTGTGCAAAGTGGGTTGTTCTCACACAAGCAGTCTGTGAAGAGTAAAGGCTACCTTTATGCCTGCAGTTAACACTTGGTGACTGAGGAACAGCAGCACCATTTGAGACTGGGAAGATTCGGCACAGGAGATTTTAGCTGTGTGTGTATGCAGGGTTGCAGAGGAATTCAATAAGGTTCAAAGGGTACAATTTCACAAGAAAGCAAAACAACCCCCCCCATGTATGCTAAGAACATCTGTTGCAATCTTTTTCTTTTTCTTTTACTCCTAGATAACTTTAGCAGTACTGTCAACAAAAGACAAATAGTCACAGAAGGATTGGGGGCTTTGGCATGATTATACAGTACACAAGGGAGACTGTCTGCCCGGCCTACCTAAATTGCACCCCTGGGTGTGGACAGTGCTGTGAAGCAACAGAGTGGCGTTACTAATTTCATCAGCTACAATTCTAACTGTTCCTATACATCAGTTCCATACAGGAATGTGAGCCAAGACTTCACAAAGCAGGTACATCACCAGAAGTTCTAAAAATGCTGCTTCAACATCCTTCACGGCGGTGGCACCCTCCCTGTGGGACGCCCTCCCATCCGATGTCCGGGAGATAAAGAATGACACAACTTTTAGAAAACATCTGAAGGCAGCCCGGTTCAGGGAAGTTTTTTATGTCTGACATGGGAAACCCAGCCAGATAGGCGGGGCATAAACAATAAAACTATTATTATTATTACCCATAGAATCATAGAATCATAGAGTTGGAAGAGACCACAAGGGCCATCGAGTCCAACCCCCTGCCAAGCAGGAAACACCATCAGAGCACTCCTGACATATGGTTGTCAAGCCTCTGCTTAAAGACCTCCAAAGAAGGAGACTCCACCACACTCCTTGGCAGCAAATTCCACTGTCGAACAGCTCTTACTGTCAGGAAGTTCTTCCTAATGTTTAGGTGGAATCTTCTTTCTTGTAGTTTGGATCCATTGCTCCGTGTCCGCTTCTCTGGAGCAGCAGAAAACAACCTTTCTCCCTCCTCTATGTGACATCCTTTTATATATTTGAACATGGCTATCATATCACCCCTTAACCTCCTCTTCTCCAGGCTAAACATGCCCAGCTCCCTTAGCCGTTCCTCATAAGGCATCGTTTCCAGGCCTTTGACCATTTTGGTTGCCCTCCTCTGGACACGTTCCAGTTTGTCAATGTCCTTCTTGAACTGTGGTGCCCAGAACTGGACACAGTACTCCAGGTGAGGTCTGACCAGAGCAGAATACAGTGGCACTATTACTTCCCTTGATCTAGATGCTATACTCCTATTGATGCAGCCCAGAATTGCATTGGCTTTTTTAGCTGCCGCGTCACACTGTTGGCTCATGTCAAGTTTGTGGTCAACCAAGACTCCTAGATCCTTTTCACATGTAGTGCTCTCAAGCCAGGTGTCACCCATCTTGTATTTGTGCCTCTCATTTTTTTTGCCCAAGTGCAATACTTTACATTTCTCCCTGTTAAAATTCATCTTGTTTGTTTTGGCCCAGTTCTCTAATCTGTCAAGGTCGTTTTGAAGTGTGTTCCTGTCCTCTGGGGTGTTAGCCACCCCTCCCAGTTTGGTGTCATCTGCAAATTTGATCAGGATGCCCTTGAGTCCATCATCCAAGTCGTTGATAAAGATGTTGAATAAGACCGGGCCCAAGACAGAACCCTGTGGCACCCCACTAGTCACTCTTCTCCAGGATGAAGAGGAACCATTGATGAGCACCCTTTGGGTTCGGTCAGTCAGCCAGTTACAAATCCACTGAGTGGTAGCATAGTCAAGACCGCATTTTACCAGCTTCTTTACAAGAATATCATGGGGCACCTTGTCAAATGCCTTGCTGAAATCAAGGTAGGCTACATCCACTGCGTTCCCTTCATCTACCAGGCTTGTAATTCTGTCAAAAAACGAGATCAGGTTAGTCTGACATGACTTATTTTTCAGAAATCCATGCTGACTATTGGTGATCACAGCATTCCTTTCCAGGTGCTCACAGACTGTTTGCTTAATGATCTGCTCCAGAATCTTCCCTGGTATTGATGTCAGACTGACTGGGCGGTAATTATTTGGGTCCTCTCTTTCCCCCTTTTTGAAAATAGGGACAACATTTGCCCTCCTCCAGTCTGCCGGGACTTCGCCTGTTCTCCAGGAATTCTCAAAGATGACTGCCAGTGGTTCTGAAATCACATCTGCCAGTTCTTTTAATACTCTTGGATGCAGTTCATCTGGCCCTGGAGACTTGAATACATCTAGACTAGCCAAGTATTCTTGTACTATCTCCTTAGTTATTCTGGGCTGTGTTTCCTCTGCTGAATCATTTGCTCCAAATTCTTCAGGTCGGGCATTGTTTTCTTTACCCACTCGTAGCAGTTTTTTTTATATCTATGTCACACAAACACATCATTTCAGAGCAACTGAAAGCTGAAATGTTTCACTATGAGAAATTAATCTCTTGTTTTGTTAGTCGCTGTGATAAATATAGCACTTGCACACATATAGTAAAGCTATACAGCATTACAGCAAATTGGTATTTGCAATGACACGATACTCCTGAACAATTTAAACACAGCTCCTTCTGGGCATTTTAAGAAGGGCCATGCAATGCTATTGAGATTTAAGAAGAGGAAGGAAAATGGAAGAAAGTGACAAATCTGATCAAGATAGGAGAAAGTAGAAGGAGAAAGTGGTGTCAATCCCGCCTCACTCCAAAAACCAGAGGAAGGCAAGTCAAGTTGTAAGGTAGAGGGATCCCATTAACTTACCCAATACTAAAAAATGAAATATTGGTAGTGGGAGTTGGAAGATACTTTCAGTTTTGGCCTATACATACATGTGTACCATTTGATTATTCAACACAGCTGAATGTATATAAATTGGCACGGGGTAATATGAAAATTGTAGCTGTGGTAAAGGCTCAGCTATGGATAATTTCATCACCACAAGGTTTATTTATATGCCATGTTTCCAAATTTTGCTCGAAGCAGCTCACAATAACAGAAAATGATTATCAACATACAGGTGCAATGAAAATAATAACCGTATCAAACACATTCCATGTAGTATTTTATACCCATATTAGCAAGCTAACGAAAACAACCATACCCTAAACACAGGTGGGGAAACCATGCTAGGCACCTTTAGTGGCAGGAGCTATCTTTGTAGCTGGAGTCAGTCCCCCTCCCAGGTCCAACGGAAGTGAGCCCAAAAGAGGAAGAAGCAGTATTGGGTGGCACGGGTGCTTAGCTGACCTCCCATCACTGGTGCTCCTGCAGCTTACTGGGAGGGAGAGGGGCAAGGTGGCCATGAGGTCAGCGTGGTGCAAACATACTGGCCAGATTCGCTTTGTCTGTGCATTTGCACTGCGCTGACCTCACTACCACTATGCCCCTCTCAGTAAGCCACGGTGATGCTGATGACCAGAGGTCAAGTATATGCTGCTACCCCACTCTACTGACTTCTACTGGGAAAGGGGGTTTAGTCTTGCAGCATTCACAGACCACCCACATATACATTGTTTGATGCTACAGACAAGGAACTGTTATTTTCTAATTGTTTTCATATAAATACATGGCAAGCCAAAAGCTTCTATCTTCTATCAGACTTCAACAAAAAAAAAAAAAAAACCCATACAATAAATACAAGACAAACTAGGGGACACCCAAATACCCTAGCCGACAAACTACCAATTACATGCCTCCCTAAACAACTCTAAATAAGTTGGAGTTCTTGTTATTAAATATACAAAAAAAAAAAAAAAGCACACCAAGAACTCAGGCCAATGTAAGTTTCAATAGTGGGAGTGGTCCCTACAAAACACATTCAGGTGGGCATTATCGACGTGTCAGTTGAAAGATGATCAAGTGCGGAATTGACATCTTCAAAATTATACGCCTTGCAAAATTAAGATGCCATTTTGGCAATTCCCTGATATCACCTTCTCAATTCCGCACTCAATCATCTTTCAACCCACATGTCGATAATGCCCACCTGAATGCGTTTTGTAGGGACCACTCCCACTATTTAAACTTACATTGGTCTGAGTTCTTGGTGTGCTTTTTTCTTGGTATATTCCTAAACACTCAGCAGTAAAAACGGATAAGGACTTTTGAACATGCATATGTGAACTAGCCCTCTGAAGGTTTTAAATGGCCATTTTGAAAAAGTACTCCCTGCTCATCTGACGAGACTTTGACAGGAAATTCCTGCTGAAATAGTCCCAGTCAAGCCATTTCTATAGTTTAAAAATACTACCTGGAAAAGACTTATACACATTTCTAAGACAGACACTGGCATGATATCACCAAGCTATTTCTGGAGAACTGGCAAAGCCAACAAAAGAAATAATTCCTTTGAAAATGCAAGCTTTGATAAGAAAGTTGAAAGGGGAAAGGGGGGGGGGGGCAATGATAATTTGGTGCAGCAACTTATGGGATTTTGTGCCCTGAGAGTATAGTGCCAGGAGCACACCAGAGAAGCTCAGACATGCAATCAAGACAGTTGCCTTGGTTTCTCACCGCCCTGGTAAATTATTTAAAGTGTTTGAAATTCCTATTAGTTAGGTGCCCTGGGGCAGTCACCTGGTAGACTGAGCAGTGGCTGATTGTTTGAAGAGTATCTGGCCAGCAGGGACCCAGCTCACTCATTCTGTAATAATGTGTGAATGGATGGGCAAAATGACACAGTAAAAAAAAACGAGAAGGGAAGAAAGAAAGAAAGAAAGAAAGAAAGAAAGAAAGAGGAAAAGACACACGAGCAGAGAGAGAGCAAATACTAAGAAGAAATGAGAGGAGGCTTGAAAGCAGCAATACTGATACAAAAGAAAGGAAATTGCCAAAGGACACCCGCTAATAAAGGGGGAGGTGACAAGGGGGAAGGGAAAATATTTCAGAAAAGGACCATGTCTGCATGTGTGTTCTGTGCTGTGTCTCTTGCTTTCCTTCCCAGCAATAACAAAATAGTTCTGCTTCTGTTCTTAATCATGTTTTCGCCCTCTCCACTCCCACGCACACATTCATTTTGGGAAAGGCAGGCTTTGGCTGCCATGTTGAGCATGCCAGCTTGGCTCTGCAGAGCAGTGGCCTTGCTTGGGTGCATATTGATTTGAAAGGGGCTTCTGCAGGGGGAAAAACGTTCTGTTGTGCCTTGTGTGTTTAGGGCTACGGTGCATGCGGAATATCACAGTGATATTCCGTATTTTCTACAGGGGGCTCAAGGTGGTGTATGTGGTTCTTCCCTCTTCTATCTGCACAACAACCCTGCGAAGTAGGCCAGGCTGAGAGCCAGTGACTGCCTCCCCCCAGGTCACACCCAGTGAGATTCATAGCTGAGTGGAGGATTTGAAGCCCTGAAGTTGCCCCAGGCCGCCTGGTAGGTTTGATCATTATTCCTCTACTTCAGTGTTTTCAAACTCTTTAAGATGGGGTTACCATATCTCTCTGCTTGATTGCAAAGCCACACAATTAGAAAGAGATGGGAGGAGGCATCTGTAAGACATTTAATTTATTCCAGAGTCTATACTTGGGGGCGGGGGGGGGGAGGGAAAGAGAGAGAGAGCAGATCACACAAAATGTGTGGAAATGTGATTTCCCACCTGAGGCAAATAAAAAACCCAAGTGTCTCAAAATGCCATCCTCATTAGGATGCAAAACCTATGTGAATGAAATAATGTCCGTTCTGGAGATGGGTGCAAGGAGGCCTGTCATGATGAGGATCATCTCATGTGTAATTATCTAGGGCTGCCCAGTGACAAGAGGGGAAAAGAGAGGAGAAAGGAAAAGGCTGCCCTGTAATTCTGACCATCTCCTGGAGGCTGAGGCAAGATGACTGCTGGTAGCAGCGTCTTTCTCTCCCTGTTGCCTTCAGTCTCTTTTTAACAATCCAAGATAAATCACTCCTTGAGGACAACCCTTCACAGCCAAAGAGGCCCTTTTCCTTGCAAGGTATTTAAATAAAACTGGGACTGGGGGCAGGCGGGTGAGGGATCATTTCAGTTTCCTTATGTACGCTTGGGTGGTATTGGGCAAGAAGGAACCCAGTTAACGTGCTGCTTCACAGAGTTGAAAAGAGTTGATTGTTCTTCCAAATGATACTGGGCACCAACTCCCATCCGTCCCAAACAGTCTGGCCAATACAGTGGAACCTCGGGTTGCGAACATGATCCATGTGGGAGGCACGTTCGCAACCCGCAGCATTCGCAACCTGCAGCACCATGTCTGTACATGTGTGGTTGCGATTCGGCGTTTCTGCGCATGTGCAAAGTGCAATTTAGCACTTCTGCGCATGTACAAGTGCTGAAACCCAGAAGTAACCAGTTCCAGTACTTCCAGGTTCGGCGCAGTGCGCAACCCGAAAATGCATAACCTGAAACATCTGTAACCAGAGGTACCACTGTAGTCAGGGATGATGGGCGCTGCAGCCCAGCAATGTGCATCATGATTTTAAAACAACAACAACAACACAACACACATCACGGCAGGGGAAATGAATAATTTCAACTCACAGTGGCAATGCCTGTTTTCTGGTTGTGACCCACACCGCCATCTACTGCTCGCACAATGAGTATGTATTCAGATTTAGCTTCCCGGTCCAGCAGAGATGTTGTGGTGATTTCCCCTGAAGAAGGCAAGAGAGGAAGGTGAAAAGAGAAGGGAGAGCTCGTAGGTCGAATGTTTGTGGTTCAGCAACATACAGGAGACAGGAAAGAGTTTTCCTTGTTATAGGTCACAAAGAACAGCACCTAGGGGCATAGGAAGAGCCCTGCGGGATCAGAAGAAAAGCCCGTCTGCTCCTGGTTGCACAGGGGCCAACCAGATACCTACAGGAAGGCTACACAAGCAGGACATGGAGGGTAATAGAACTCTACACACTTACGATTCCCATTATCAGACATTCAGAGGCCATCCAAGCTGGTCATCCCATGATTCTTCCCCCCTTTTTTGAAGGGGTTTCCTTCAAATGTATGCCTTTGGCAGAGCTTTAGTGATACCTGGAAACCGGGCCTCTACCTCCTACTTCTTTAATTATCTGATTTACTTCTTCTTTAATTATCTGATGCTGCAGGACTTTCCTCTAATTGGACTTTCATTTACAGCCATTTTGCTGAAAAGGGGCCAAAAACGTCTGCGCTAAACCAGATGGGATAATCTATTCGCCAGCCCTTCCACAGTCCCCACCCCCCACCCCTAGAATTCAGCTTCTACAACACAATTATGCATTTCAGTTCTCTTCGATTGTAGGGTGCTTCTCACAGCAGATATATCAGAGATGGGGTTAAAAACTAATCTAGATCACAGAACTGCAAGAGGTCAAAGGTTTTACTAAAATACATTTGCCTCCCAAGTTCCTGTGATATCCATTAATCTGTAGACTGGGGGGAAAAATTAATCATTGGGGGATTTTTTAAATAAAAAAATAGTGTGTCTCAGTGATGGATTGCTCTACCTTGCCCACAAAGTTACATCCAATTAGGCACACCTTCACAGAGCAGTTTCAGCTAATTTCAATGAGGATACTTCTATGGAAAAGTTCTTCTGTTCCTAAACCACAGAACTTAAATATAACGTTTCTTCATTTCTCCTCCCTTCTGAATGCATCTATCTCCCTACAGAATATTTCAACAAGGAGGGTCATCATGGCTGAACTTGATCTCGTAACAAAAACCTTGCTAAGCTTTTTTCCAAATTACTTGGAAATTAGGAAAATGAGACCTATGATAAACTAGACGATAAGTTTCAACTGAACTTTGTGTATTTGGGCTAAAACATCGCTATCCAGCGATCTAGAATGGAAATAGCAAAAGTAGTAGTAGTAGTAGTAGTAGTAGTAGTAATAATAATAATAATAATAATAATAATAATAATAATAATATCCTGCCTCATCAAGGGATGTTTTGAGGCAGGGATGAAAAAATGATAAGCAAACAAAATATCAATATTCAGTCTGAATAACTCTACATGAACATGTTTGTTTTAAAACAAACAAACAAACAAACAAACAAACATTAAGTATTGTATCTCTAAAATCCCAGCAGATTAAAACTTCAGAATGTGTTACTTTATCTTGCACCTAAAACTTATATAGTGCCCCCTCTGAAAAGGCCCAGAACCTGCTTTACCACTGAAGATAGGATAACCTGTAGTGGCCAGATCAGTAAATGAGATCCTTAGAAGGGAATGTGACACTCAGGCTGAAAAATGTTCCCCATCCCTGGTCAAAAGAAAATAAAGCTATAGCCATTATTATTATTATTATTATTATTATTATTATTATTATTATTATTTCCCAGTTGTAAATGGGGAACAAAGCCAACTTGGATGGACCTCAGGGCAAACTGCACAGCCTATAAACCACTTTGGATCAAGGTGGGCTGTTTTCTGAAGTGCCAATTCCAGGTCCCAACTGAATCTTGTGGCTCGTGCATACCGTATTTTTCGCTCTGTAAGACGCACTTTTCCCTCCTAAAAAGTAAGGGGAAATGTCTGTGCATCTTATGGAGCGAATGCAGGCTGCACGGCTAACCCAGAAGCCAGAACAGCGAGAGGGAGTGCTGCGCAGCACTCCCTCTTGCTGTTCTAGCTTCTGGCTTAGCCCCTCTGTCCCTTCCCCCACCTCCTGGAAAAGCCCCCAAGAGCCGCGCTCCCTTTAAAGAGTGCACGGCTCTTGCTGGCTTTTCTGGGAGGTGGGGGAAGGGACAGAGGGCAGCCCCCAGTCCCTTCCCCCACCTACCGGAAAAGCCCACAAGAGCCGCGCTCTCTTTAAACAGCCGCGCGGAGCGTGTGTGTGGCTCTTGGGGGCTTTTCCCTGAGGAAGGAGAAGGGCAGCCCAACACTGACAGGCTGCCCTCCTCAGGGAACAGCCTGCAAGTGCCGCACACACTTTTCTTTTCCCCGTACAAGTCTCAGCATCAAGTGTCTTGGCAGTCTGGTCTTCATTTTACATCCTCCACAGGGCCCTTGGCATTGTGGGTGGAGGAATGACAAAAAATGATGGGGAATAGTTTGAGAATTTCTTTTTCTTTTTCTAGGTGAATGAATAAGAGAAGAATCTAAAAATCCCTCTCTCTGAAAAAAAAATTTCCAAAAAAAATCCTACCATCCCTAATTAGAATCTTTTAAATTTTCAGTATGAAAACTAGGGAGACCCCGAGAACAGCACTGATGAGACTGCCTTATTCTGGTGTAGTTTTCCATACCTTAAGGCAATCTGCCTTGATTCGTAGAGTATATGTAGATTTGGATTATGGGAAATCTGCACACCCACCTTGAAGAATGTCACAAAAATAGGCTAATGATTACACTGTATGGGAATCATAATGTGCTGAAGAGTCATTATTTTGACACTCAAAAGACTTAGTTTGTTTCTTTTGTGGCTGGGCAGCATGGCAAAAATGAGGGAGAGTAGAAGAGACAGAAGAGAATAAAGATAACAACTGCAAAGACATGATGGACTAAGCATGGAAGGAAAAAGAATATTATGGTTGTGCTTACCTGAGCGAGCATTGATTCGAAAATGAGAAGACCCTTCCAGTGAGTAGATAATGGACTCCTGGCCATATTCTCTTGACCGATCCAAATCAGTGGCATTTAGAAACAGCACTGTTGCTCCTTGGAGAAAAATAATAAGGTGATGGGGGATTCTCATTTTTCAGGCACACCACTCGCTTGATTCATCAGCCAAATTAGACTAGTTTGAAATTAATCTGATTTAGGATTGAAGATGTCATTGGAACATAAGCCTAGTACAGACAAGTAACCAAGTGGTTAAGACTTTCTACCATTACTTTGCTTCTGTATTCATTGAAACATTGTGTGGTCCCCCCCTTAATGTAAGCTAATGTGTGCTAAAGAGTAAGTGAAAGTGCTTATTAAGTAGTAAGGATATTCCACATTTGCCACTTACTAAATTCATCCTATCACGCTATGGCAGGTGACACTGAATGGGAATAATATTACCTGCAGTGACCGTACCAGAATATATGCTGAGAGGGGCACAGAAGGGCAAAGTGAATTTCAGAGGGGGGTGGGGTCGTACTGTGGAAAACATTAGATTTCTAGGAGGGAAATAATAATGGCAGATTTTGTTTTAATGTTCTCATTTGAAACATATTGGTCCTGAAATACCGTACTTTTCGCACCATAGGACGCACTTTTTCCGTCTTAAAAACTAAGGGGAAAAGTCTGTGCATCCTATGGAGCGAATGCAGGGGGGGAGGCAGGCAAGAAAAGCCCCCAAGAGCCCCACACAAGCTTCGCGCTCTTGCGGGCTTTTCCCCAGGAAGGAGAAGGGACTGACACCGCCAGTCAGTCCCTTCTCCCTCCTCTAGAAAAGCCTTGCGCAACCTCTCCAGCCGCAGGAGGCTGCGCAAGGCTAAAGAGGAAGCCAGGGCAGCGAGCGCGATCCATCCCGCTCGCTGCCCTGGCTTCCTCTTTAGCCTTGCGTGCTCCTCCGGCTACGCTGGAGAGGTTTAGCTCCTGGCTGGAGAGGTTGCGCGGCTATGGATCCCGCTCGCTGTCTTGGCTTCTTTGCTCTTTGGGGCTGGGGCGGGGAACCTGGGCTTCCCCCGCAGCCCCGAGAAGCTCTGGGAGAAGCGGACAGGCTGCGCACAGCCTGTCTGTTGCTCTTTGGGGCTGGGGGGGGGATAATATTTTTTTCCTTGATTTCCCCCTCTAAAAACTAGGTGCATCCTGTGGTCCGGTGCGTCCAATAGAGCGAAAAATACGGTAAGTCCTATTGGTTTTGCTGGAGCTGACTTTCAAGTAAACAAGCTTAGGGTTGCAGCCTTATTTTAATTTCCGGTTCAAGATTTGTACATGAAAAGTGATTTTCATTCAAGTAGCCAAGGAATGCAGCAAGCAGAGAGACAGGTAGGGCACATGGCTCCCAGAAAGATAGAATTTTATGGCTTGAGCTGTATTCTAAGGAACAGCTTGACTTGGTGTGAACATAGCACTAAATGATGATCTAGTTTATGGTGTGGTTACAAAGAGGAGATTGGAAGTTTCCACTTGTTTTCAACGAACCGTGTTTGCTGTTATGTCAGAGCTCAGAACTATGATTAGTCTTAACTATTGCTTAGAGAAACAAGGCAGTGTCAGAAATGACAGGAGCAGCTCACAAACCTGCCATAATATCCTCCATGACTGTGATGACATAGGAAGGCTTGCTGAACGTGGGTGGGTTGTCATTTTCATCCTACGAAGATAAAAGAGAAAAAACAGCACACAACATAAACATCTAACCTAGCAGCAATAATGTTATGATGAAGCATGATGCAAAACACCTCAAAACACAGCGCAGTCTCATATATTGGAAGGAAAAAAGCGACACATTTAGTTTTTAACTACTATTTCGTTCAGCACCCCATTTTATTTGTTAATACAATACAAGCTTTGACACAATATGAACACTGAGCCACCAGAACAAAACATGGAATGAACATTGAGGAAACAATTCTGCATTTCAAGCTGCAATAACAGATGACCCTCTACACCTGTTTCCAAAGTCACGGGGAGATAGGGAATCTGTCTTGAAGATTGAGCAATCGGAATAAAGTTGAGTTCTGACTAAACATCAGGAAGAACTTTCTTATGAAAATAATAATAATAATAATAATAATAATAATAATAATAATAATAATAATATATTATTTATACCCCGCCCATCTAGCTGAGTTTCCCCAGCCACTCTGGGCGGCTTCCAATCGAGTGTTAAAAAGAACACAGCATTAACCATTTAAAACTTCCCTAAACAGGGCTGCCTTCAGATGTCTTTTAAAGATTAGATAGCTGCTTATTTCCTTCATATCTGAAGGGAGGGCGTTGCACAGGGCAGGCGCCACTACCGAGAAGGCCCTCTGTCTGGTTCCCTGTAACCTCACTTCTCGCAATGAGGGAACCACCAGAAGGCCCTTGGCGCTGGATCTCATGGGGGTGGAGATGCTCCTTCAGGTATACAGGACCGAGGCCATTTAGGGCTTTAAAGGTCAACACCAACACTTTGAATTGTGCTCGGAAATGTACTAATGAACTGTTGACAGTGGAATAGACTCCCTCAGAAGGTGGTGGACTCTCCTTCCTTGGAGGTTTTTAAGCAGAAGTTGAATGGCCATTTGACATGGATACTTTAGTTGAGATTCCTCCATTGCAGCGGGTTGAACAATTAGCTAACCCTCCAGGCCTCTTCCAACTGTACAATTCTATGATTCTGTCATGGGACTGCCAAGGAACGCCTTTGAGCTGGGGGGAGGAGATGAGTCAGAACGGGAACAGTCAGAAGGAGACGGTCAGGAAATGACGGAAGGGGGAGAGGGGGAGAGAGCTGGAGGGAGCCAGGAGGTGTCAAGGCTCTCCAATGCTGAAGCAGCACCGCACAGGGAGCTCAGGGACAGACGGAGAGCCTATTCCTGTGCAAGGATCAGAGACGTCCCATGAGGCTTGCCTGCCTCTTCTGTTGGAGGAGAAGCAGGAGAAGACCACTCCCCAAATCTGAACCAGACGATTCAGATGCATAAGTTGTACTGTGCTGCTTGTACATATGTAAAATAAAGAACTGTAAATATCTCTCTGAGTGAGCAGAGGGTGCTTATTGCGAAGAGCATACACAAACCTTTACAGATTCTATGTTATCCACATTCAGAACATTATTCTATTTTTAAAGTTCAAACTCCATCTTGATACCCACACCTGTTTCAAGAGCACAACAAAATATGTAATGGTAGAAGCCAATACTTCAGAAATCCCATTGTCAATAGTGCCTTAAAGCTTGAAGAGATAAAAAGTAATAGACTGGCCTCTAGCTAACGTCGCAGTACAGAAACTTAGGCATTTAACAACATTGCCAATTGTAGCTTGTATATGCTGGGTTCTCTCACAATGGACGCACAGGCTGGAGGAGCAATATCTCTACACTCCACAAAAAAAAAGAGAGTTTCCACTGCACACACATTGCTTCAAATGAAGAACATCTGCACATAAGCCTGACAATGTGTGAAAACATCCTTAGAACGCATTGTGACTGTATCTGGACTGGATACACTGTAGGGAGACAAAGGCACCATGCTTTCATCATTCTAGGCTCGACCTAGAGATTTTTGTACTTTCTATCTTTGATGTTTCATTCTTTTCTTTTCTTCTTGTCACAAAAGTGACTAGGCGACCAGGAGAAACAGTGAAAGGGAATGTATAGAATTCACTGGCAAAAAATGTGGTCATTAAATAAAAATGTTTCCATTCAGCATAGCATTTGTGGGGATTAATTTTTCTGACAGTAGGCATAAAACCTTTCAGAAACAAAAGTTTGCAGTGGCAAAATGTTGACAATTAGATGGTTTAATTAAATATTTAATTTCACCAAACCATGTCCCTCATTCCCCAGTAATCTGATCCACAATGGAGGGTATTTTTTCTTTTAAAAGGATACCCAGAAAAGAAACTTTCAGCGGAAAACTTCATACACATCCTGTTAGGATGGGACTTTATTTTTACAGGATTCAAAACCAGATCCTTGGATCACTGTGTAACATAAAGTGTTCGGGCTGAATTAGTCTCCTGCCTTGCATGCTCTCCCAAATTATCACGAGCTTTGCTATTTGCTTCCCTCACCCCTTCTTAGTTTAGTTAAGCTTGTATACAAATGTGTGTGTGTGTGTGTGTGTGTGTGTGTGTGTGTATTTTCCTACCCATTAAAATTTTACTTTCTAGCATGTATTTTTTTCCAGAGGGACCAAAGTAAACTTATTTCCCAATCGTGGCTCTGCAATCAAATTAACATTATTAGAGAAAGAAAAACAGTTCTAGGGAGGACTTAAAATACTGTAATGAAATATCAAATCATTCCTAGTTTCTAGCTAGTCAGCTATTATTCAAAATATAAAATTACTGTATTTTTTACTAGTAATTTCACCCCCCCTTCTAATCAGTTATCTGAGGTGAAGAATACGTGTATTTTAAATATTCCAAAATGTAAAGCTTAATAAAAATATAATTTATTCTGTTTTTAAGAGAGAGACTGCAATCTTTATTAATATAAAGATACTTTACTTTTCAATTCGTCTCAAACCAATATACACAATTTGCATAATATTTTTTAAAAATTATATACGAAGACAAATAAATCAGCTTTATATTTAAGGACAGACTTTCTGGATGTTACTCAAGAAAAAGTCCTAGTCTAAAAGAGAAGAGATAACTGAAGCTATAACCGAAGAAGAATAAAAAATTGCCACATTTTTATATAGAGGGAACTGCTACCCTAGCCCTTAAACTTTGACTGATGTATTTGCTATTAAAGTTGATATTTTATGTAATTTCACATGCCAGTGATGCCCATCATACTATAATTAAATTGCCATCCTCTGCTATTTTTGCTTGGAGCAGGTGGTCTTTAATCAGGCTTTTCATCACTCATGATTTCTGCAATGCCCAATACTGTGCATTGTTCTCCCTACACTATAAAGTAGATCCATCATGGATAGCTCCAACTGCATGGAGCGCCACCTTTTTCTGCACATCCTTGGAGGAGGAAGAGAGTAACATGGAAAATCCATCTAAGTAAGGATGCTAAATCCCCACTTGGAATACATTTCTACGCCCATATCTAAGCAAAGTGTATATGAGAAATTCTAGTCTTGCTTACTGGAGAATAAGGCGATTTGGTAGCAGCCTTCTATGCTGCGAGAAGATGGGTGTGTGTGTGAATGTATTCATTTGAATACTTCACTCTCAAAAGCAGGGAGAGCCATCCAATAGCTGTAGCCATAGGTGAAAACTACAAAAGCCCTTAGGTGCATGCTGAAGCATTTTAGGCATATACAGGAGGTTACTGAGATACCAGCTTGAGTATGTAACCAAAATGAAAGAATATCTACTGGTTGCTGGAGAGAAAGGGCGTACTAAGTACTGCTGGGACAGAGAGGAAATGCCCTGTATTTTCTTCCTTTTATCAAGTGGACAAGCAACCAACCTTTAATTAAAAACAAAACAACAACAACCTGCTTTAAGTGTGTCTGTGGAGACTTTTCATTATTCATTTCAGGTACCTGCAACACAGTTACACCAAAATGTATACATGTCTCTTTCAGAATCAGCAACCCTAGTCATGCTTTATGGGTGTCAGTTTTAGCTCTGCTATAATGCCTACAAAACTGAAATTATCAAGGTAGTGCTAGGGCCACAAAAAGGAACCATTTCATTGTAGAAAGGAATGGCCCTGTAATATCTGCAGCTGTGGGCAATGAGGTCTTTGAAATATTGTCTTCAAGCCACTTGTTGGAATCTGTCAATAATGAAGTGCACCGCTAGGGGGCAAAGTCAAACCACTAGGGAATCACAGCGCCTGCTGTGGCTGCAGACCGGAAAGTCGTAACTGCTGCCTCCCATGTTGTTTTTGCGGCATTAGCAGCACTGAAGTGACTTCTCTGGGGTGCAGTCCTGGTGCCGTGCGTATGGAGGTCCTAGGCTGCCAGGACGACAAGACAAGATTAGCTTCACTGATGTAGCCCAAAGGAAAGCAGAGCAATACGTTTAGCACCAGCTGGGCTGCAGGAGTTGTCAGAAAAAGGCCTACAAGGTGCCATCCAAGCTACTAGAAAGCTACATTTTCCTTTAAAACCCTCTTAAGTCTCTGCAAGCTATTCTAGAGCCCTTGTGCACAAACAATATTGGATATAGTTTCATGGATAGCACTGTGTTGGTGAGAGACAAAGTACTTCAGCCTTTGAACATACAGAGAAGTAGAACTGAGACTTTAACATTTGGCCTAAGATTCCAAGGGGGTGGATTTCCAGCGAGCATTCAGTCCTCTCTCTTACTAATCTATGCCACCAGACAGGAAATTCTAGCAGTGGCTCTGGGATGAAGAAGTTTGTAAATCAACAGTGTCCAACACAAATGAATATGTCTCCTTTATGATATACTTAAGCGTAGTTAAAGTTATTGGCTCAGTGAACAAAATGGCACCTAGAATGTCAGCAAATGAGAGCTGGAGAGAAACTTATTAGTGGTGGTATTTCCAAGGATGCTGGTATCATGCTTAATATTAGTTCTAATTCAGTAACTCCCTCTATGAAAGCTTATTGTCCCCTAATGGAAAATCTACAACACGAGTTTCATTTCTTTATTAAAAATCAACAAGCTAAGGCTGAAAAAATGGACCATCTTAGACAGTCTCTCTCTCTCACACACATGCAATCATACTTGCTCCTTCATTTCAGCTCCTTAAGTACCACTGTGAGACAATTCATCACCACCATCATATTCCACCCCCACCCCCTTCCAGTTGAAAGAGAAAATTCCTTTTGGTCAAAAGTGCAGAATGTGACAGCTACTTAAAAATCACCCATGTACAAAATCAACTAGAAGGAAATGACCTTTTCAAGTGTGGTCTTTAGACAGATGGGATTACACCGTCCAAAGAGCAGCTATGGGAAGGAGGTATTTAGCCTCAATTAAACCCCTTTGCTGCTTCTTTCTTACTCCCCCCTCCAATCTTATGTCGGGGACAAGAGAGAAAGTCAGACAAATCTTGTAGCAACTATGATCTTCACCAACTCTTTGGTCAATAAATTGCTGCCACTTGGAAGTCAGATCTTATTAGGATGCAGCTAAGATTGAAAGGTTATCAAGAGAGCAAACTCCACTGCCGATACTTTATTTTGAGCTTGAGTTTTCTTGAATCAAAATACTTGTTGTGCTTTGACAATCTGGTTTAATTCTGTGGACTAACAGTAACACAACTCTGCTACCAATAAATATATATTTGTGTACATCACCATCCCTGATAAGAATGTTTGCATCAGGATTCAGGACAACAGCAGCTGGGGACAGCTAGCATTTGAAAAATAAACAGCTGGCTGTGATTGATTGAATGACTGATAATTTCAATCACTTCAAGGGCTAATGTGCATTTGATATTCATGTCAGAATCAGAGAGGCTTGGTTTCAGGCACCTTTAGATCTCTGGTGGTGGGGAGGGACGGAAACCAGAGAATTTGCTCATTTAATCCTCTTGAACGTCACATAGAGGGAAATGAAGTCGTTCTGCAGTCAGACACCCAGTGTGTTTCCCTTCTTCCTTCTCTTTGCATGTGCTCCTAGCTTGTGAAGGACTTGCTGGCAGGATTTTCTCTGAGCTTGGCTGTCAGTGCCAGTTGGAACACAAATGGAACAGTGCTCTTACAAACAAGGGTATCACCACCATCCACTCTAACTCACTATCCAATGATTTAAGTTCCACAGTTAGTAGAACCACTGAGCAGTGTAGAATCTTAATCTTAATCTTTTCCACACACTGCTCCAAGGTACTACCAGCTTTACCATAGAGGAGGACAGGGATGAGATTCCAAGTACTGCTTCTAAAGGCATGATACATTCTTAAATTTCAAAGTGTGTGTGTGTGTGTGTGTGTGTGTGTGTGTGTTGGAGGTGCTGTGGAGCTCCTACCAAGGGATTCCCAAAAAACAGTTGCTAAGGCTGCCTTACGTGACTTTTACTTCTAAAACGTCCTTTCGTGGACGTTTCGTCACGATGCCTGCAAAAGTGTAGCAAACCTTCTACTCCATTTTATCCGAAGTGCAATATTGTGCTGCAAACAGCTGCTGCTCTTTGTTTCTTTTGTTTGCATGTTGCTATATCTGAAAACTCAATAAACAAAACTTGCTTTAAAAAATATTTATGAAGTGAGGTAGGTGACAACATGAAAGAGGGCCTTATCAGCGGTGGCACTGCCATTGAGAAATGGTCTTCACAAGGAGATGCGCTGGCACATATTCCATATTTTCAGCACTGGAAGTATGCTGCAAAAACCAGTGCTAGAAATACCAGGAGACTGAGATGAATTTTGGTAATGTAGAGAAAGAACAGAGCCGGTGTTAGATATACAGTGGTACCTCGGGTTAAGAACTTAATTCGTTCTGGAGGTCCGTTCTTAACCTGAAACTGTTCTTAACCTGAGGTACCACTTTAGCTAATGGGGCCTCCTGCTGCTGCTGTGCAGCCTCTGCACGATTTCTGTTCTCATCCTGAAGCAAAGTTCTTAACCCAAGCTACTATTTCTGAGTTAGTGAAGTCTGTAACCTGAAGTGTCTGTAACCTGAAGCGTCTGTAACCTGAGGTACCACTGTAGTGATGAAAAATGAGATGACTATGCAGGTAGAATCAAAAAGTATTCCAAGATTTCAAAGCTGATGAGAAGAACAAGCAGTAGCATTATCAGCAACAAATGTGGGTGATTTTGAAAATGGCCAAGAAGCAATAATAATAATAAAAAAGCAGTAAGCTGTAAAGAATAGGATAGGAAGGAAGATCAGGAAAAGAACAGCATAAATGTACTATTTTGATGGTGATGGTGAAGACAATTGCATTGATTTTTGTACATGGAACCTTCAGGCAGATTTGACACACTCCTATCCCAACAACCAAATGAATGTATAAATGCAGCCTTAACCAACCTGGTGCCTCCAAGTGTTTTGGACTACCCCTCTCAGCAGTCCCACTCAGCACAACATCTGGAGGGGACAAGGCCAGTAAGGACTTGTCCAATGGGACCAAATAGAAGAACTGATTCCTGATGTACTCCTCCAAAAAGCGGGGGAAGATGAAGAAATGAAGCCACCGAGAGAAACCTTAAGGGAGTGATGAGACAGCCATGACAAAAGCCATGAGAAAACAATAGGAGCCAAAGCTAAGAAAGCGAAATAAGAAGTGAGCAGTCAGCTGCATCAAAGGCTCAAAGAAGAGTCAGAAGAAGAAGATCCACGAAGAAAAGATGGTTAGATTTTGCTGCGTGGAGTTCATTGGAAAGATGAGTTGGAGCAGTCTCTGTTAAATGAAAGGAGCAAAAGCTAGATTGGAAAGGATGAAGAACAGAATTGCTAGAAATGAAAAGAAGGCATTGGCTCAAGAACTTTTCTTTATTAGGGGGAGAAGAAAGATGGGGCTTGTTAATTAGATGAGTAGTATGAGGGGTGGGGGAGGGGTATTGCTTTATTTTGTTTTTATTATGTATTTTGTGTTTTTATCTTGTATTTTTATGCTTCGAACCGCCCTGAGATCTACGGATGAAGGGCAGTACACAAATATAATTAATAATAATAAAGGAAATGCTTACGACCACTAGGACAGTCACTTAAATGCATAAAGGCAGAGACTTTATTTATTTTATAAATAAATAATAATCACACAACCATCTATATTAATAAACTCATTTTCCAAAGCCCTACCCTTTTGAAGTAAAAACAGCACTATCCGCGCATAATAGGGAGGTGTTAGAAGGCGTGGAGGAACATCAATGTTTGCACACCCAGACCCTGCAAACCAAGCAAAACCATCCCATGCGGAATGAGAATGCTGAGTGTCTACTGTGGGCAAAGGATGGGATGGAATATCTTGGTGGAGAGAACTCCGAAGGGCAACATTTTGTTGCAAACAACATTTGTCATTATTATTGATTTCTTACATATTTTCTATTATGCCCTTAGCTATTGATCCCTTCATTATCTTATTGTCCTGGCTCCTGGCTCACCTTAAGGCTCCCAGGCGACGATGGGTTGGAGAATTGGCACTTACTGCAGGGTCACATACAGTAAAGCAAGGGTCAAGGCAGGTTATTCAGGATCACAACAGACATAGCAAAGAGCAGACTGTCAAGACCTTGGACAGAACACTATGGCCGCCTCAGTAGCATGCTGAGGTCTTGTGAAGGCTGGTTGGTCTAGGCCTGATGTTAAGCCTGCCACTTCCGATGAGCTATCTGTGTTTCTTAAAGGACCATTGCTTGATTCTGCAGAAGCTGCCTCCTGCAGTCAGGGAAGGGGCAGTAAGTATTGCAGCAGGGGGTGCCCTTTGAGCCTGAGAAGCTGAGTAACGACACATCCTCTGGACTAGAAAGTCCTAGAATGGAGAATGATGGATTCCCATGTGATGTATTCTCCTTTTCCAAGTCTTCCTCTGAGAAAGAAAGGAGACTGGAGCCAGCGAACACGACTGAGGTTCTGAAAAAAATGCCTCCAACTAAGGCCAGAGAACATGAGTGCACTCTGGTGCAACAAATCCACTTAAACACACACACACACACACACACACACAGAGAGAGAGAGAGAGAGAGAGAGAGAGAGAGAGAGAGAGAGAGAGAGATGGTTTGAAGTAAGAATTGTATGATGGGAAGTTGCACAACCTCTCAACAAACAAATCAAGACAAATGTTCAATAATGAGTGGATATTGGATAACCTGAGTGCAAAATTCGTGCAATCAAATCAGGACAAGTGCTCAACAAACAGGTCATCTCTGGAGGAGCAACATTTGGGGATTCATATGCCATGGTTTTAATGCAGATGCATGCCAGTGAACATGTTGCAACATTGCAGCTATTGATGCGATAAACTCCCATGACTCCATAATTATTTACACTGTGCATGATCAAATAAATGGCAACAGTGTTCAGTGCTGCCAGTACAGTTGTACCTCAGTTTACAAACTTAATCCGTTCCGGAAGTCCGTTCTTAAACCAAAGCCGTTCTTAAACCAAGGCACGATTTCCCTAATGAGGTCTCCCACCGCCGGTGCCCTTCCACCTTTCAGATTCCGTTCTGAGAACGAGGTAAAGTTTGCAAACCAGGACATTGCTTCCGGTAATGCGGAGTTCGTAAACCGAATAGTTCGTAAACAGGGCTGTTCTTAAACTGAGGTACCACTGTATAGCTACCAATTTTTCATCCCACGCATTCACTTCCTAATACTTTACCATATATTTGTGCGGTGGCAGGGCTGCTGGAGCAACCTGCCTTGGGCCATGCTGAGAACCAGTAGTTAAAAGCCAAGAGTGCAGAAGCAATTAAAGCAAGTAGGTGCTGTACAGTGACTAAACGGAAAGACAGGCCTTGCCTCCGGGCAAGTTATGTGAAAACAGAGATATGCCTAGAACTGTTTAGTTAAATGTTTCAGCTTCTGCCTTCCTCAGTAATACAGCTGGGATTTCAAGTGAATGCTGCAAAGCAAGGCGACAGTTTTCAAGAATACTAAGGATGAAATCATTCTTAGGAATGTGGGTAAGTGCAGGAGTGTTGCTTCATTTCTTTTTTTAAAGACCAAATAGAAATCAATTGTGACCTTCCAGATTAAGGGAATATTAAGGTCCAGGGAGTATTAAGGTCTTGAGTCTACAACTCCAGAAGTTTTCTCTTTCTGCTACAAGATTTGGTGGCTACTCCATCGCTATTGGCTCTGTTGAAAAACCAATTTCATCAGGCTCTTCCCTTGACTGTCATCTAGCTGCTTAGTTTATAGGGGGGAGAGAGAGAGATGGAGCTCTTCTTCTAGACTGCAAGCCTGAGGGCAGCAGGGACTCTCTTGTTAGTGATATCTGTAAGCCTCTCCGGCAGTCTTTTCTTTTCCAGCTGAAGAGTGGGTTTAAGGAAGGTTGAAGAGAAAGCAGCAGACAAACCTTGCTCTGTGGCTTTTGAGAGTCAGGGTACTTCTAGACAAGGGCTTAATTTGCAAATGGGCCATTGAAATATTGCAAATGGGTTTGTTGATAACCATTTATTTTTCCCTTACCTTAATCCAGGGGGGACAATTGGATGAAATTGGGGGAATAAGAATTTAGGCTGGTGTTTCGATACCCAGGACACTATATGGGCTTTGCAACAACAACAACAACAGCCAATTGCATGCATGCATACCTGGCACTAGGGGAACAGAGGAGGCAAGCACCCCGCAACAAGGAACTCAAACTCTCATTTGATTACCTTCCCCCCACCCTGGCCGGGTCTCTGTCATTAATATATACTGTTATTTTTCTTTCAGAGATCCTAAAATGTGGGACACAACTTGCCTACCTAGAAAGACACTTTGCTCCTTCTGTCGCCACCCTCCGATTTCCCCCTGGTGCCACCGCTGCATGTATAAGAAGCAACAAAAGCCCTATACAGCCTAGGACCCTCGTACCTATGGGACCACCTCTCCTGGTATGTCCCATGGAGGACCTTACGGTCCTCAAATAAAAACATCTTGGAGATCCCGGGCCACAGGGAGGTTAGGCTGGCCTCAACCAGAGCCAGGGCTTTTTCGGCCATGGCCCCGATCTGGTGGAACACTCTGTCACAAGAGACTAGGGCCCTGCGGGACTTGACATCTTTCTGCAGGGCCTGCAAGACAGAGATGTTCCACCAGGCCTTTGGCCAAGGCACAGTCTGACCCCCTCCTTTGGTAATCCTCACAGAACTCTAGCCCAATGGTTGCCATTAATTTGACTCTGAATTGATTTTAGAATAAATTGATTTTAGAATGTATTTCAATTAATTGATTGTGATTTTATGTAAACTGTGTTATTTTTACTGTTGTTAGCTGTTCTGAGCCTGGCTTCAGCTGGGGAGGGTGGGATATAAATAAAAATTTATTATTATTAACAATCCCACAATAAATATTCATCTGGAATCACCCTTCGATAACAAGACACACTACAGTGTTAATATTAAAACAGAATTAAGGGAAAAAATTATCATGAGAACCATATCCTGTGCTCAGAGCAAGAACATACATTTTGGGAAGTGTAAATGGAAGGCATTGTTTGTACTTACAAAAACCTCTATGGTGATGGGGACAGTACTGTTGAGTGGTGGGATTCCTGCATCCTTAGCCATTACAGTCAAATAAATAACACCATTGGGAACTTGCTCATAATCCAGAGGGCGGACAACGCTTATCACTGAAAAGGCAAGAAGCCTGTGTTGGCAATTATTGACATTAGGCATTTTAAAAGTCGAACCATAATGCACACACATGCACTGTATTGCACTCACCTCCATAACCTTCAGACAAAGTGATGTCAAAGTAACTTCTGAATGCAGAAGCATTCACAATGCTATAAGTGATCTGGTTGTTCGGAGGAGAATCTTCATCTGATGCCTAGGTAAAAACGGAAGAAATTATTTAATATTAATCTAATCTACCTACCTACTGTTCTTGGAGCTTTTAGATAACAAGATCTTGTAGCACAACCACCAAGTGTTTAATAAAATAACTTATAAATGTGATTAATAAACAAAAGTGTGGATATTCTTATGGAGTTTGGCCAAGCCATGCCAGCCATATTCTTTGTTGGGGAATTTTAATGCTCAGGAATGGCTTGCTGATGGTTCCTCAACAGGAGCTAATGCTTGAGGTATAGAGTTCATCCCTGGAATGTGAGACTCATTGGAGGGAAATTTGTGTATACTTCCCCACTCCTGAAGCAGGTTGGGACTGATCAAACATCTTTGTGTGTGAATTAGGTCTCAGTAACAGCACTTTTGGGAGAGACAGAAAACAAGAGAGAGAGATGGGATGTAACCTGAAGGTGCCGTGGGGTGCAAGTACTTTTCTGAGGGTCTGACATGGGGAAACTACTATAGGGAAGCTCATGCTTCTTGCCTCCAACTATGCCCTACTTGTATATTTATAAATGAACCAAATGCTGCAAAAACACCATATGCCTATAGTGATCTCTTCTGCAAAAGGAAGCCTAAGTGTTGCCCCTGGAACATTTTCCTCCTCACAAAAGTGTGAAATGCATAAATGCAAATGTTAGCTTTAGTTGGTTTCTCAGGTATTTCCCACGAAATTCTAGCAAAATTTGCAGCATATTCTGGGTAGGGTTGCTGATGGTTTTTTGTTTTTGTTTTAGTGCTCCACTTGTCAATTTTATTGTGAGGAAATCATTCTTTCAATGAATAGCGACTGATTAGGTTCTACATGATACTGGAACAGGTGCTATAAGCAATACTGCCCAATCCTTCAAGAGCAGGTCTAATGTATGGGAAGGAAAAGCTAAGTTGCCACTTTGACTAGGGGGCTGGAGCACTTCTCCACCTAACGAATCTGCTCCTAATGACGGGCTGTGGAAGATTTGCTGGCTGGGAATAACTCTAACTGGACAAACCAAATAGCAGGCTCAGGCCTTCCTGAAACTCCCTTGCTCACCAAGTGAAACCTTTTTGATGGTGAAAACTGCCTGCCTACAAAGAGTATCAGTTTATCAGAAAGGAGCTGTGCAGTGTGAAAACACTCTGAAGATCACTTTAAAACCACACACACCCTGAGGCTACTCTAAACAGCGCTCACAGAAACATGTAATCTTTATTGCCTCCCAGAAGGGGAAAGCTTAGGATCGTATCAGCAAGATACAGGCCAACTGCCTTCCTCCCAAAAGTCACTCTCTTGAATGACTGAAAAGAGAATAATGTGAGTAATGAGTGCATTCAGATGAATCTCTTCTTTCTAATGAGCATATGCTTTTGAGTCTGCATTTAGAGCAGCTCAAATAATGGAAAATCTTTCCGACTTTCTTCCCTGCTCTGCTCATTGCTTTGTGTACATTTGTGTAGCTTGTGCAAGCTTTGTAATGCCAATGAACAAGGGCTGAAGCGGGATGTGCTCTCAACTCATGCACTTCAAACACATCCAAATGGAAGTGCTGCTCCTATCAGTAAGGCTACATTTTCCTTTAATGGCGCATTTATGTTGCTGCAGCTTTCACAAGAAACTCCTAAGTGGAGAGGATACAGGGACTCAGGAGTAATGGGAAGACAGCTCTCCCTGCTTCATGTGCTCTGGTTACTTAGACAAATGATAACACTCTTCCAATCCCGTCACTGAAATTCAGAGAGCCTCAAGGGAATTCCCAATCACTTGGAGGGCAATGAAATCTGATTCAGTAAATCCTGGGCCTGAAGCATAGTGAAAAGCTACATGGGTCACCTCATAATGAACTCATTTTCCTTGTAAGCTTTCTTAGAGGATTCTCAATAAAAAGCTCAGGATTTATCCCACAAACCTGCACCCCTCTCCAAGCAAGTTTACTTATTCCAACTCAGCCTTGGTAGCAAAAAGAGGAAGGAGACGCTTGTAGGTCTAAATTCGGCCTTAAGCTCGGGCTCATTTTTTTTTGTTTTAAGTCCTCATTTTAATGTGAGCTTCTCCTCATACACACATTTATATGCAACTTTGCCTCATGCACACATTTTTGCAAAACAAAATTATCTGATATAATGCATTTTCACTAATATATGCATTTTAATGCACACTTTATCTTATTTCGAAGTCTGGCCGTGGCTCAGTTCCCGCATTGTTTTGGAAAGTGAGAATTAGGTGTATCCAACAGAATCAAATTTATCCCTAATTAGGAGTGGCCAGGCTCTAAGGCTGAAGCTTATAAGGCCTATCAGGTTTCCAGCTTGGCCTCCTTGCCACCAATTCCTCCTGCACTCCCCATTGGCAAGACTCTATTTGCTGGGTGGGTGTGGGTATGTGGATTGGCAAGGAGTAAGCGACTCATTTAGAAGTTGGATCTGAATTCGGAGGTGGCATGGGCTCACTTTGTAATGGCCATGGCTTCCTGAACTAGACAACCTCACATTCAGAACCCCAACTACCTCTTTCAAAAATTTGCCATGATATCTAGAGTGAAGTACATAGTAAGGCAGAAAAGATGGGGAGCAAACACCAAGAACCGTGGAGCATGGTAGGTTGCAAGAGTCATCTGAAGGAGTAGATGGAAGGGATTCCAAGCTTTCTCCTTCTCATATGCTTGACTCCTATTTCATTTCTGTTTAATTGCCTCCATGAGCAGTGCTGTGTTCTTGTGGCAAAGCTTCCCAGCATCAGAATATCACCACTGCTCTATTATGTGTAACCAGCTAGGAAACTGAAGAGAGAAAAGAGGGGAAAGTAGACGGTGAACTTCAAGAAAGAGGTTTCAAAAATAAGATTTGTGTTAGAGGTGAGTTTGCATTCTTGTGTAAAAGCCAATTCACATGACTACTGTGCTTCCTGTTTGCCAAGGACACAGAGCATCAACTGGCAAGCCAACTGAAACATTTTTTAAAAAACAAATAAAGTGCCTGACCCCTGCTAAGAATGACTATTACCAAACTACACACGCATACAAATGGCCAACCACTGGCCCAGTCCACAAGTAACGCTAAGCCAAACCATTGTTAAGCATGAGTGACCAAATGTGTCTACTCTGGGAGGAGATTGTGGCTGCTTTGTTCCTCTCCATTTGTTTTGCTGCTGTGCTAAGATCCTGTGCTAAGTTGTGTCATTCGAACCTAGGCTTGCGGCTTAGCATTCTCCAGACAAACCATGAGCTGAAACCAAGGTTTGTCCTATGACTTACAACACATTAAGCCAAGCCAAACCACAGCTTTGCACAGTGCAGCAGCAAAAGGACTGGGGAGGAGCAAAGCCATCAATCACAATCTCCTCTTCAGGGGCCCACTTATTTCCTCATTCACACTAAACCGTGGTTTGGCTTAGATTTATGCATAAGCATATCTGCACCTGATGTAGAATAGAAATCTTCCTACATTTAGCAGGATAAGACAAATGAACCAACTACTCCAGGGTGACCAAATTCACCTCAGAGTTTAGTTATTTCTCTGAGTTCTAGCTCTTCCTCACATAGACTCTGCAAATTAACCACTGCATTTCAACATTCTTACTACTGGTCTCACCCCAAAACTTCTTCATCTATATATCCAATCATATGATCTCATAAGCTCTGTCCCTGCCCTTCTCAGGAAATCTGTATAAATCACATGACCAAAGTTAGCCTATTAAAAATTTCAGCCCCTCTCTCATAAGTCTTCTAAACATAAAGAGAACTCAAGAGTTTTTGTTGTTTATGATTTTAGTTCCTGCTCTGGGTGCCTGATAAATGATTTCCAAAAACACATCATTTAATTTTTTTAAGAAATCATTTGGAACATATGCAAAAACATCTCAAGGAAGCCGCAAATAAATAATGGGAGATAAAATGAATATAATTATTATTTAACCAGCCTTCCCCCCCTCTTTTTAATCTGCCTCTCATGGCTTATCTGAATCTGTTGTGAAAGCTGATCAATAATGATGATGCCCCAAACCTCTGCATACTATTATCCCTAGTGGAGCAGGTGTTTTCTGTGGTATGCCATAGGGCTACTGTCAGGAGAGGGAGTGCCAATTTTCTTTATGCAGCTTGTTTACCTTCCTCCTCTTGAATACTGATGAGCTAAAACAGGGGAGCATGTCTTGTAAAAATAATTGTTTCCTGAGAACAAAATGATCACCTTACATTTTGGCATTTTTCTGCACCCATTTGTAAAATAGTACAGTATATACTCTCATAATGGGGTGGGTCACAAGGGTTGAACAATGTAGGGGGAAATGATGCTCCCATTCCAATCAGCATCTGACTGCAGATGTTGTTCCTCTCCACATTGCCATAACTTTCGGTGAGATTTGCATTGAGATGGGCATCCCTACAAGAGAGAGCATGGCTTGGTTGCTTCAGCAATGAGGGCATATTCCCTTCTCCCCACAAGCAGCAGATGATCAGGGAAATGAAGGTTGAAAACAAGCGTGGGGGGAAAATGAAAGAAAAGAAAATGGGAAAACCGAGACACGCAAAAAATCCAAAGGACACTACCCTAGAATGTTCAGGACAGGTTTTGTCTCTAGTGGAGTGCTCCCCTCCCCACAAAACAAACCCATTTCTGAAATGGTGATGTAATTTGTACACTTGGTGAACATTTCTCAGAACACATTACCTACAAAAATAGTTCCATCGGGACATAGAAGAAGAAGAAGAAGAAGAAGAAGAAGAAGAAGAAGAAGAGGAGGAGGAGTTTGGATTTGATATCTCACTTTATCACTACCTGAAGGAGTCTCAAAGCAGCTAACATTCTCCTTTCCCTTCCTCCTCCACAACAAACACTCTGTGAGGTGAGTGAGGCTGAGAGACTTCAGAGAAGTGTGACTGGCCCAGCAGCTGCACGTGGAGGAGCAGGGAATCGAACCCTGTTCACCAGATTACGAATCTACTGCTCTTAACCACTACACCACACTGGCTCTCATAGTTTCTAGCAACATACATAGCGGCCATGTTGGTGGCCTTTAATTTACATTAATGTTCACTCTACATATTCTGGACACATGAGATACATACATCTAAGCCACAATTTCTTACCCTCACGCGGACCACCTGAGTGACTGAAGGCTCATTTTCCCGCAGAGCCCCCAAATAAGAATCCTTCTGAAAGGTGGGGACATTGTCATTGACATCCAGGACGTTAATTCGGACTCTCCCTGTGGTCTCTTCCCCACCTCCATCTCTGGCAATGACAGTCAATGTGTAACGCTGGGTTGTCTCGAAGTCCAGCCGGCCAATCAACGTGATTACACCTGTATCCTTGTCCAATGAGAATCTGGAGACAAAAACAGCAAATAAATGCTATTTAAGGAAACCTACCAAGTCAAATTGCGCATCTGGAACCAGCAGGGGGAAAGCAGATGGAGCTGGAGGCTAATTTTTAGCAGGAAAGCAGCCAGCAAAGAAAGGGTTGAACACCACATGTCCCTCACCGACTCCTCCATTCAAGAGATGCAACCACCCTAGGCTGCTTTCTTGTTATAAAAGCACACATATGTACATTGGGACACCACTGCACACATTAAATGGACATAAAATCTCTTCTGTGTGTGAACAGAATCCTAGTTATTTCAGTCAAGAGGCAGAGACCTTAATGAACCAACTGAGAGATCTCAAAGGGCCTGGTGAGCCTTCCTTATAATTTGGTAGCATTTTCATGAGTTCCCAAACATTAATTATCTTCCAGCCTGGCTGCCTGATAAACAAGGACCTCAGTTCTGGACACTCCAATGCAAGGCCAGTAACCTTGGATGCAGGATGGCCAGAACTTGACAGTTCTGTTCCATAATTAGTTTGTAATGTGAACTACAGCATTTGCTCCATAAATAGTTCATACATAAACTTTACATTGGAATTTACATTGGGAATAAGGGGTGAAGGGTGGAACCAAATCAACCTGACCTGAAGGTTGAAGTGGGAATCAAAGGCTGTTGTGGGGAGGAAAGGGGCCTGCTTTGAATCATGCCAGGTGGGTGCAGAGCCCAGGACACCCCAGAAGTTAGCCCCTGCAATCTCCACCCTAGGGACGGGAAGAGACCAGCAGTGACTCCTATTCACCAAGAGGCCGCTGTGAAGGTGGCATTGGACGGGTGGCTGTTGAGAAGGTGACAGATCCAGCCTCCAAGGAGCGTGCCACAATGATCACTGGTACTGTGGCAGCAGTAGCAGGCGATACATTCCTTGGGGGCTGGATCTGCTATCCTCAGCTTGCCTTGTAGGTGGGCCGCCCTGCTCCTTGGACAGTAAACAGTGATTTTTTTTGCTTGGTTTCTTCAGCAGGTTTCGCCAGCAAGCAGAGGAGAGACACATTCAGAGCAATCCAGAACTAACAATTTTGTTAACTGGGTGAATACCCACTTTCCAGATCAACTCCCGGGAAACGTACGTGATAGAAGATCCTTATCTGTTGTCATAGTTTTGCACGAGTTTAGCTGCTATGAAGGAAGGAAATGCATACTATAAACAACAAGAATCAGAACCACACTAGGATAAATTGAGGAACCCCTAGAGATAGCAGTGGTACTTACCTGTCAGGATCATCACTGAAATAATAGCTAACTTTCCCATAAGAGCCCACATCATTGTCTGTAGCCTAAAAATTAAGAAAAGAAATCAATGCTGGTAGTAAAAATATTTATGAGAAGGAAATCTTATAGTATATTAAAGCATATTTGAAAATCATGCAAGAGCATCTAATCAAAATCGAGTTGGCCTAGGGCAAAACCATTAATCTTATTAATAGTATCACTTTTTTCTTCTAAGTTACATATCCACTTCCTGGCACCACCACCAGTTAAAACTGCAGAGAAAAGAGTAAAAACAGTGTAACCTAGCCAGAATCAGCTCGCAATAAATTTGTTGAACTTTCCATTTCTAATCACTCTGATTTGGGGTACAAATTGAGCCCATGTGGGCCCTGGGACTTACTTCTTTTTCAAAGTTTTGTAGCTAGTTTATTACACTTCTTCAATGCATATTTCCAAAAGAGACTTGAGGAATCTCACAGCAATTTAAAATATACTAAAATTAAAATGAGAAGATGATACAAAACTGTATAAGCAGTATCACCACGTCAGACAAAACGTCCTCTTCTCTTACTCTTCAGCTCCACTTAACCGTCTTGACTTTGTGAGTCCTCCATACCTTTATCCTGAACAACTGGCATCAGCAACAGTTATCACCACCTATGCGTCGCTTCCAGAAGGCTACATTTTATTCCAAATGCATATGGTAGGGAGATCTGTGACTTTTATAAGATGATAGGATTACTTTCTTCATAGGCTAAAAATCTAGTTTGGTATCCGTGACCATGTTTTCTCCAGTGCAACTCTTATTTCCACTTCCATAGTTCTGCAACCTTCAAAACCATTCCTGTTGGAATTCGTAAGTAAAAATACACTGCCGCTTGCACACCATGACTTATTATGTATGTTCTCTGTATGCAGAGAATTACTGATATGAAAAATATACCCGAGTCAAAAACCTGTAAGGTTGAAAAAGTCAAGGAAAACAGCCATGAAGGCCCAGATACTTGAATTTCATAAGAGCATAAACAGAAGGAAGATTTAAAAACTCCACATAAAGGAACTTTATTTTAGATAAGAACTGTAACTTTGTCATGGATGAAAGTTGTAAAAGAAAACAGCCAGGGGTGTTTCTGACAAGTGTGTTATTTACACAAAGGAGCCGGTTCAGGTAACTGGAGTCAATTCTCATCTTTAATGACATGTTGATGTCATCAACGATCCCACTTTCATATGTGATGAATCAACTCTCACACCTCAGGAATAAAATGTTCTTTGTCTCTTTTGTAAGAAATATATACTTTCGTGTGCATTCTGCCATTTCCATGGAGCGGCTGTCTCCCTTTTGGACTACATCTCCCATCAGCCCCAGCAGGTGTAACTATACTGTAATCTAAAACATCTGGAGGATGCCAATTCTATGAAGGATGATCTAGACTACCAAACCCCGAAGAGGATGTGAATCTCAACAGGTGCTTAAGAAAAAGTATGCTTTATTGAGGAAAGCACTCCTGCTTACAGTTCTTATGTATGCCTGATGTGTTTGGAGTATAAATCATAGGAATTATCATCCCTTCTTTATCTCCTGAATGGGGAGTTCCTTTGTGTTTTGGGAGAGCACTTGTGATATGAGCCTCTGATAAGAGTGGTTATACTTGAAATGCACTAAGCATAATAGCTGCTTTCATGAATAAAACATACTTTTTTTCCTCAGCACATTTTGAAGTTAACTCCTCCCGTCACCTTTTGTATTTGAAGCCATACATGGGGAACATTGGAGTCTGCATGACAGCATGAATCTGTTCTTAGTACGGATTACTGGCACATTCCTTAGATTTTGGTACTTGTAAAGAATGAGTGAATGTATACACACACATCCACACACATATTTTATTTGTATTTATGATTAGGGATGTCAGAGGAATCCTTTGAAAATAAGACATCCAAGGTCTATTTCTGCACACCAATTTGATCCACATTGCTGTACTGACTTACTGAGAAAGCTACTTATCTAAGTCTCCACAATAATTCTTGTTTTTCCTGCTACTACTACTATTTGTTACCACCCCTTCACTCTAAGGTTCCAGGGCAGATTACAGATTAAAAACAACATTTAAAAATTAAAACAACTAACCATGAATCTTTGAGTGGTTTTAAAAAAACAAAACAAAACAGGCACACATGATATATAAATAGACACAAAAACTAGTTTGCAAGAAACATTACTTATGTATTAATTAATGTACACTGGTGCCCCTTTGCTGTTCTTGTTTCTTAATGCTGACAAATCTAACAGGCCTACCTATTGCATTATCTTTAAGAGGGTACATACAGGGAAGGCAATTAATCTGTAAATATATATTGATATGTCTTGTCTATTCTGGGCTATGTAAAAATCTGTATATTTTTGCAACAGAGGACAATGAAAGGGAACACAGACTTACGCAATACACACACATACACAACTGCAGTTGAAAATGTAAACTGAATTAAACCAGATGGAAGTGTCAATGAACTGAGGAATGCTTGTACATCCTAATTTATGATAATACCAAGTTAAATCAATGGGATAGTTGTCACTAACTGGTACAAGGGGCATAGTTGATTATGAAGTTCTGTTGTCTCTGTTGTTCACAACTTTTCTAGGAGTGCTACAAGTTAATGCATAAGGAACAGTAAGGGGAGACAGGAGGGAGTCTCACTCTCAGTAGAATCTGAGACCTTCATCACCAGGATGATGTCCTTGCAAATCTTATAAAGCCATGACAGATTTCACAATCTGGTCAGGGCAAAAAATAACAGCAGCCTTCCCAGGAAAGGGGGTAAAGCTCACAGTGTCACTCTTCGTGAGCAAAGCAAGATTTGTGGGTGTTTTAAAGTCTCGGCTCTAATGAATATATAAAATATGCATGAATGGCAGCAAAGGCAAAGGGGACAAATTTGTATTTTAAAATGAGAAATATGGAATAAAACACCAAACCATCTTGTTTTTTAACTTATTTTCTAAATTGATTTCTGTCTGAGCTTCTTAGAGGATGATGGATGTGAGTAAAAGCAGTGTAAAAAACACACACACTTCATGCCCAAATTCAAAGGGTTCTACGAGTTACATATACTTGAGAGTTCTGCTCTAACTTTCTTTTATATACCTTTGGCCTTGCCTATGTGTGAAGAGACCATGATGAGGGGACCACAAAAGTTTGAATCTTTTTCTATTCTAAGCTTAGTGATGGTAGTAATGGCTGGAGACAGATGCAGCGGATGAAGAAAAGTGGTTTCAACAGATGGAGCCTGAGACAGGTGTAAGTGAAAATATAGGAAACTACGTCAGAGAATCCAGCTATCTATTGAATACCTTTTCGACCTGCTGAGTTGCATGTTTGCATCACTTCTGGTTGAGCAGCATTATTCCAGAGCACACATTACATTTAATTATATACCTTCTATATAATATTTTATCTGTGTAAAAATGAAACCTTAATTGTAAAAAAAACCCAACCACAACCAATATGCCATTAGGACTTAACTTCTCACTTAGATGTTAATCTCATTTTAGCCCCACGACTTTTTTTCCATCTGGAATTTTCCGGAACTCAGTTCTGTCACCTCTCAGGTGGGCGCCATTGACATTCTGAGAGAATGAGGGAGGTGCTCGTGGTGAGTTCTGTCACCTCTTTTTCTAGAAAAATAGCAATGCTTAGGCCCCCCTCCACCCTTGATGTGCTTTTTATTGTGCCTTCACAATGACTGGTGGTCATGATTGTATTGTGAGCTCAGTATCAATATTATCTGTACCTTCGAAAATTTTGGGGCAGATATGCTGCTTTGTTTTAGTGCATGCCTCACAGCTTCCTCCTGGAAGCCCACAATTTTTCATACCATGAGTATTCTTCTTGCCCCCTCCCCCTTTTGGTGTGTGTGTGTTTCTGGTTCTGGTTTTGTTGTGCTACATGGCAAGACAGATGCTCCAACAGCAATAACACAGTAACATTGCAGAGGCATTGCAGAACAACTAATAAAGCAAACTTTGTGGACAGCCCAGCATATATCCACCATCAACACACTATTATTGCATCAGTGAGATGTCACATAATACACCTGCAAAAGAACACCAATTTGGAGGTGCCCTGAGATGGATGATACCATATGCATTACTGCAGGTGTGTGTATGCACACACATGCGTGCACACACAAACACACACACACATTAAAACAGACACACCACTGTTGAGCTATCATCATCAAGGACCTTTGCACATGGTTCCACTTTCAAGTGAAAATTCTTGCGGTTTTTCACTGTACGTCAAATAACAAAACCCATTCTGATTTTGGGAAGCACAGTGCATTAATAATTAAACAATGGCAAACACATCTCTGCTTGTTCTTTAACTGCATAATTTCACTGAGGGGGAAATGCTATTGCAAACATGTTAACGGGTCAGTGCCCCAGTTTTGAGGTCTGTCAATTAAGATCAACAATCTCTCACGAGTTTATTGAAACCCAATTACTTGTCTGAACTCACCAAATTGGCTAAGGGATTACAAAGCATCAGAATAAGAATGTTTCACAGTGAGTTCTAAAAGGCCAAGTTAGGAGGGTGAAATACCATAGTATGGCTTTTAAGGGACCTTTGCATCTCAGGGTCGGCCAACTATCTGATATTTAAGCATTTTGTACGATAAGCTTAGAAGATTTGAACTTTGTTGGAAGGAGATCAAAATGTGCCATCTGCTTGGTTTTTTCTTTCTCCTCCCCTGCCTTCCCCCACAAGCAACCAAAGGCTTTCTCTTCCTTTAATTGTACCGTCTTCTAGTCAGCAATACTGCTGCTTGGTTTGGCAGGGGTTGCCTGGTAGGATGCTGATGTACCTATCAATTTGCAACCCTTCAATCCCATGCAGCAGACTTTCCAGGTGTTTAACCTGCCCTGCCAGCTGGAGGCTAAGAGAGTTGCAATTTCCTCTTGGGTGGGTTATTGTCACAGTATGGCCTCGCAAAATCAGACTTCGGTTTTCATTGGCTCCAAACATGTCTTTGGGGAAAGGGTTCCTTGTATCCTTGGATAAAATGTGTCACACCTCATTAGGGAGAAGGCTAACGAGCTGGTCATGCAAGATGGCCACTTCCTCATGTTCAGTCCTATACTTTCCTTTGGCAGATAGCTCTCAGGTTGCTGCAAGCTAATGTGGCTGGTTCATCTGACTGCAGGTATCCAGATGGTCCGTCAGCCAAATAGTCCCCGGAGAACAAGCCATTCTGCAAAAAAGGGGCCCGATTTCTGGGTACAGCTCTATGCTTCATGTTACTCCCCCTCCCATTTTAAAAAATGGTCACAAAAGAGCAGAGCCAAGAGACAGAGTCTAAAATCTCCATAAACATTATTAGAATAATTTTTAAATTATAGACTTCTCAGGTATAACCACCCACTCCAGTCTCCTTTTGATTTGTTGATTGTGGGTGCATTCATTGCCAGACACAATGTAATAATGGTTGCCAGTTGTAATGTAAAAAAAGACACATGAGGGATTGACCAAATACGATCCCTGTGTTCTGAAGCAGTGCTGGCCTTCAGCACCAAGGCTGGAGAAAAACAGTAGTTTTTAAGGAAGCTGGATATGAATAGGTATGGGCACAACAAATGGAGGTAATACAGCATGCCTTCAACTTTTGGGATTCGATCCAGAAACAAATCAGCAAACAACAGAGCTCATGTAGGATTTTTGTTACATTCTTCCACAGGCAGCGTTCAATAAAAGCTTCGTTGATACCTTCAACTTGTTAATACTACACCCTGTCCCTTAGCTAGGAGTTTTTAAAATGGCTACCGTCATTTTATAGTGCGCAACCCTCATTTCAGGAATCACCAAACTACTACTGGCTTCCTTCTCATGTGTATTCCATTGCCTTGCATTTGAAAACAAGCTCGACGGACGCATAAGGCAGAAATCATGCCCTTGGAAAAAGGAATGGTTCAGCACTTAAGAGTGCTTAATTCAAACCAAGCAACTTAGAGAATGGGAAAACTCTCCTACACTAGACTTCCCAACCCCTCTCGCTCTCCTGGCTTCAGGGATAGCCGCCAGAAGCCTCCGGAGTGCAGTGGGAGCTCCTGCTGCGCTCTGGAGGCTTCGCGTCGCTTTTGCTTTCCTGGCTTCGCTTCACTGGAAAGGCACTGCACAGCTTTCCCTCTCTGCGCAGCGCCCCTTCAGCGAAGCGGGAGGAGAAATGCAAGGGGCTCCATTTCTTCTGCTGCTTCACTGAAGGGGCGCTGCGCAGAGAGGGAGAGAATATTTTTTTTCTTGTTCTCCTCCTCTAAAACTAGGTGCATCTTATGGTCGGGTTGATTAAATTGATTAAGAACAAGAAACAGGTTGGCAAATTCTTTAGGTAAGAACACTAGCCTTCCAACATGAGTAGTTCCAACATGTAGGCAAGGCTATACAATGGTTTAAAATCAATAATAATAATAATAATAATAATAATATGCAGTTTCACATACAGTTTGTCCTTGGTTTACTGATCACGGTTTTTTTGGAGGAAACAAACCATGAGCCTGACTTCACATGTTATGACAAGCTAGACTGCAGCTTGTTTCTTTCTTCCACAGTCAGGAGGCGAGGCAAATGCATGCATGCTAAACCACAGTTTATGTTAAACTATGGTTTAGCATTGCATGGAAACCAGGCCATAAACCACTCAGCTTATTCTGTTAAAAATGGGATGGGCACCCTGGATAATCACAAATTACTTTATGTAGCGTAGCATATGCCCATTCTCCTGAATTCCCCCCACACCTTGCAGGTGTCCAGAGTAACCAAGCCAACCCTTTGCTTCTCATTTAGTGCAAGCATGGTGCAAAAGGACAGGAACAAGAAGACAAGTAGGCTTTCCAAATGCAAGGATTGACCATTGATGAGGTAATGATTTACACCCAGCTTGATGATGCTATTGAATGTTGGCATTACCCACAACTAATTTCTCCATTAGGCTCCTTATAATTGCATTTGTAAGTGCTTGTTTTAGTGATGGACAATGTTAGAAGCATAATTTTCTTCTATTGACATCCACATGGGGCAGGGGCTGTAAGAAGAAGAAGGTTAAAAGAAGGTTATATGGTGCAAGGTTGGGAGAGTGGCTCTATGGAGCCCAATCTGATTAATTCACAGTCCCTGGAGGAGCTGAAGCTGGGCTCCACAAACTTCCGGACTTTTGCAATTTCTTACTATGTTAAACAAGACCTACTAAGCCATCTCAGAGAAAGCGTTGCTAGACATGCCCGATTCCTTATCTTTTTGAGAGACAGACCGACACACAGAGAATTTCACCAGCTGCTATACCTTCCAGTTGTAGAAGCACAAGGGCAGCAGCTTGTTTTCTCACCCATTCTGCCAGTGATGGATCTGCCATTTTACCTGGGACGGCAATAATGTGCGTAATCATCAGACTCAAAAACATCATTGCACTGCCAAGGCAAAATGCATTTGACACATTCAGGCTGTGATTGTCTTGAGATGGAAAAAGCAATCCGCTCTCCATCTCGGTTCACTTGAGGTCCAGCTTTCCCAGAATAAATTCTAAGGGATTACTTTTGATTTACACCAGTGTAAACTGGATCAGGATCAGGATGAGTGGGGCCTTTTAGAAACTGAAGGATTACTAAGTCATGGGATGCAGGCTCATATGTCTTAGTGAGGTAACATGGGAAATAATACAGGTTATTGTTGTTTGACAGAAGGCAAGGAAGAGAAGTCAGAACACACACTTTGGACACCTTTAATTTTGTGGCTATTGCGATTTTTCATTTCAGCGAATGCCTGCTTTTCTAGCAAAGATGAAGTTTCTTAGTGGGTCATACCCTACACAAAGAGACAGAAAGCCAACAAGGAATCTAAATCCAGTTTTCAATGTCATCAAATCCCATGGATTTACAGGGGGTGGGATGCTTACGCTGTCAAGATAGCATAGGTACTGTGTTGCATCTTTGCCACACTATAGAGGTTGAAGACATCCATGTCCCCATGTTTCTTTATCCTCTGTTTCTCACATAGTTCATTCAAAACAAGGCACACAGCCAGGGATCCTAGACTCTAAGATGATGATGATGATGATGATGATGATAATAATAATAATAATAATAATAATAATAATAATAATAATAATTTATTATTTCTACCCCGCCCATCTGGCTGGGTTTCCCATTTGGTGGCTTCCAACAAAAGATTAAAAATACATTAAAACATCAGTCATTAAAAACTTCCCTAAACTGGGCCGCCTTCAGATGTCTTCTAAATGTCCGATAGTTGTTTATTTCTTTGACATCTGATGGGAGGGTGTTCCACAAGGCGGGTGCCACTACTGAGAAGGCCCTCTGCCTGGTGAATTCTTATATCTCACAGTAACCTAGGAAGCTGCCCTACACTGAGCCAGGTCATTGGTCCATAAATTTCAGCACTGTCTACACCAGTAGCCTTTAGCCTTCAACATGCATTTGGGGATCCATCTCTTAATTATTATTATTTTTACCATCTATATGTATGGTGAGAGAGCTGCTGTTGTTGTGACCCACTTTAGAAAGTTCATTTCAAATAATTCACAGACCCAAACATGCACGGAAAGTATTCATGAAACATGGAACACCATACACTCCTTTTGAACTGTCAGTGTGTTCTTGGTTTATTGTGGTGCCTGCCATAACATGGACAATAAATTTTTAGTGTTTTGAAGTAATCTCACCTCCATACATGCAATGATCAAAGACAACCTTTTGTTCCTTATAGCACTGCTATGAGGACACTGCATCTCACAGGATTAGCATAAAGGTCTTCCTAATCCAAGATCTAGGTGACAGCAACGGTGGCAGCAGTACTGGTTCCTGTTGCCCTGACCTATGCATACCTAAGTCTCACTATGGCAACTAAGCAGTTCTGGCACAGATCCACCTGCACAGCATTCAAACGTTTCTGCAGGCCATCAGAAAGTGCTGCAAACCTTCCCTGGATATTCCCTGTTGGGAAAGTGGCTAAAACTGATGGATATGATTGGGCTGGGTATTATTGGGATATTTATTATTGCTCGGTCACAAGCAAAGCTATAGTGCATGCATTCGTAAGTGCTGACCTCTGTGCATCTCCCTTGCATAATTCCCTGCACTTCTCAAGCATGCCTATCTTGCACTGAACTATTTCCACATCTATTACACGTGCAGATCATTCCCTCCTCCTCCTCCACCCCACTCCATCCGTCATCCACTGCGATCAAAATCAGCCCAGTTGCAGCTGCTGCCATAAAACCTGCTCAGAGACAATAGCGGAAGGCAAAGCTTTGGAGCAGTTCTGCTCTTGTGCACAAATCTGCAGAAAAGGGCATGTCGTACAATTTGTTCAGGAAACAATAGCAATGTTTGACATGTCATAAGGATTGATGGAGCAGAAATTTACATGGGAGAATGCATTTTTAAACAGCTCCATGGAGCCCCGGTGCTTTGCCGGTAATGGTTTCGACATTCATCATCCACTGAGCCCCCATTGAATAACTCCTTAAAACTTCGTGAGATAAGCTCTACTCATAGCTGCTTCAGGGAAGCGTAAGATGCGGTGGGGGGTGGGGGGAGAGCCATAACGAAGGAAGGCAAGAGTTTAAAGAGACAGGAACACTGAAGAGATATACTAGGAATACTGAGATCTTGAACACACTATGTCCACAACTATAATGACTATCACTGCTCATGACTGCCGAGACCACCTTTACAGTTAAAGTATGCAATACTTTCTGTTTAAGTACTTTTAATTTAACTATGTGTGCAATCATGATAAATTTTAGAGGTGAGAGCAGTATGAAGAAATATGGGAAACCAAAACTTATGTCAAAGTCAATGATACAATTCAATTTTCGAAAAGAGTGAAACCCTTGTTGTGGTTTTCTAATCATAGAATTGTAGTGTTGGAAAGGGACCCTGGGGGTTATCTCGTCCAATCCTCTGCAATACAGGAATCATAGATGACAGGTGGCTACACAACCTTTGCTTAAAAACCTTCAAGGAAAGAGAATCCACCACCACTTGTGGGAGTCTATTCCACTGTCGAACAGCTATTACTGTCAGATAACGACCTGGGAGAGGGAGGTGACAAATTCTAGTATTCAAAAAAGCACAGGTGAGTTGCATCACCTGTAACAGGACTGTGGACCAGTTCCACCTTGTTTGTTTATATATCACTTTGGTCACATCCAATAGGTCGCCTATAGTCTAAGACTGTGTCAATGCTGGCTATTCCCAGTTTCCTTAGAGTCCTAGATCTGTGAAGTTCTTATAATCAACATGCTAGCTATGGAAATGTGCTGCATCCCACCAAGAAGATGGACAATCATCGCAGCCATGTTTTGGGGGCATCCGGCTGTTTTCAGCCCCAAATGAAGCACCTTGTAACTGCTTATAGTGACTCCCACATTGGATTCTTAAATGTTTCTTGTGCTGGTGCCCGAGTTTAATGCACCTTTCATGTCCAAGGCATGAAACCCATTCAACACAGCAGAACATCCCCTAGAGAAATCATCTTGACTGTAGATGTTTTGATGAATCAGTTAATGGCTTCACAATCCATAATGGATTGCTTTCTTACTCTCTTCTCTTCTCTTTAGCACCTTAAATAGAAACCTTTCCCATACATTTACAGTGACACCACTTCTATTGCTCTCTTGTTTAGAAGCAACTGTACCTTCACTAGAAGCTGGATTGGTAAACTGGTGGTTGCAAGTTGCTTAGGCAACTTTATAGCCTTATCCTGCAGGATCCTAGCCAACTCCCACTTGTCATGGTTAGAGCAGGGGTAGTCAACCTTTTTATACCTACCGCTCACTAATGCATCTTTCTTGATGGTAAAATTTCCTTACCGCCCACCAGTGCTCGATGGAAGGAGGATTCAATTGTGCCGCAGAACCCCCTACCCACACCTATAACCTTAAAACGTCCACTAGTGGGTGGTAGGGAGCAGGTTGACAACCCCTGGGTTAGAGTATTGGTTTTGGACCAGGTCGACTTAGGTTCAAATCCTTGGTCAGCAGGTAGTTGCAAGTATTTCACCATTCTCTCAGCTTTTCCTTGTGAGGATAACCTCATAGAATAATAATATACTGCCCTGCTTGTGGAGGAAGGGTGCATGACAAATAAACATTCCCTAGAGTCTTTCAGTAAAGCTTATTAGCAGTAATTGAAAGCTAATGTGGAGCATACCATTGGTAGGGGGAGAGGGAGGAGAGCCATAACAGGTGTTTCCGGGGAGGGAGAATTCCATGTAATATGTCACTCTCTGCAGGACAAGGGTGCCCTTGCAAAGAGAATTGACACCAGGCCTGCTAAATAAAGGGGTTTCCAGGTTTGTTTGTTGTTGTTGGAGGAGGTTTTTTATTTAAAAGCGAGGGAATAAAAATTGATGGGAAGCAAATTGCTTTGGCCAGAAACTCTCTGCTCAAAAGAGCTGTAGCAGGAAAGCAATTACTGACTGTCAAAAACCTGTCAAGGCATCAGAGTGACCTGCCATGATTCTCATCGCTGCCTGCTGCCTGCCAACCTCCTGGTGATACTACGTGGGGTGATGAGCAAAGAAATAGGAACACAGAAAGGAATACGGGAAACATGCAACATGCACAGATCAGGGGTCAATCGTGGGTAGAATGAGGCACAATTTACCCAAGCCTGGAAATCCAGGGGCCCCTGGCTTGTATGCCAGTTCCCATGGGGAAAATGCAGAAACTATACAGGCTATGCTTAAAGAGGTTTGCACAAACTTATTTCCCTGACTCTGATTGTCCACATACTTTCCTGTATCTAGTAGTTGTCTCCAACTCAGTCCTACTCAAAGTCCCACTGAAATAAATGGGCCAAAGATAGGCATGGCCATTATTGTTAACAGGCCTACTCTTCACCAGCAGGTCCCAGGGTGGGTTGCAACACCTTAAAATTCAGAATAAAAATCAATTAAGACATATCACATTCACAAGAATAGGGTAGTCCTGAAAACACACTGAAATCAACCCTATGGGTGGTATTCACTTAAGGAGCTCCATCTGTGGAACCCCAGCACGAGGACTTCTGCTTGTGCAATGGGGCTTTCTCCCCTTCCCCAGCGTGTCTCATGTCCTGCCACTCATTGGTGGTGGCAGTGGGGTGCTCAAGGGAACCTCCAGATCAGCATATGGGGAGCAGACGGGTAGGAATCATACCTCTTGTGCAAATGGGGCATTCATTGAAGTGCAATGTTGAATTCCCTCCCTATATGTCCAGATATTTTAAAATACGGTGCAATTTACCAATCAGAAGCTTTATTGGAACAAAATAGCAACAATACAAGTCATCCTCTAGAACAGAGAGATGAGGAAAGTCTAGGCCTTTTATTTGAGAGAAAGAGAACTGCACCATCCTAGGTTCCCAAGAAACTACAAGTTTCAGAGTTCCTTAGTTTATTCCAACATTTTCTTTGTATGGAGCGGGGTGCATATGTCATGTAAGTAAATTACTTTGCTCTCCAGAGTACATAGAAGGAATGACACTAGACCTCAGGGCCGGGAGCATTGTCTAAAGGTCATTTGCCACTTTTGTACTGTATCACACAACCTTATCTTTCTGTCTCCCAAACACCAATCTGCCCTGTTTGACTATAAATACTAATCAGGCAGACAGAAACATTAGGTGCTTATACAAAGACACCTAAAGAAGCTAAAGGATACTGAACAAGTCTCAGATTTTTCATAACAGACAAGGCTTTTCCGGGGAAGTGGGGTTACATTCCAACAAGCTTGTACCAGGCCAAAGGAAATGTTAGCATGGAAATAATTACTGCCTTCACACTGTGTTATAGCATGCCAATTATGGTCCTCATCATCAACAACCACAAAGTAAGGAGTAAAATAGGTACTAGCCAAAAGAAGGGAGAATCCTACCAACTCAGCTTTAGCGGCAAAGGTCATAGCAAGCATGTGAGGAACATATGAGTGTCCCCATTTCATTGACAAGACCAGGGTGGCAGCTGTAGAAAGGACTGGGGGAAAGTGGCTCAGCTTCTTCAGTTGCCAGGCAATCTCCTCTCCTCTGCTGCAGTTTCCAAAACCATTCACTGGATGTTAAGGTCTGGAAGGATGCAATTGTTACCCCATGTGGGTGGGTGCAACTTAAGAGTAGAGGAGTGTCTGGTGGGGAGAGAATTAAGCATTCTTCTACACCACTTTCATTCTCCAAATATCTCCTATCCTAAAGAATATTTTTTTCTTAAAAACAAAAACAAAGGGGCCAACTGTTAGAATTCTGTTGCACACATTTGTGTGCAATGCTTATTTAGGTCCTTAAATCCTCCCAACGGGGAGGCGATATATTGATTGCTAGCTAGCATTTTATAGATCCAGGAATGGAAGAAGAAAAAAACCTGGCGCTACAAACATCAAGTGCTCAAAAGCAAATTAGCAATGAATAGGGGTCCCACTTAACATTATCACAAACTTGGTGGGGGAAGTGAAAATGTATATTCTTCATAATTTTCAGCATTATTCTCCCTCTCTCGGTGCTTTTGGAAATGTATGAAGTTACAATCAGGAACAACTGGACCTGACCTGCTTACCAGGATTATTAGAGCGGAGGTGGATAAAGGTGATTGATTGGAGGAAAGAGAAGCCGAGAAGGAAGAGGCAGGGGACAGAGAAGTGGAAAGAATAACTAAAAGGAAGACACTGTTAAAATGTCAAAGTGGTCCTTGAGAAACTTGAGATTGCAGAGCCTCAATGGATACAGACATTAAAGCTAAACTAACAACCTGACAACTCCGCTGAGACTGGCAGGGGGAAAATGGCCAATCAACCTCCCTCAGAATTACAGAGCTTCTTCTACTATTTCTTCCAGGTGATGGGAAGGTGGGGGGGGGGAGTCCCAGCTTCTTTTGATTGTGTTTTATAACAGCAGCCCCCTTAACATCAGCTGCTAGTGCAGTTCACAGAGTTGGCAAGAAAGCAGACCCCTCGATTCTATACTGAGTAATTTGCTGCAGCAAGGCTGCCCGTAGCTAGGGATTACAGTTGGAAAATTTAGTCAATGGGGCATATTGCATTGTTAGCAGCTGCACAGCAAAGAAATAATTGTTAAGACAGAGGTTTCACACTTTCCCCCCACCCCCATTTTACTTCTCTCTCCCCCCCCCCCCCGGCCAAGGTGACACCGGGACAATTTAGATGCTCGCCTCACCAGGTTTTATTGGAGCTCTGTGGCTGGGCCAGCAGCAGGTTCTCTGCTAATGAACCGTATTGATTTCATATTCTCTTGTTGTCCGCTTAAATGGCAAGCGGCATATCTGATAGATTAAATAACCACACAATAGCTTGGCTGACATCTCAATCACTCCGCTGTTAGGTCTCTAATGAATTTTACAGCCCAGCAAAATGGAAGAAATTAAGGTCAGAGTCCAAAGAAGAAAACATAAATCACCACAACGAACTCTGAAACGTTTGCGAGAACAGCTCATCCATGCAGTCCTTAGCTCTTCTTTCTCCCCTCTGCCACCATTAAAAGCCCCGGCCTGCCTGAGCAACTGAGATTATGAGGCAACCTGGAGTCTCCCCCAGCCAGGGAAACTGATAGAGGCACTCAGGCTGAAAAGATTAGGAAGCTGTCTTGCACAGAGTAAAAAATAATGGTTCCACCTAGCTCAGCATTGTCTACACTGACAGGCGGCAGATCTCCCAAGGTTTCCCAGGTCCACTTGGAGATGCTGAAGGCTGGACCTGAGACCTTCCGAACAGAAAGCATTCACTCTGCCTCCGGACTGGCACTCTATAGACCATGCTTTGCATACATCAAATCCCAGGTTCAACCCCCCGTTTCATTAATTAAATAATCTCAGCTAGAAGAGCAGGGAACACCTTGGTAAGAACCAGATGAAACTATTGCACAGGATGGAACCATGGAGCAATGGCACAAAAGTGCAAGGTGGCATTTTGTGGTCAGGGAAGATCTACAGCAGCGGTTCTCAACCTGTGGGTCCCCAGATGTTGTTGGACTACAACTATCATCATCCCTCAGCTCTGGCCTTGCTAGCTAGGGATGATGGGAGTTGTAGTCCAACAACATCTGGGGACCCACAGGTTGAGAACTGCTGATCTAGAGAGTCAGACTTCATCCCATGAGAGCTCATCTTCCCAGAAATGTGCTGAACTCCACTTCAGACAAGCAGTATTCCAATATATTTTTAAAAAGTAATTAAATTTGGCTATCTGGCATTATTTCCTCACATGACATGTGAGGAAGCCGTGACATTCAGTTTCACGAAGTGTGGACAGCAGAAGCTATCTTGGATGGCTTAGAAAAGGAATTCCCAAAGTGTGACGCACGGACCACTCATAGTCCACAAGTTTCATTCAGGTGGTCCATGACAGAAACACTCTGGGGTGGCAGAGCCATGTGTGCATGAAGGATAATGGGTGCAGCAAGTGCTATGTGGCTCTGAGATCCCGGTGGTCTTCCCAGAAGGTGAAGGTATTGGAGGAGGCTCTGCTGCAGCTGGTGGCAAGATGGGAGATGGTTCAGAGCTGGGGAAAGAGGCTGGCAAAGAACTTGAAAGAAGTGGCAAGTCAAGATGTGGGAGCAACGGAAGCAGTGAGAAAGAGGGGAAGAAGCTAAGAGAGAAGCTAAGAGTGCAAAAGAAGGGGAGTGCCTCAGAGCAGGAGTTGTCAGTTATTAAAAAAAGGATAGTAGTCAATGTCTAGGGTCGCGGGTGGCACTGTGGGTTAAACCACAGAGCCTAGGACTTGCTGATCAGAAGGTCGGTGGTTCGAATCCCCACGACGGGGTGAGCTCCTGTTGCTCGGTCCCTGCTCCTGCCAACCTAGCAGTTCGAAAGCACGTCAAAGTGCAAGTAGATAAATAGGTACCGCTCTGGCGGGAAGGTAAACGGCGTTTCCGTGCGCTGTTCAGGTTCACCAGAAGCAGCTTAGTCATGCTGGCCACATGACCGGGAAGCTGTATGCTGGCTCCCTCGGGCAATAAAGCGAGATGAGCGCCGCAACCCCAGAGTCGGTAACGACTGGACCTAATGGTCAGGGGTCCCTTTACCTTTACCTTTAGTCAATGTCTAAAATGGATGATCTTAGACAACTATTACACCAAACACCGAAGAACTTGGTTTAACCCCACAGACACTTCCACAGCATTAAAATATTCATGTTCCTTTTCATCTCTATTTTTATTGCTTCCTGTATTCCTTATTACATTAAAATTCAAGTTCCATTATATTAAAAAACACACACAACACTTTAGCACCTAGTATAGTGCATTACAACTGCTAAACCTCAGGCAGAAAGAAACCCGTTAAGTGATCCACCAAGATTCTCAGCAATCTGCAAATGTTTTGGAAGTGAGGGGTGGGAACCACTGCTTTAGGGGGAGTACGCCAACTCACGGAGGATAAATCTATGAAGGGCTATGTGGAGCTTCCATATAAAGCAGCCGCATCCCTCTGAATACCCAGTGTTTGGGTGCTGTCCTTCCATGTGAGCTTCCCAGAGCAGGTCCTGAGAAAGACAAGGGGCTCATCCATATTTTGCTTGTCCCATGTCTAGAAAGCACAGAGGAGAGTAGTTATCTGCTATATGAAGCTGTCCTGTGCTTTCTAGCTATGGGTCCAAACGGCTTTCCATTTGCCCTGCTGCTTCCCCCAGGAAAACCCACTCTTTACAGCTGAATCAGAGCAAACGTTAATCCGCAGAAAGCCCAATCAGTGTTTGCTCTGATTCAGCAGCAAAGAGTGGGTGTAACAGAGGAAAGAGTTAAGGGACAAGTGTTAAGAGTGGACGAGCCCTGGATGGAACTTGGGCCAACAGAGCTAGGCTATTCTTACTCTGTGCTCTAACTGGTTGACAGCTTCAATAGATATCTCACCTTGAACTAAAACTTTTCCAAACTCGCAGTTGTCTTGAAAGTGCTAGCACAGCAGAAAAGTAATCTGGGGTGGAAAACAGGTTGTGTCCCGTCCCCCCGCTAAATCACAATATTCTCTTGATCGCTTGTTTTCCAAAGGATATCATCTGGAGAAGTACAAATGTAGGTCTGCTGGTTTCTCTCATTCATTTTTCTTGCTTGGCCCCCCCTCCCACCTCTGGACTCCGAAACTGTGTATTTATCCTGACAGCTCCATCAGGACACATAGCTGCAATGAAAGCTGCAATAATTCTCTCTCTCTCTCTTTCTCTTTAGCGCTTGTGCTGTCATGATTCCTATTCCATCCCATTCTGGTTTTACGGATTGATATTTAGATTAAGGAGATAAACACAACCAAAGAGTGCTGGGCTATGACAGACAGACGAGAACTTAGATCTGTCAGTCACTCCGCTACCTAGTAATTCCTCTCCCTTCTTTCCCTTCACTTTATTTACAGAGGTGAATGGATAAGAATATTTAAAAGGAACAAAGAGCCCAGCGTCCCCCACCCCCACCTCCACAAAATCCATTTGTGTTTAGCTTTCCAGACCATTTGGAACCTCTCCCTCTCTCTCCTTTGATTACTTAACTATTTACTGTTTCACATGTTTGCAGGTTTTCCTCTCTTACTGCAGATAAAGAATTCAATTTTCTTTTAAATGGTGGGGGAAATTGGAAGAGATTTTGTTCTGTTTAAGCACAGCTGGAGTCTCAGGGACTCTGGGGGATTGTGAACAATGAGATCAATTAAGATGCCAATGGAGAGAGGAGGTAGGCAGGAGGGGTGGGGAGGAGTGTGGGATGAGGAGAAAGGTGAGGAAGAGCACAGCAGGCAGCTTGGAGGACACAGGGAAAGCTATGGACTCCTTTTTGCTATATTGCTCCTCATTTCACACTTGTAAAAGCAGATCTGGGCTGTCAGCTTAAAGGTTTCCAATATGCTTAGCAGGGGAGAAACACTGACAGCCATTAAATAGAAATATGAGTTTCAGGGAACCACAGAATTCACCTGTACTATATGTTTATCATGGGGTTGGCCTTGATTTGGGGCATGCACCCAGCATTCTCTTATTTGTCCACCAGGACCTAAAACACGTGGGCAGGCAATAAAATGCAGTAAGCTGTTATGAACTGAAAAAGCATCACATTTCCATTTCCGTTTCGGCAACAAAGAGGTTGTGGGCTGTGAATTTGACGTCAGAAATATCTTCATTTTGTATTAATCCACCCTTCCCATCATGAAGCAGGAATGTAACACCAGCAGGCGCTCAGATAGGGAAGGATATGTACTGGGACCCACCCAACAGTACTGCTGGTGGGAACAGAAGGCAACGTTCAAGTTGATGGCAGTATAGAAGTCTTAGCCCAGAAAAATAAGCCCAGTTGAGATAGTGCCTCCTCTGTAATGAGCCAAATTCACAGAATAATCCGGGGGTGGGGGTGGGGAGTGTTGGCAGGTGATAGGGTTGAAGGCAGCCTCCAAGAGACAGAGCTTACACTTGACTCAGTAAGCATTTCCCATAGATACCTTCTCCAGGAGAGGGTAGCTCAGTTGGTTAGAGCGGTGCTGAAGACATCAAGGTTGCAGGCTCAATCTCTGCACGGGGCAGTTGCATATTCCTGCACTGCAGGGGGTTGGACAAGATGATCCTTGGGGTCCCTTCCAACTTTACAGTTCTATGATTCTATGAAATGTAAGCGAAAGGATGGTCCAGGAAACAGTGGGTCCCACAAACTGAGGATTCAACAGGACCATGTATATTTGTATATCTCTGACTTTTCGCTAGACAGATCAAAGTTTGCAGTTTCCCACTGCTTCTGACCAGCAGGAGAGTTTTAAAGTCCCCTGGGCTTCTCCCTTCCACTCTCTGAGGGGCTAATGATGATACATTACACACAAATATTTGTAACAGAATCCTAACACCGTTAGTTTAAAAAACTAAATGACAAAACGTCGCTTTGGGAAGGATAAATATTGAGCAGAGATGCACCGGTGTGTGTGTGTGTATTTGTAGAAGATGCCTTTTCTTGCCTTTTACTCCTCTACTCCAAATTATGCCCCCCACAGCTATCCTTCTCCCAGGGCTCAAATGCATGTTTGCTCTGTTACATATGTTTGAGTACAATGTGCCATTACGACCCCAAACCAAACAGTTCAAAACAGATTCGGTGAAGGGCAAGAGAGGAAGTCCCCTTGGCTGTGCCACGGATTAAATTTCCTGTGGCCACATCCCCTGCTGGTGCTGATTAGTCAGCGGGGCCAACCCTGGGTGTGGCCCTGCCCAGCGCCAGTGACACAGCTGGGACGGCACAAGAGGGGCATCAATCTTTGCCCCCCAGCTGGATCATTGCAGGGGACCAGATGCTTGGCCGCAATGCCGCCCACCAGAAAAGGTGAACGGACTTACCATGGTTGGATCAGATCAGAATTAATGGAATTGAATCTCAGTGGTTTCTGAGAATATTTTTTATATATAAAAAACTTCCTATAGCATTTCTCTTCTTTTATTTCATCTGCGCAGTTGTGCAACATCATGTTATTCTTTGTGATGGAAAATAGACACGGAGAAGCATGTCCTTTGAAGAAACTCTTAGACGATGACTTGAATCCAGAATACAGTGGGCCCAGAAATACTGAGCAGCAGCAGCCACTGCAAATTCTACTCAAATAAGCTGAAGACCCAGAAGTGGGGTGGATTAAGAAAAGCAGGAGACAGGTGGGGAAGAGGACTTTCAGCTGCTAGCCGAAACTTCCAAGTATAATCATATTTGCTAAACCAAACTATCTCGTACTTATTTTCAGTCAGCAGAGAGAACTTGTTGCAACTGCAGGATCCTGTGTCTTACTTTACAGAAGACAGCCCTCTGTCATAAGGGCTGTCAATTCAAATCCAGTTGAAAGATAAAGACTGACAGGAAGGGGCCTTGAAGATGCCCATCGAGAGTTAGTACCTGAACAGCAGACTGAGGAGATGAGAAGATCAAACCTCTCCATTCTGAAGGAAATCAGCCCTGAGTGCTCATTGGAAGGACAGATCCTGAAGCTGAGGCTCCAATACCTTGGCCACCTCATGAGAAAAGAAGACTCCCTGGAAAAGACCCTGATGTTGGGAAAGATGGAGGGCACAAGGAGAAGAGGACGACAGAGGACGAGATGGCTGGACAGTGTTCTTGAAACTACCAACATGAATTTGACCAAACTGCAGGAGGCAGTGGAAGACAGGAGTGCCTGGCGTGCTTTGGTCCATGGGGTCACGAAGAGTCAGACACGACTAAACAACAACAACAAAGAAGTTATGCATTTTTATTTGGATTATAGCAATTATTTCTAAATTCACATCCATGCATGTAAATTAGCACATGCAAATTTGTTTTTTGGTCCTTTTAAAAGTGATGCATTTCCTCTTCTTTGGTGATATTTATGTGGCCATCCAAGAGCACAGCAAAGCCCTATGAACAAATTTGGGAGGTAGATACTTCAGAAGAAGCAGATAAAACCAGTGGTTAGAGCCTCTAGGAAGCCAGTGTCTCTAGTGCAATGCCTCAACTGGTTGAGAAAGTGATCTGTATTTTAAATATTTATTTATTGATGAACACTGATCTCCTTCCCAGTGTGGGACAACTGCATTGTGACTTTTTTTGTCAACTCACATTCCTATATTGCTGGTGAGAGAGAGGGAGGAATCATCACAAGATCAATTTTCTTGTCCCTTGTGTGAAGCCAAGGTGGAAATTAGAAAGGCAGAAGATCAAAAGAAGGTTAACGTGAGACTCTTTGACAACTAAATTAAAAGTGACCTAGTGAGAGGTGCTACAAAAAGTTAATTAACACATTTACTTTGCTACTAAATTCCTATAGAGGCTGCTTCAAGTTATGCTCTTATTATATGAAAGGTGACATAAGCAGATAAAAGATAGGAAGTTTCATTCTACCAGGGCAACCTATTTTGCCCATTAAATACTGTCCGCTGTGAGTGGAAGTAGCTCAAAAGTGGAAGTAGCTCAAAAAAAAGCTTTAGGTAGGGGGTCCTTCCTATTGTTTGCCACCTGATGCTTTTAACTTGAGATGAATCTGGATCTTCTACATGCAAAATAGTGCTCTACCCCTGAGATAAGGGGTCTCTCATGTCTCTCATAGGACATGGAGGGTGTCTGCACATGTAAGTGCCTGCCAACAGAGGTGAGAGAAATTATGAGTGTGGAAACCGACTGCTATGAAACATGCCCATTGCTACCTACAGAGATAAGAATGGAACATATGGATTTGAACATACGGTACTCTTTGTAAATCAGATTTGATCATAGCTAATATCCAGATAAGAGCAGTATGGTTTGAATTCAGGCTTGCCAGTTCCAGGACAGCATTCTTGTCCTCAATGCCAATACGGAGGAAGACACAAACACCCTTGTGGGCCATTGCAGTTTCAAAATCCAGCCACTGGAGCTCTTGATTTGCTCAGCATGATGTGTAGGTTGATTGGCAGGGCTCTTCCTTATACATGGTGTGCCGTTCCTATGATTTTGCTTTGCAATAAGCCACCAGGGTTTTGCTATTTGGGATGCTGTATGTACATCTTCATAGCAGTCCTGTTGCTCCCATCCACACATAGCTCAAAGAAAGGTGCTTTCAGAAGAAGAAAACATTCTGAAAAGTCTGACCAGGGTAGGATAGGTGCTGATGTCATCTGTTTGGTTGAGCATTGAATACCTATAGCACAAATGAAGCCTGGTGAGCTTAAGCTTAAGCTTAACCAATGTCTAAGCCTTGGTCCCATTTTTATCAGCTGTACCATCCTCTTGTGTCTAGGATGAACCCAGTAGATAAACAGCTTGCTGGAGTTACTGCAAAATACTTCAGAATTTGAACTAATAGATGTACTAACTGGGACCAATGGCTTCATTTTTAAGTGACCTGGCCTGATTTGTCTGGACTAATATGCAGATTGGAACACAAATATCATTTGGTTCTCACATTGCCCCAAAATTTGCACTAGTGACCTACCTCTCTGTCTCGACTTGTCATTGTTCCTTAACAAAGGAATGAAGAAATAGGTGGGGAATCAAAAGCAGACCTCCAGAGAGCTTAAAAGAAGTTAAGTGTGGTATCATGAGATTCAAGCAGGCAAAAGCAACTGATCTGAATCTAATCTACCAAGCTACACTGGGAGCAAATCAAGCAGAGAGAAGGATTAGGGGGTCAGGGTCTACCTGCAAAGTAACGGTCTCTTGAGTGATCATTCACTTAAGACCTCCAAAACCAAGTGAAAGGCATGCTGTCACAAAAGAAGTAAACTCGCTTTCCTCCAACTTTTTGATTTGTTTAAAAGCAGCAGAACAACCTCAGCCTCTATCTGCTTGCCACTACTCACTCACACTCCCAGCCAGTAAAAGCCCAAGCATCCACATATCCAGGGATATAAGTGTTTCGGTCTGCATGAGTCTTCTGTGAGGATTAACACCACTTCGCTTTATCCTATAATTTGATTCTGCAACTTCAAGCTTAGGAGGAACAGATATTTGAAGTGTAAGGATGTAAGCTCCGAGCGACACTACACCCCTGCTATGCCGAAATCAGTCACTCGCATTTTGTGCCTGCAGCATCACTGAATGGCGAAAGCTTTTCTGATTTGCAGACAGCTGTATGAATTAATACAACTGTTCATCACTGCCAGGACATGGAGACTCTGGAGCCTGAGCAGGTTGGCAACTGTCTGTTGGCTCCCAACCCTGCTCACAAACTCAGGATGGAGCAAGGCCAAGATGTCAGCATTACTTCTATCCATTACCTTTGATTGATATATATATATAGAGAGAGAGAGAGAGAGAGAGTTGAATGGAAACCCAAGATAAGAAGCAAAAGGTGTCAAAGTAGCACCAATTATTCCTATCCGACTTTTGTTTTAGTGATAAATAAGGAGCAAAAACAAAAGGGTAGAAGTAAAACTTGTGCCTTTTACTAACCATGGCTCAGGTAGAAACTGGTACAGTCTGTCCCATCCTGCAGTCATTATTGAAATAGCAAGTGCTCCCCTCCCTTTACCCTACCCTGAACAACCGGCCATGAAACCTTTTAATAACATAACAGAAAGGTCAACGAGAGCGAATTTCACACTTCTTGAGCAAGCTGGTTGTTGTAAACTTCATAGCCTCCAGGAGCAGGAGATGCTGAGAAAGCAAAGAGCACCCTAAATCAACATTTGGCGGGGAGGGGGGGAGGGGGCTTTGACACTCTCCCCTGAATCTCAGGGAGTATTTGTCCAGGAGCCTGGGAACATTTTTTTCCATTTACAAAGAGGTTGCTTTTCTGTTCATTTGATAGATTGATGGAAGAGGGGTTGTACACTCAAAAACAAAGTATGAATGACACAGTGTACAACTCTATTGCTGCAAGTTCAGCATCAAGAGCTTAAAGTCTCTCCCCCTAAAGACTAAAAAGCTGAACAACAATTCTATTTTGATTGTGTTGCTGAGGAAAATGCACATGTGCTGACTGAGAAGCAAACAGAGGGAGGAAACAGAGCTTGCCATGCAGCTGAGGAGGCTGAACCAGCTTCTCTTTGGCAATACATTGATACACAGCCTTGGTATTGCTAACCATGTTAAATTTGGTACAGGGTAGCTCTAGCCATAGATCTGCAAAGCAGACCTTTTGAAAACAAGTCTTCGTAGCATGAGGCCTGCCTAGAGGCATTCTCTGCATTCCCATGCAGGCTGCAGAAGCTGCTGCCTTAAAGCCTGTGCTGTCCAGCTGTTCACCTGCAAACAAAACACTTCCTGAATCTCATATGATAACGATGAGCACAATGGAACTGAAGAGAGGAATGCAAAATAAGAAAAAGAAAATGGGAGAGAGCACGCAAATCCAGAGGTAAAAATATTTCAGGAAACTATATAAATGCTTCCACAGGCCAACTGCATCTCCACCCAGAGCATCCTGTGGAGCTGTGTGTTTGAACTTGTAAAGAGGAAAGGAGGCAGAGCAAGCTGGAAGTGGAAAGGAAAAGGAGGCATTGAATCCCTGCTGCTTGCAATCTCCGTTGCTTCATAGCTGATTTATAAGTGAAAAAAGGCAGCAGTTTCTCTGCCGTCAGAGACTTGAGTGGGGTGAAATGCTACAGAAAGGCATGGTCATTTGTCATCACTGGTGAAGTTCTTTTTTCCTTTTCTGGTACATTTCATATACCCAGGCCTAAATAGGAGAGGTGGAAAGTCAGCAGTAGATAGTACTAGACTTTAGCTACTGGAAACTTGAGCTCAAATCCATGTTTTGTATTTCACTGAGTGGCCATCTTCTCTCAGCAGAACCTGTTTAAGAGGATTGTTGTGAACCTAAACTACTGCCTTAGCCCTTATGCTTCTTTTTTTAATAATAATATTTTTTTATTAATTTTAACATATAAATTATAAAATGTACCACAAAGCTTATCACTTATACAATCTTTTTGGACTTCCATCAGCACCTCTGATGATCCACCGTTTTCACCACTTCTTATGCATTTCTTAACTTTATATTGCCTTTACATCTCTTAACAAATCATCCTCCCCCTTATCCATTTTTACAATACTTCTAATAATACTCCTCACAAAACTTCTTGCAACCCTACAAACGTCGTCTGTTCTTCACAATTACTTTTCAAATAGTCCGTAAATTTACTCCAGTCTTCTGTGAATTTCTGGTTGTGCCAGTTTCGAATCCTTCGTGTTAGTTTATCTAATTCTGCATAGTCCATTAACTTCATCCTCCATTCTTCAATCGACGGTAACTCTTCTTGCTTCCATTTTTGGGCCAATAATATTCTTGCTGCTGTTATTGCATATAAAAAGAGCTTACATTCCTTTCTATTTATATCACTCTTAGCCCTTATGCTTCTAGGAATATAGAGGGGGTTCAAATATTTTTTAAAAATGGGAACGTAAGCCTACCTGCAGTGGCTCCCAGATGACATCCAGTTTCTGCTCACGTTTACCATTCATCTACACGTTAAGGTTGCAACACTTATTCAATGTAAGACAATGTCTAAGCCCCTGTTTCCTTTTGCAACTGAGCCACAGAGAGGCTCACCCAAAGCAGAACCAGGATCTAAACTAGGGTCTTCCAGTTCCCAAACACTATGCACTGTATCCATGTAGATACAGAATGTAGAATGCTAATAGGCATTTTAAATTAGCAAATTGCTGTGCCATTCATAGCAACCTTGTGAAACTGGTTACTAGTTATTGCTATTTTACAGAGAGGGATCTGGGGCAGATGGAGAGAAATGGGTGAATTTGCATGGTCCTGGTTTAACAAGCCAGGATATGAATGAGGAGCATGTACCAACTCATACATAGCCTCCTGCCCACCACTTTGCTACATCCATTCAAATGAGTAACAAAACAGGCCTTGATTCAGCTGTTACCCATTGTTTCCCATGACATGTGAACCAGGAAACAATGGTTAATAGCTTACACACAAGATGGGATATATTTTTATATAAATGTTATTAAACATTTGGAAATACAGTTAAAAACAGTACAGTACAATAACATATAATGATCAAGTACATATTAAATTTATGTTTATATAAGTATTTATTTAACTTAAGCAAATACTGAAACATACACTTCCTTGGCACAGTTGGTAGAGTGCTAAAGTGTCTATGAACCACCACTACCCTTCCCGGGCCTTGCACTTTTAAAACTGCCCACGTCTTTGCCTGAAAACTGTGGTAGGCTTGTGCAGCGGAGCCAGCTGCTACTCTGCTGTCACCAGGAAAGGCTGACACATACACTCCCGTATCCTAGGGACCACCCTCATTAGGCAGAACTCACAAAGCACAAAGGAAGCTACAGCAAACAGATGAAGAATTACTGCATTCATTCACAAAGGGCCTTGAAACTACACAAATCAAATGGAACCCGGGACAATCAGGAAGATATGATTGAGATGGAGGGAGGGAACCCAGTTTATTTACTGGCCTTTCATAATCTGTGTGCTTCTTTCTGAATCAAGCTTACATCTGTCTAGACTAATTAACTCCTTAAAACTTATGCACAGCCTGCTCTCTAACTATGCACACGCGAACCACTTTGGGCGTTGTATAGGAGTTTCAAAAGTGCGCCAGGAGTCTCTCCTTTGTTAAGGGAAGTGAACGAGGAAGGAAAGCTCTTGTGGCATGTGAAGAGCTGGCATGGGTTCCTCCCAGAAGATGGCACATTTTATCGTGGTTTTTCTCCAAAGCAGCTACCCCCAAAGTAACAAGTGAGGTATGGCACGAGCTATGCATTGTTTCCAAGAATCACATTTTTAAAAACACATGCACACAAAACTCCCACCATTCTATCAGCTGCCAAAAAACAACAACCCACTGTTAAATATTCAGAACCAGCCACTAGGAGTACACCAATAATTCACACCTATCTATATGGCTAAAACATAATGGCTGGGGTGGGATTTTCAGTGATGAATGTGACCATTTAGATTCCTTCCTCCATCTTTTCCATGTAAGTGTGATCCATGGACAATTGGACTAAGACACATCTGATAAAGAATAACTTTAAACATGTAACAGAACATATGGGAAGGTCTATAAGGTCTAAGTCATTCAGAGATTGCTTAGTCAGATTGCCAAGTAATTTGTGCGTTTGTTTTGGTGTGTGTGTGTGTGTTGAAATCCAGCTCTGCTGGCCTTTAACAAAAGGTGCTACTAATCACTTATTTAAAAACTCACCAACACATGTGTGTGAAAAGCAAAGCAGCTGATTATTGTGTAGCACAATATGCAGATTACTGAGTTCTTCCCATCACCATTCAACTTTGTCTAGAGAGTGTGCCACTTACATGAACAATCCTTCAAATAAGCAGCGCTTTTGACATGTGCAGAGTGTTGCATCTCAAACAACCAAAGAAAGTGAACAAGCACTTTCCAAAGCCTGTTAAAAGTTTGGGATCAGCTGGGAGGGCAATCTGGATTTCAATGCTAATTGCATACATTCTGATTTATCATAGAAGATTCGACTCCTGGCATTTTGCATTTGCTCTAAAATGCTGGCATAGCTGGAAGTGCAGGGGTGTGTGTGGGGGGAGATGCTGTAACAATCTCATTGTTTAGTGTCTGACAGCCTGACTAGCTAAACATCTGTTTGAAATATTAATAACTGTCAGATGGGAACAGCTCAGGGGCTCCGTACGGTTTCACACCATCTGTTTGTAGAATAAACACACTTACATGCATACACTTGGAAACATTTTGTCTGAGTTCTACATTCCTCGTCTGCTACTGTTTGCATATGTAGGTTGATGGGAGGTAGGGGACTGTAGCGGCCCAGTACCACATGGGCTGGTAAGTTTGAGCATGCTGCTGGGGAAAAGACTAACTGAGGGCAGGTACATGTTACACTGCAGACAAGCTTCCCGTTCCTCAACTATGCGTCTCCTGATGAACTCCTGTATCACCCATAAGAAAGCAGCACACGTGGGCTGGACAACTACAACCCATTGTAGCTCCAAGGCACATGTCCAGTGTATGTCCCCATGTATTTACAGACACTTCCCTGCCTTCAAACACTTCACATTTACCAGAAGACAGGTTGCGAAGAAACTGCAAATGCATCAGCCGCATAAAGTGTGAATCGGCCCAGTGAGTTGAAAACATGCAAAAACAAAACAAAACACACACAACAAAAACCTAGAGGAAGAATTCATGCATATTTAACAACGGTGGCATAAAGACACTACCAACTACTTGTATTTTTCTTCTTTCAAGAGCCTCTTAATATTAGACTTATTAAAGTATGCTGGGCTTCTATTACAAGCAGTTAAGATTGGGAAAAGGAGTATCTTGAAAAGATGTCCCTGGGTACTTTTTAAATTTCCCATTTGGAAGATATGCATATATTGCCCTCTTCTAATTTGGGTGCAAAGTCTCGATACTTCGTTTAACTCAGCTGACTTTGTTTTTCCCCTCCTCCTGCTCCCCCTACGCAGGCTTAGTAGATCATGCTAAGCCAAACAGGCCTTAAACTGAATCCAGAATGCAGAGGCAGTAGGAAAGCATTCTATCCACCCCTCACTTCCTGATGTTTTGCAAAAGAGTGATATATAGGAATGAATGAGCATCACAGATTTGCAACAGTCTTTGCCGCAGCTAAATGATTCCTGATCGCCTAAGGTACCTTCTGCCCAACTGACTACCTGAGATTATCGTAAAGGTTTCAAAGATCACGGGATGTTCAGTACACTACAAACACAGCTGGACTTTTGCCTTTTATCTCTTGTGTCCCACACATTTTCCTGTCTCCAACCGTGCCTGTATTGACTATTCCATACTCTTGCTTCTACTTCCTCCCTGTATTTGTGATCAGCTCTGCTTCCTTTGCCTTCTCCCTAATAATGCTTTCAAAATCTCACATATCATCTGCAGAAGCTCTATCTTATTTCAGCTTATGACTTGTTATGTCACATGGCCCTTGTCATTGACAGTCAGTGTAGTGTAAACATTACAGTGTTGGACTATGACCTGAGAGATCAGGGTTCAAATCTCCATTCAGCCACGAAACTCACTGGGTGAACTTGGGCCAGTCAGCACTTCTCAGTCTAACCCACCTCATAGGATTGTTGTGAGGATAAAATTTCCCCTTCTCCCTTGCAGCTCTTCAGACACCCTCAAAATCTGCTTGATAGGGTTGGAGTGAGCAGATTTTTGGGTGGTGAGGAGGAATGGGAAGTTCTGCTGCTCCACTTGTGCAGTGTTGGATACAACCTTGAGCATTTGACTGCCAGTGTATGCTGAACCAATAACCTCAGAGTGAAGCGGTAAGAGAGGAAGCTCAAGCACGAGTGACCTGTGCTTCCTTTTTCCATGCTTCCAGACTGTGGTACCAAATGGGAGATGTCCTTCCCTAGCTCTCATAATCAACAGTGCATTTAGCTTCCCTGCTAGTTGCCTGGAAATTGTCCTTTACTAAGGACCCCTGGACAATTAAGTCCAGTCGAAGGTGACTATGGGGTTGTGACACTCGTCTCACTTTGAGGCAGAGGGAGTCAGCGTTTGAACACAGACAACTTTCCGGGTCATGTGGCCAACATGACGAACCCGCTTCTGGTACAATGGAACACCATGACGGAAGCCAGAGCATGTGAAAACGCTGTTTACCTTCCCGCCACAGTGGTAGCTATTTATCTACTTGCACTGGTGTGCTTTTGAATTGCTAGGTTGGCAGGAGCTGGGGCAGAGCAATGGGAGCTTACTCCGTTGCGGGGATTCGAACTGCCGACCTTCTGATCGGCAAGAGGCTCAGTGGTTTAGACCACAGCGCCACCCGCATCCCTGGTTGTCCTTTACTAACCTCACTTAAAGATATGCAAATCCATTTGGGGGAATCAGTCAGGTGTCTGCTCTCTTCATTAGGATGCCCACACTCCCAAGTGACTTCTGGCTTTATGCATATGAATTATGTTTTATCATCACTGCTCTGGAGTTGTTGGGGTTTTTTTACAATGAAGAGTATAGAAATGTTTTAAAAACGAAATCTTCATCATTTTCTAATGCACTTCTGGGCTGATCCATAGTTCTGTGATAAAGGAAGAGGTACAGTGGAATGTACTTTTGGAATAGATGTACGAGTTCTGCTTACCAGAACACTCAGAACTGTAGTTCCCACGGTAGCATTCTCAAACAGACTGATGTTGTAGAGGACTTGGCTGAAAATTGGGCGGTTGTCATTCTCGTTGATGAGGTTAATCTTCACCCGTGCAAAGCCAACATGGTCTGGCATGCTCTCATTTGCAAACAGCTGAGTGGAAACAAGGAGTAAACGATGAGTATGAAATTTAATTTGTGTCTCAGAGAGAGAGAGAGAGAGGTTCTAAATGTCCCTTGATTTCCTTGAGTGGACTGTTATGACAGCAGCAAGCATTTGGCTGGCAGGCTACGCATCAGGATTGAACCAGAATTCCACTGAATATGCCTGATGCATGAGCATCTTTTCATTCAAAAGCTCACAGCTTTACACTGCCACATTTCCAGGTTACAGCCCCTGGATTTTAACATCCAGAGCCTTGAAGCTTTATTTCCCTATTCAAGGAAGTCAAATCTCAACCTTGCAATCAAAAGCATAATCCATGTCTAACCGAAGTGACGTCATTTGTAAATCCCACCAGTAAGGAAATTCTGACAATCTTCTTTACATTTTGGACGCATTTGCTTTCTTATAAGGACATTAAGTACATTTTGAAGTCCATAAAATCTGGCTAGCATTCCAGGCATCCCACCTTTCGTCTTGTTTGAAAAAATGTTTGCAATCTTCAAGCTACAGAAAAGACTGATAAGCCTGAAAACTTAATATTGAATTGGTGAGGACAGCAACTTTGGAACTAGAATATGTTCAAGATATGAAGTGACCCGGTTTGGGAATCGAAATTATGAACATGGCCAGATTCCCGCTTAATTTGGGTTTGGTTCATAATAGGATGTGCTGCTGCTGCTGCCAATTAGCTCAGCTTGCTAGTTTTTACCACTCCTTCCAAGCAAATGTACCTCCCAGAGGGGTTGGGGAACTGGTAGCAGGGAGGGCTTGCCTGCGGGAGGCTGGAGAGGACTCTACTTAACTTGAAATGATGCTCTTGAGAGTCATTCATGCTGGAACTCACTGGATTTGTAGCACTGTGTGCATCTTGTTTCAAATGAGTTGAAGACACATTCATTATACGTAAACTAGAAGCCTTGCACTTTATATATTTCCAATGCTGCCCTTTATTCTGAAAAGTAATCCACTTCAGCTTTATATGCCTATCAGGATTTAGTTGTGGGTTCCAGTGTCATGTTTGTGATACAAGCATCAATGCCCTCAGGAACTACGGCATAGGGATTTGCCACTATCTTACCCTCTTAACTTTTAAAACCCGAGCAGGATTTAACCCAATGATTTACATTTCTATTTTATGCCCTGTAGTGCTCTAGGAAGGCAGGATTTTATTTATGCTTCCTTGCTGGTGTATAAAGGCCCACTGTCAAGACTAATAGCAACAGAGGCTGCTGGCATGATGTTTACAGAGCTGCTTTGACTTTCGAAAAATTTACAGCTCACCCAGACATTGGGACAAAGCTGAAGCAGGCATCTGGAAAGAGCTTCAGTGCTTGATAGGTGCATTTAAACCAAAGTTTTATAGAACATAAAACTTTTATAGCTTCAAAACATAAAAGGGAGGGGGTGTTCTATTTAAGCTTCTGCAGCTGGGGCCCTAAATTTTGGAAGATAACGCTCACAGCAGATCTCTTTTCATTTTCTTCTGCTTTTTTGGCCAAATTTTAATATTGTGAAAACAGTACGAACCGGGCAAATTAGCAAGAGCTGTGAAAGCCCCTCCCCATGTGACATTTGCTTCCGTCCCTGATTTTTTAACAAACTTATTACACTAATATTTTGTCCCTGCACCTAGTGACGCCAACCTCCTTTCCTATTACCCAATAACATGACAATCACACATGATAAATGATACAGTGAGGGATGCACACCACATTTTAATGTCATTCTCCCAAAGGTGACAGGCTAATGCACGCTTGTCAAATATATAGGCACACTGAGTTTTTTGGGGGCCTACAGTTCCTCCTCCTAACATTCCCTTAGTTGGCAGCTGCTTTTTATACCCATGTCTGATGAAGCACAGTCAGCTAAGATCATTTCCATTAAAGCAGGCCAATTATTCATCTGCTTTCAGAAGATCCAGAAGAACGCATCCAACAGAAGATTCTTTCCTCTATACCTTTGGCCCTGCTGAGTTCATTCTGTTTGCTTTCCATCAGGACATCAGAGTCTCCAAGGTTCAGGCCCATTCCTCTTAGTATGATCCCCCACAACAGTAGTACTTTTACACATCACTCCTGTGAGGAACTGGTACTGGGTAAGTCAGATGTGCATGACCAAACTGGCACACCCAACATTAGATCATTACAAGAGTTTTGTGAAGGAAAATGTTAACAGCTAGAAGAGAAAACTTTTGCAAGCCTACTGTACTGATCCCACAGGACCAATTCAGGAATGAACTTTGTCCACTCACTTACAAGTTGATGCAGCATCCACTTTGGTCCTTTACAAGTTTCAAGGCACCAAAGAGTTCAGAGGCTTAACAGGTTGCCCTGTGTTCCAAAGCACGGGATCTCTCAGGTAGAAGGATGGTTTTAAAAGGTAGTAAGTAACAACAATAATAACTTCCCCATTTGCCCCCTAGGCAGCTAGTTTGCAGTGAAAGGGCTTTCAGAAGGAAATCATTACAAAAAATAGTAAACACAACAACATTAGTAAACATAACAAACAACAAACCATGACTTGTTAGTTTCATCCATATTAACTTCTACATGTCAACAGTAACTGGAGGAAGCTCACTGTGGTAAAGCAAGCAATATCATTCATCACAGAACATGGAGGCTGATTTTTATTTTTAATGGGAATGTTCATTCAAGTCATTCCTGTAATGAACATAAAAGGTGTTATAGGTAAGTTTGATGGCGATTGTCATGGGGTATGTTCAACAAAAGGACCAAGGTAGGCACAAACTCCATGCAGCTGTGCTCCATTAAGCATCTGCCTATTCTGGCACAGCTGTCACATGACTTAATTCCTCTACTACTAGGCCTATGGCATAGGGACCATAAACTTTATGAAGACACAGAAACTGCATTTTAACTACTTCATATAAAGTGGTACACCTGGAGAGAAATGACACAGGGAGGCCACATCTTAAAACAGATGCTGGGAGAAGAGACTCTGTGTAAAGGGACAAAAGAAAAGAACTTAGAAATGGTCTGGAAACTTATTTGCTTACGAAAGAGAAGAGAGTATTGTTTATCTGAACTAGTCCAGTAGGATGGAAGCACATACACAACAATGTTTGTTGAAATGAAGTTTCACAGACATCCTTTAATTAAAAACAGATGTCTTTAGTGAAGAGTGCCAGCTAACCAGCCACCATTTATGTCCTCAATCACAGATCCCTCACCTGCAATATTGGACAATAATACTGGTCTGCTTCAATGGGCTGTTGTAAGAATTTTTGAGAGAACAAATGTGAAAGCCTGAACTCTTGAAACATGTTATACGGATAGTAATGTTGATTAGAGGAATTCGTCTTGCAATCAAATGTTTTATCATGTTAGTCACTGGGAGCTCATTCTATCATTAAGGAGTACTTCAAATTTGGAACTATTTTACTGCAAACTCTACTTGATTAATTTTGCCATACTCAAAAATCTGTCTCCACTCCCATATATTATCTTTCTCCACAATGAAGATGGATGGTATCCAACCATCTTCAATCTCTCTTATGTCTCACCCGCCCTTAAGTTGTTCATATATCTTTTAAAAGAATCCTTACAGAAAATTCGTAGCGAGGGATTGTCTCAAAGTCCAGCGGCACTGCAACTCTAATCCGGATATCTGCCTTTCCTTGAATTGACGTTGGAGAGATGATAAAGTGGTTGGAGTTGTTTCCCACCAGGTAAACTTCAAAAACACTGTTGAGCCCCTGAAGAAACAAAAAAAAGGCAGTAATATTAAACCTGAATGAGCCTGACTGGTTGGTGTGCAGATAGGGATCACCAACGCTAAACACATATGAAAAGTCTACCTAACTCAACAGAAGAAAAGTGAACAGAACATAGCCTGAAGGTAAAATAACATAATGAAGTGTGCAACAAAAACAAAAAAGAGAGATGGAATACATTTTTTTAAAAAATGGCAAAGAAAGAAATCTGTAAATATGGAGAGTGGGAAGCCACGGTTTGCTTGTGTCTACAAAACTCAAATAGTAGCAGTTTACTCTAGTTTACTCTAGCAGCCACTTCGGCAGTCAAGTACTGGAACATCACTTCCATACTGGAACATAAAAACAGCCCTTCTGGATTAAACCAAAGGGCCCTCTAGTCCAGTTTCCCGTTCTCACAGTGGCCAATCATATGCCTATAAGAAGCTTGCAAACAAGACATGAATGCAACAACACTTTCCATACTTAGGCTCCCCAGAGGCATGCTGCCTATGATGCTGGAGGTAATATCTAGCTATCATGACTAGTGGCATGGATAGCCTTATGCTCTGTGGATTTGCCCAAGTACACCTTTAAAATTGCCCAAGTTGGCAGCCATCGCCATTTTGTGGTAGCAAAACTATGTGCTGTCTGAGTGCCTTTCAGTTCATCCCCAGCCCAGCCCAAATGCCCATAGATTTCCAGGAAGCCTTGAGCACCATTTTTATTTTACACTCTTCTTAAATGAATATTTGGGGATCAAAAACACATCCAGTAAAACCTTACATCTTCTTGAAATATTAATTCCAAATGAATCTGTGAGACCACTTATGCATTTATTTATTTATTTTTGCTAAAGAGCACATAGTTGGTGTAAATCTCCCCTTAAGCGGCAGTAGTAGCTATCCTTATCATAATGGAGAGGAGAAGAAGCCTCAGCATTAGAACTTGAGCAGAGAAGGGGGCAGCTAAAAAGAAGAAAAAAAGTTTGGTTCCCCAAAAAACTGACACTTCACAATCTCCATGCCCAAACACTACGCTCCTTCCCAGAGCCCAGCCCAGCAGAGCACATTACAATAAAGTTGAAAAAACCGCTGGAGCTGAATTTCCAATTTTCCCCCAAATGGAGTCAGTCTTGTTGGAAGGAGGGACCAATTAAATGCACGAAGGGGCACTAATAGCAAAAGCTGGCTGAGCGTGACAGCTGAGAAGCGGGTGACATGGCTAGAGAATCCCCCTTTCCATTTCTGCTTCCCTCCTCCCAACCAAATCCAACAATAAATATCCTAGAATGCAGCGGAAAAGAGCTAAAATAATATTGGTATTTATACAGTAGCCAGAGGTGAGGGTGATACCTCACAGACAGGTTTAAGAAGACCAGGTTCCTATTCCAAAGATCTGGCAACTTGAGGAAGCCAAAAAAGTATCACATTTAAATCTAAACTAAAAAGTAAACAATGGTAAATGGGGTTTTGTTCTCCAGGTAGGATGTGCAACATGAAAATAACCAGAATCTGCCAGCTCATGCTTCTGCTTATTGGAGAATGAAAAGGGTTCCCTTTCTTTTTCAAAATACAGGTGGGGAAAATGCCACACTCAGGACCCTCTAAGGGCAGAATTTCAAGATCAAATGTTCCTTTCTTCCATAGTTCTGGGGTGGAAGCTGTCTTCAGTTCTGGAATGAATAAAAGCAATTCATCCCAAAGATGGGATTATATTCTCTAATTTGCTAGAAACACCTTTTTGAAGTTGTGATAACCATAGGCTGCACCAAACAAGGCAAATGTATCTATGCAATAGCATATAGTGAACATGTCAACAGATTTCTAGGGTACTTCCCTGCACACAGACTCAATCAAAGGCCAAGTCCTATCAATTGTAGAAGATGCAGAACCTTTCAAGGACTGAGCTGCAAAAACACTTGAGGGCCTTGTAAATCAGATTAATGAAATATTTACTTTAGTACCACAGAAGTAGAAATACTGCAACCCCAAAAAAGAGGAACAAAAATTTAAACTTCCTAGAAACCTGGGCCATAGAAAGAATGAGGGCTCTCCTAACATTCATGGTGTGCCATTCTTTCCACCCCAAATGACGGGGATTTAGAAAGAAGGCAAGACGATCTCCTCAAACCTATTAAATGAAATGCCCCATTTCTGTTTGCATGAATCTGCAGAGAATTTCTCTCACATTGACTGTTTATTGAATAGTCATTCTGATGTATCTACAGGAAGGTTCTATGATGTCACACCAAGCGCATTTTCCAGTGCATTTTCCCAACACTTTTGAAGCCCCCATTGGTGAAAGTGGAAGTTTCCCTGTTCTGGTTTCATGGAGCCATAGAGCCAATTTAAACCTACATTATAGCACATGGCTATTTATGACTCGTTGGATGAACAACATCTGGCTACTCTAAACAAATGGCTCTTTTCTATCTTTATGCTTAATGATCAACAGTTGGCCACTTACGGTCAGAGTTGCTATACCAGGCCTCTGCTGTATATGCACTTCAAACTAATGCAAGTAAAAAATACAAAATCAGGTTTGTATTTCTTAAACATCATATGCAAGAATCTTTTACATCTGGTAGGATTCATGCTCCATCACCCCACTCACAAATTATTTACATAAACCATGAAAAACTAGAATTTTGTACTGGCCTTATTTCTGCCGTAATTCTTCAGCCTGCTTGCTTTTTTCTTTATTTACTTATTTTAACAAATTAATATCCCACCCTTCCTCCCAAAGGAGCACAGTGTGGCGAACAACAAGTGATAAAATAACAAAACTTCTTAAAGACGATTCCAGTATAGGTGCAGACTAGGAAAAATCTCAGCTTAAAAGTCTCTAGATGGAAGAGGAAGGTCTTCAGTAGGCACCAGAAAGACAACAGAAAAGGCACTTGTATAATATTCAAGGGGATGGAATTCCAAAGGGTAAATACCACAAGGCTATAGGCCTGACACCTGCGTTATGAGGAATGGACCTCCCAATAAGAGGCAAGATCTTTCAGATATCCTGGTCCCAAGTTGTTCAGAACTTTATACAGCCAAACCAGCACCGTGAATTTAGCCCAGTACCTAATCGGCAGCTTTCAACCATGGGGTGTTGGTGATATTCTGCCCCAGGGAGCAACTAAGCTGCATTTTGCACTAGCTGCAGCTTCTGGACCAACCTCAAGGGCAGCCCCACAAACACCATGTTGACGTAATGTAACTTGGAGGTTACTAGCATATAGACAAAGTGGTTCCCGTCTAAAAATGGCTAAAGCTGCCTCACCAGCTGAAGTCTTGAGCCTCTAGTATGAAGCTGCTCTTTTAGGGGGAGTGTGACCCCACTCAAAGCAGGCAAAGCTTATGACCCATGCAAATTGGCAAACCAGTAAACCTGTTAAGATGAGTGATCCACCCCTGAAAAGATCATCTGGAAAATATCCTTTGGAAGCATGTCACAGCAAAATCTCCATCCATGTGCAATTGTTTTGTATGCCATCAAAATAACCGCCTAATCTGAAGAAGCTCCTGGCAAAGGAGGACAGTAACCTCCTTCAGCTGATGCTGAAGGAGGCCTCAAGGACTTGGAGGACAAAGTTGAGTGTCCCATGTGACCTGCCCCACATCTCCTAAGCTAGTCTGTGGCCCTCAGGTGTGAGGATGAAATAAGATTCTACTGCCAGTTGACTTCTGCACATGGAATGGGAGGTGGTCGCAATGCTGGCCTTTGCCTCAGGCAGCAAAATGTCTTGGGCAGCCCTGAAAAACAGTGTTGGCCGGTGCTTGCTGTCAGGAGATACAACTGCACTGATTCACCAGATAGGTAGGCTGGGTAAAATAAAGGCAGGCAGGATTGGAGAAAGCAGACATGTGCGCGCTTGGCAAGGAAGTAAGCAGGTACAGGCAGGTTGATAGGACTTTGGTATTTACTTAAGAGACAAATTGCTCAATCTGGGAAGCCGGACTGGAGCCTGAGGTGATGCCTCACTGCCTCATTATGTCATCTGCCAATTGGTGAGTAGGCAATTTGCAGTACTTCCTTCTAAACAGCTGCACTGATGGAAAAGGGCAGAAGCTCCCTCTTCTGGGAAGCTGCCATGGTGGCACAAAGGGCTATACAAAACTAGCACCTTACAGACCCGGCAGGGATTTGGCTGTGTGTCTATTCCAGTTATTAGAGTCCAGGTAATATGTAACTTTTGCATAAGGTGTTGTCACAGGCTCAGCTACAGAAATAAGGTGAGAAAGCCACAGAAATGTCTTCACCACTCTTTAGCTGGGATGGATCTCTCATGTTCCATCATTGCTCTGGGAGCAGGTGCCTTTCATCACGGTAAGCCGCTGTCGATTTTCTTGGAGCCCAAGAGGATAATTTTTTTGTTGGGGTGGGGGGAGGGAGGCGTGATAATGTTGAACATCAAAAGAAGCCCCCAGCATGTGCGGAAAGGAGCAGGGTTATTTAATTCCCTTCCAGCTGGGAAAACAGATCAGCCTGTTGATATTTGCCATCCCTAATTACTAACTACTTCAGTGCCTCAGCTTCCCCATGTGAAGTCTTGAGAAGTGGAATTCATCTGCCCGTTGGGAGAAGTGCTGTATTTTTCTCTGTTATTTATTTCATCTTTTTTTTATTGTTGATTCTCCCCCATGCTGCTTTCTTTGCTCCTAGTTTACCGAAGCCTTTGAACCCCCTGCAGATGGCTGAGAGCAAATCTGAATATTCAAATTGTTATCAGCTGCCCACCAGAAGGGACTGGCTTAGCCTGGATCACAACTATCTCCCCCAGTCACACACTGGCCTACAGGAAAAGGTGGGGAGATTCTGGAAGATTTTCCATATTGTTTTATAACGAAAGGACTGGCCACCCCACAGAGACAGACGGGACACACACACACATCCTGGTTCTACCTGGGAAATTATTTGAGGCATACGAAATGAAGAGCAAGAGAAAACAAAAAGGCAGAATCAGTATAAAATGTGTAAAAAAACACTTGAAGGGGGATATAGAAAACCTTCCTGTTTTCCCCCACTATGATTCCTACATATTGCCAGACTGGCATTGCTACACTGGGACATTTACCCACTCTCTCTTTTTTTTTTTTTCGTAAAGCAAATCCAAATAATTGCTATGCACAGTTGCAGGTATAACAGCATCTACACATCACGTTCCTCACTTGATAGCAAATGCAACACTATAAAGTGTTGGGATATTTGAATCATTGCTGTGCATCACATGCATAATTAGTTTAATTGTGCAGCAACTTGGGCAATTAAACTGCAGTTTCCGCTTCCGCAGTGAAAATCAGAGATGCAAGGCATCCCTCCACTTGCAAAAAGAACAGTTTTGTTAACAACAACAAGAACTTTATTATTTGTACCCCACCCATCTAACTGGGCCACTCTGGGCAACTTCCAGAATGTACAAAAACAGACACACACACACACACACACACACACACACACACACACACACACATGGATATTGATTCCATTTAATTTAGGCTTCATCCATATCTGGCTTATAAACTAAGCATGTGAGGCTGTGATTTCACATGCCTTTCTTTCCTAATCTTCTCCTTGAACCAGGCTGTAAGCATCTGCCATTCTACAGAACTGCACTTTCCCTCTGTGAAAAGCACAAATGCTTCACTGCTCTTTCTTGTGAAGAAAACAAAACCAAGGCCAGCAGCAGCCCAATGCCCAGGAAGAACCATAAAAATAATAAACCAAACTTCACAGGCCAACACTTCACAGGAAACCCTACAATAATATATGAACCTGACATACCTGCCCAGGAAGGAACAGTTCTCTTTAAAAGCCAGGAACTCATCTTGGATTGAAAGCTGCCATTTCGAAGCATTTATATTATGGATTTATATTAAGGACTCCAACACAAGTTTCATCTGTGACGGTGAACTTATAAAAAAAGTGGGTGTTGCTATAGCTTCAACTCTCTTGTAAGTCACACTCTGTACAGTCACAGCCAGCACCAGCTGCTTCAGGTGGCCATCTCACACTGCCTAATGGTAGGGCTGGAAGATAACAATTCAGTGCACCACCACATACGTTCATTTACCGTATTTTTCGCTCTATTGGACGCACTGGACCACAGGACGCACCTAGTTTTTAGAGGGGGAAATCAAGGAAAAAAATATTATCCCCCCCCAGCCTCAAAGAGCAACGGACAGGCTGCGCACAGCCTGTCTGCTTCTCCCAGAGCTTCTCGGGGCTGCGGGGGAAGCCCGGGTTCCCCCACCAGCCCCAAAGAGCAAAGAAGCCAAGACAGCACGCGGGATCCATAGCCGCGCAACCTCTCCAGCCAGGAGCTAAACCTCTCCAGCGCAGCTAAAGAAGAAGACAAGGCAGTGAGCGCGATCCATCCCACTCGCTGCCCTGGCTTCCTCTTTAGCCTTGTGCAGCATCTTTAGTCTTGTGCAATGGGATGGATTGCGCCCGCTGTCCACCGGGGCTGGACTAGATGACTCCTGGGGTTCCCTTCCAGCCCTGCAATTCTATGACCTCGGAAGGTGTTTGGGGTCTCCACCACTGGAGGCTTTTAAGCAGTGGTTGGGGGACCATCTGCCTGGCATTCTTTAGCTGTGATTCCTACATTGTGAGGGGGCTGGGCTAGATGACCCTCGGGTGGCCCTCCCAACTCTATAAGGTCCTACAGTTCTGCAGCAGGAGATCCACAGCCACTTCACACAATGCCCACTCCCAATTTTCATCTGAGAGACATGCGGCTTCAGTGTCTAGGTAGGTACCCCCCTACCTGCCACACTTTCCCCACCCCACTTAAGCTGAGGGAATTCCTGCCCAGAGAAGCTCCCAGGTGAGGCAAGGGTTAAGATCTACCTCTGGTAGATCTCTTGCGGCTGGAGAGGCACGCAAGGCTAAAGAGGAAGCCAGGGCAGCGAACGGGATGGATCGCGCTCGCTGCCCTGGCTTCCTCTTTAGCCTTGTGCAGCCTCCCACGGCTGGAGGGGCGCACAAGGCTAAAGAGGAAGCCAGAGCAGCGAACGGGATGGATCATGCTCGCTGCCCTGGCTTCCTCTTTAGCCTTGCGAAGCCTCCCCCCCTGGAGAGGTTGTGCAAGGCTTTTCTAGAGGAGGGAGAAGGGACTGACTGGCGGTGTCAGTCCTTTCTCCCTCTTGGGGAAAAGCCCGCAAGAGCCGCACAAAGCTTGTGTGGGGCTCTTGGGGGCTTTTCCTGCCTGCCTCCCCCCTGCATTTGCTCCATAGGACGCACAGACTTTTCCCCTTAGTTTTTAAGACGGGAAAAGTGCATCCTATGGTGCGAAAAGTACGGTACCTGTGTGTGGAAGCACAAAGCTCCTCACTTCTCTCCTTGATGAGTGTGTGCCATTCTATTTTGGGGAACAGTATGCTCCTCCGTAACTGCTTTACCCCCATTTAATCCTATCTTCTTTGTAACCAGCCCCACCTGCATGGGAGTAGATGTGTGTTGAGTTACGAGCCCAAATGATTTGCACATGCGAGAAGTAGCGACTGATATGGGAGGTGGACAGCGGCCTCCCATTCAAGGGAACGGTCCAGCTTGCTGCAGCGTATGCACACTTGTGCATCATTCAGAGGCAAGTGGGAAGAGGGAAGAATGCTTTGCTATACCCAGTGCTGGTGCCAAGCTATTCTGTACCTTAGGCAAAGCTAACTACTTGCACCCACCCACCCACCCACCCACCCACCCACACCTGCCCAAAATGGCTAACTTTAATTTTCAAAAACGAATCTCTTGTAGAAATGATAAAAAATATTCAAAATAAAAAATAAAAGTGAAATATTATCAGAAATGTATAAGCTATAATGAAAGCTAATCTATAAAATGGTGCTCCTCAAAGGTAATCATGGCACCTCTCTGAGGACTGTGCCCAATGCGGCTGCCTAGTTGCCCTAACGATAGCACCAGCCCCAACTGTTCCCATGAAGAGACTGATCGTGCCCATTTTTTCTGCAGCCCCGTGAGCCATAATGCCCAGCGTGTGTATGCAGATAGTGATTAATAAATTGAAATTAACCCCAGTAAAAATGTGGTGATAATAAATTCACAAATACCTGCAATAAAGGTTATGATATAAGGTTAAGGATCATAGGCATAGCTGGGGGGGGGAACTGCCCCCCAAATCAAGTAAATCAATAAAAATACTTAAGTAGCTGAGGTTCAGTGCCTACTAAAGAAGGCAAGGCCTGTCTCCAGCAGAAGGGGAACTCAGCACAGACAGCTAGATGGTGGGGTTGTCTGTTGCCAAAGCAACATTTGAGTCTGGTTACATGGAGCTATCCAAGGTGCTACCTGGAGCTTAAGTTTGTGTTGCCAGAACCAGAATTTAGCCCTAAGTTATTCTGACTTGAATAGAAATTGAATTCTGCTTGCTTTGCTTCTCTGGCTGGCCTTGCCAGAACCGGAACTCTTGCCTGGAACACCCTCTCCTTGATCTGGAACCCCACCTGCCGGAGACCACCTGGGACAGAACACTGTCTAATTTTCCATGTGTGGTGTCAGAAAATCTTAAGTGTATAGACTTCCTGTGATTTAACACTCTATTCTTTGATTCATTTAATTGAAGCACAATCAAGTGACCACATACAGAGCTGGGAAAAATAAAAGAAACCATCTTTCTATCTAAAAAAGGTAAGGGGAGGTGGGTTGTAAGCTAACAAAGAACAGAAGACCATTTCCGTACACTTCGTTACAGAAGCAGCATTTTAGACTTTGAGATGATTGACTAGTGATTTTCCCACCATTTGTTCAATAACAAAGAAGCTGTGATTAGCTTAAGGACGGTCCCTGTTGTTCAAGAGGAAGACAAGGGAAGTTTTTCAAAGAGCAAGTACTCAGCCTCCGTCACAAATCTATGCAAGTGACTTTGTTGGCAAAGTGAACCACTTTGTTAATATAAGGGTTTCCACTATGAATTATAGACAAAATGCTATCTGTTTCCCTGGCAATGCATTATGCACCATCAGCACGTGAATCTTCTCAGGATGACCGTAAGAACCTTGCTCAGGTGGGTCTGCAGCCAGCCAGTTGTGTTCCAGTTCAACTGAATGCAAAACTATAAGTTTGGCCACAGCTTTTTCTTTTACAAAACTGTCTTGGGTATACTTGATGACCACAAGGCTCTTGTGACTATTCTGTTTTTCACATTATGTAGCTGAAATGATTATGTGGCTCAAATTGATTATGTCACTTCAAGGACATGCTGGCATAGATTGTATGGAGATAACTTTCTCTTGGGTCAAAGGATGACCACGTTTTCCAAGCTGAATATCAAAGATTCAAATGCAGCAAATTTTGGGACCCTAATCAAAGCAGAATTCTCTTTGTTGCTGTTACCACAAAGGTGAGCAGCCACTGCCAGTGATACATGGCTGGGAATCAGCATTAGAGCTGAGCCAAAATATGAAGACAACAAACGTATTTGCCCCACATGGCATATATCTCACACAAAGCATTTTTCCCCACTCAGTTGCAAAAGGATATGTAATTCTTTGCCATTTGGCAGCTGGGTGGGGTGCAATGGGAACATGGGGACATTGCTGAGGGAAATAGGGCAGTGCCCCCTCATCCAAACCAAATCACACTTAGTTGACTATGTGGGGCAGAACACTGACGGCAAGGAGCATTCAGGTGATTGTCCAAACCTGCATGTACCATTCAGCATGGGATGATTGGAAACTGAGGCTGACACAGAGTCAAAGGATCATCTGAATAGGCTCAACCGCCTTTCACACATCAAATGCATCTAGAGTCCAAGCAAGTTCTATCTTCATTGTCTATCCCTCCTTTTTCTTGTGTTGAGATTTTCTCTTGTGCTCAGCTATTCCCTCCCTCCTTCCTGCTTTCCTGAGGCTATCTGCTGAATTCCACACACGCATGCACAGACAGGGATCAATCCGAGGCTGACTCGCCTTCAGCTTATCTCTGCTCCAAATGATTGATTTTCCCTCTTTAAGGGTAATTTGCTGGTGAATTCCATGTATTGCAAAAACCCCTGTGAAATCTAATTCATTCCGATTGGCAGCTAGCACTTTTGGGAAAGAATACTACAGAGTTGTCCATTATTCTTTACGGTTATGATCCATGTGATGCATTTATATTGCATATGTGTGAATTTTAATGCACGCACACACACACACACACACACAGAGAGAGAGAGAGAGAGAGAGAGAGAGAGAGATGCACTCATATATATAAAATAATCTTCATGTCAAGACAGTAATTAAACTGATTATATGATGGAGAGCTCAAAGGCTTGCCACTATTTTGTGACACTTTGTTTGCTCCTAAAAAAGATATTGTCCAACTGTGAATTTTGGAGTGGCTTGCTGTGATGTAACTTAAATCTTAATACTAACAAACACAGTTTGCATAAATACAATTCTGACTCACCACAGAACTCTCTTTTCCCCAGTCTGAGGAATGTAAAAAATGGAAGAAGGGAAAAGGAGAACTCCCTTGGCCCCTCCAGTCTTCCAGAGATGTGCCCTGTCTTGAAATGTACTGGGAAAATGGTATGACCATTCATCATTCTGGTTGAGCCTGATGGGAGTAGGAATCCAACAACATATTGGGGTGCCACAGGCTCTTCGCCCCTATATTTAGGATGTGAAATTTTGGACAAGGGGCCTGATTTTTGGCTTTTCAGTTTGGGACATGATCTTGTTTCTGTAAAGGAAGTATCATAGCAAATAACGCAACTATTTGCATTATAGCAGTCTCATTAAAGTTTCCAATGTGTAGAATGATTGGATATGGAATCAAGCCATTGTGGTGCAATGAATGGAGCTCAAATCCCTGTCAAGCTATGATGAAACTCTGCGGGTGCCCTTAAGCGACCACTGTTTCTTAGCCTAATCTACCTCATGGAGGTTTTGCCAGAATAAAATAAAATGACCCCATTTATGTTGCCCTGTGCTCCACAGTGAAAGGAGAGATTTGCATGTCAGCACATTCCTTCCTCTAAGGTATTCAGGCCAGTCGTTCTCTTCCAGGTTAATCTACCTCACAGGGTTAGTGTAATGCTAAAAGGTAAAGCGAGTGTTTGCCACAACCCTTACCACCTTGGAGCAAAGGAGATTATAATAAACAAATGAATACCTCAACATCTCATCACTTGGTGGAATGTCAATATGGCCATTTACTTATTACATTTTTTAAAAAAGCCTACCCTCTCCCTGAGGAGTTAAGTGTTGTGGCAAATGCAATAACTCTGTGAGATAGGTTAGCTTTGAATGTGTGTGACTGGCCCAAGATCACCGAGCAAGTTTCAAGACTGAGCAGAAAGTTGAGACCAGATCTCCCTGGTCATTTTCCTTAACTTATGTAAAATGCTTCACATTTAAAATACATAGAACATTTAAGTGTCATCAGCAACAACAGCAAAAAAAGCCAAACTTTTCAACATCACATTGCCCAGTTTTCCTAGCAAATCAACCGGGGGCAGGAATATAATTCTGAACTGCCCACACTTTAACGTGGCAGAGGCAAAATAATTATCCCACTATATGGCTTTGTGACGGGAGCTGAACTCTTGTGTTCAGTTATTGGCCATTTCTCTGCCAGAAATGTGTCAACACAAGTCATGGGATTCATAGAATGACAACAACAGTCTGTAAGAGACTGAAGCAGTGAGGAAGGATCAAAACAACTTATATGTATGTATATCATGACTAAACTTCAGTATTAATTCATTTCAAAGTTAAAAAATTGTACCTCCATTTTACAGAAGGAAAAACATTTCTAAAAGAGCATATTTTGTTTTCCCTAAAGCTGTTGCTAAAAACAACTAAAACTTGTCTTGATCTCAATTGTCTCTCCATATATTTATTTAGTTGCTTTCCCTGGTGAATTGAACAATTCCCTTTCTGCCCTTAAACAAATGAACTAGGCCAGCTCCTGCATGAATGCTGAAATACTATGATAGGTTCTGTCAGATATGTCCCTGTAAATCTGTGTGTCTTAAATTTTTCTCCCTTTCTCTGTCTTACTTATTGGATTGTTCTTCTAAAAAACCACTCCTCTAGCTGTCCACTGAATGAAACACAACTGTCCACTGAAAAATACAATGCTCTGTGGAAATGACAATGTGAAATGTTCATTCCTTTCAGAAGCCATCACCTTGGTCCCATCATGGGATAGTTGTTCTCTCCATCGTCTCACTGTCAAAGTTCTGTTCTTGTCTCCCCATAAGTCATGTGGGCCCAAATATGGCACCAACATGTTTCACAACATGATTTTTGTACTCTGTAGCGGCTTTCTTTATACTCATGGAAAGGAGGTTTGTCGCACTCAGGACTGCTAAAGCACTGCTTTTCCACAATTAGCAAGAAGCTGAATTAAAGCAGAGGTTCCACACAAGAACTCAGTACTATATTACCTACCAACACGCTTTCCAGTAGTCAAGATCCGCCTTTGATCTTTACTCACAAGCAAGTCTGATTCTGTGAGGTTCCCAGCAATGTTAACTAACATGTTCCTTCTTGTAGGAACTGTTTAAATAATGGCACTCGAGTCCTTAAATGCCTTGACAGAACTTTGCCTATCCACATTAGGCAGGACTGTGTGTGAAAATGACATTTTGTTTTATTTTTAATCACCACAATCAGTTCTGGAAGGGTGGGGAAGACAACAGAGAAAACACTGAATGCATCAGGCTGCATGCCACAGCACCCTCAAATCCAGAGAAAGAGGAGACCCTCTAGACTCCAGAACAGCATGGAAAGTGCCAAAGGGGCGGCAGCAAAATATGATCTTTTCTGTGACAAGGGAATTGTATAATTTTACATTTCAGTTGTACCTCTGTTTATATATCCCTCTGGTTACGTAAACTTCGGGATATGTAAGCGGAAACCCGGAAGTATGTTTCCGGGTTTTTGCTGCACATGCATGCGCAGAAGTGGTAGATCACTTCTGTGTATGCGCAGAAGCGCTTCACCACCACATGCGTGTGTGCAGAAGTGGTCCCTCTGGTTGCAGAAACCTCGGGATCTGACTGGAGCTCCAGAACAGATGCTGTCCGCAACTGGAGGTACCACTGTATATCACATGAAAAGCAAATGGAGGGAAAACAATGTACACACACACACATTCTCTCTCTCTCTCTCTCTCTCTCTCTCACACACACACACACACACACACACACACACACACACACACACACAGTGTAAATTATCAATTTGACCAGGGGCAGCAATCCATTAATGGGATAATGGAAGAAGTTTGGTGCACATTTTAATGACAGTTCACCTAATTCATAGTTCTTCAAACAACATACCAACCAAAATGTAGCTATCCTTTGAAACTCACATATGTGATGCAGCTCCCCAACCAAAAACTGTGTACAAAACATTATTGAGTTGATCAACATGGTTTTAATTGATTACTCTAATTCTTTGACTCTCCCTCTCCCTCTCTCTCTCTCTCTCTCTCTCTCTGTGTGTGTGTGTGTGTGTGTGTGTTTTGTCTTAATCCTAAACAAACAAGGAATGGTGGTACTGTAGTTCTGGGTCACACCTGCAAGACAATTGCCTCCGTTTTACATTTCGAGTGTCTTAGAAATTATTGCTGTTTATATATTTATTTATCATTGCTGGGGGGAAATTGCTGGTGGGCTTTAACAGCCAAACATTTCCATTCCTGAATGGCCAAAAGACCATTTTCCCACAGTACATTCAGGGACCACAGAGCTGATAGTACCAACGTGTAGTGAAAATACAGTTGCAAACATTGGGTTGGATCTAGACTTCAGTTCCTCCAGCAGGAACATCTGAAGATGAAGCTCTGCTTAGGGCTCAAGGTCCTCCCCTCCCATTACACCCCATTACACCTCTAACACTTTCAGAACAGTATGAGGAGGTGATGATGTGGGCTGCAGAGGGAGCGAAAAACTGGCCAAAAGAAAAGAAAAGAAAGTAGCCTCCTCGCTATCTCCACTAGCAATTTGGATTAAAAACCTTTCATGAGCAGAAGTCAAGGTCTGTGGTGGAAGTCCAAATTCAGCCTGCTGACTCCCTCCCAACCCTACCTAACAAACAGGACAAGTACTCTCTGCTAGAGCCCTCAAACATTTTCTAAAACAACACAGGAGAAATAAGCACTATCAAAATCAGTTTTTAAAAAAACTGATTTTTTTTTAAAGTACACAAACGCAAATGGGAAATGTGAGAAAAACAGGAAAAAGTCAATCAAACTATTCAGCCTAAATGGGTTTCCGATATGTTAAACATGTTTCCTTGAGATGTAGCACCAACAATAAAGCGGCAGGTAAAATGATCCTGCACCTTCCGTAAAGGAAAGGTTCATTAGTATTCACTATACCGATATAGTTTCTGTTTTGGTGTGGCGGCTGGGGAGAGGCAGGGATGCTTTTCAGCAGAGTAAATAAATTATTTCAGCAAGATTCTAAAAATGATTCTCATTTTCCCCAAGAGGCCTTTTCAGATGAGTAATCCTGCCATTCTATATGCATGCCCATTGCGAGCGCCTGCGTCATTCCCCCTTTCCAGCATCACAGCTTCACAAGTACTAATATCTATTTATGCCCCTGCTAGGAAGCAGCATCTATATGCTGACTGCAGCGCTTCTTTCAAATTCTTCCTTTCCAAAGCAATTGTCTCAGTTTTACATGTGCGTGGGTTTTTGTGTTGTCTTGCAACTCTTGAAAACTACATTTCCCAGATGCTTTGGGGAGGCTCTAAAGCAGCATTTGGTTCACCAGTATCGTATACTTTGATAAAAGATTCACCATCTAACCAAAAGAAAGATCATCATAAGTGCTAAGAAGCATAAGGTGGTGACACCTTAATGTTTTAATTCCCAAGTGATCCTTTAAAAAGGTAAAGGTACCCCTGACCATTAGGTCCAGTCGCAGACGACTCTGGGGTTGCGGCGCTCATCTCGCTCTATAGGCCGAGGGAGGCGTTGTTTGTCCGCAGACAGCTTCCAGGTCATGTGGCTAGCATGACTAAGCCACTTCTGGAGAACCAGAGCAGAACCCGGAAACGTTGTTTACCTTCCCACTGGAGCAGTACCTATTTATCTACTTGCACTTTGACGTGCTTTTGAACTGCTAGGCGGGCAGGAGCAGGGACCAAGCAACAGGAGCTCACCCCGTCGCGGGGATTCGAACTGCCGGCCTTCTGATCGGCAAGTCCTAGGCTCTGTGGTTTAGACCACTGCGCCACCCCCCCCCATCATTTTGATTGTGGGAGGCCATGAGCACCGGATGCTGTGAAAATAATGACTTTGCATATTTTAATATATGAAAATGATTCTTCCCCACCATAAAATATGCAAAGAATGTGAACTTTCTTAAGAGAAAGTGTGCAGGACTGCCACAGAACAAATGCTGATCTGCCATTCTTTTGTAACAAATGAGTGTTCACCATTTTCCTTGTAGAAAAATGTACATTATTAAAAAACAAAACAAAAATTTCATGATGTTTTATCTAGCTATAGTTAAATAAGTAAAATACCAACAGTCCTTTAAAGCAGATATTGTAGATTGTGTCATGGTCATAGGGTTGAATGTAGCACAAGAACTGAGACATGAATTGCGTGAGCCAAATATGTGGAGTAATTGAAGAGCATAACTCCAGGGCTTTGGGAGAGGGAGAAGTAATGGAATTCCTAAGTGAAATGGCCCATTGCTGTAATAAATACAAGCTATTTTAATGGCTCCAGAGGAAAAGCCTGTGATATTGCAGGCAAGTTGTACTGGGGGAATTCACAGGCAGTGAAAGATGTGTGCATGTGATAGGGAGAGCACATATGTGAAGGTATTATGTCCAATAACAGAGGAAACAGTGTTTCTGGGAAGTTCCAAGAAGAGAAATTAGCAGTGAGAAGAAACCCAAAGAACGGAGCCATCTGGAGAGACAGAGATAAGACTTTACAATGCAATACGTGGAAACAGGAGTTATTAGCTAACTTCCATGTTAATAAAAGTGGGACCAAGAAGTGGATCCCACCCATGACATCATACATTCCATTGTGCCCTTACAGCGTTAACATCTGTACAGAGGAGGACTCTGTGTGTGCAGTTGTACACAAGAAGGCTTCCATGGAAAGAATTAAGGTTCCTGGTTCCATGGAAGACTTTATATATATATATATATATATATATATATACACACACACATATGCAGAGGCCTGCTTCCTACAGACATTCACACTGTAGGTGCAGACATCAGGGGAATATCTGGGCTGCTCAGCATGACTCCAATCCTTGTTAGTGACACAAAAGCTACTTACATCTGAAAGAGGCTACTGTCATCATAAAACCCAGGAGTGTCACAATGCTGAACAAAAACGGTGCATTTCTATTGGACCCAAATATTGTGGTATGAAAGAGAAAGGCCACCTCTCTACTTAAGGAAGAGATGACAAATATCAAGTTATGTGCTAGTATTCTTTTCTGTCTCATTCTCCTCACGTAATTTTCTTGGAAATAGTTAATGCTCTACTTTGACAATTCCAAAGTTCTTAGCTAGAGAATGAGGTAAAATCAGTGTGAGCACCACAGATGAAATTCTAAGCTCCTTGGTGTCAGCCAGAATTTCTAATTCTTGTAGATACATTTGAATGTAAATAGCCATTTTATGCATTCAAGATAAAAATGAACCCAAGGAAGAATTCTGATGAAACAACCCAAGCTTTCAATTCCATAGACTGGTGATTGTCACCAGGAAAGGGGGGGGGGATCTCAATTTATAAACACAACTTGAGAAAGGAAGAAATTCATTTGCACAAAAATGGCAACTGTGCTTGCTAGAACTCATCAGCTACATTGTCCTCATCTTACAGAAGGAAATAATACTCTATGGGCTGAGAAGATGCAAGTTTTGAAAAATACTCAAACTGTTCTCCACGTTTCATGGTTATCTTGCACAGTTTGCCCCAGTTAATATTGGCACATTTTGCAATTTGTCTCCTTGCAGTGAAGTATTATTTAGTATTATATAGTTGATTGCAATTAAGATGGCAAATAGTTAAAATGCAGGAATGCAACCTACAGTAGGCAAATAGCATAATAAATTATAGGTTATAACATGGCTGTCCAACTTTAATTAAAGTTTCAGAAAAAATAAATACATAAACACATAAATAACTACCAACAAAACATAAACAAAAATGGGATAGATATAAAACTAGATGGGACATCCTTTTTCATAAATGTGAAGACTATTTTGTACATATAAACAGCAGAGTTAACACGAATTACATCAGTATTGCTTACCCAAGGTGATGGTACATGTACAGTAAAACTGAACATAGCAACAAGAATTTTTCCGAGTCACAATTTCAGTCTAATTTACAATGCATTACAGTGGTACCTCAGGTTAAGTACTTAATTCGTTCCGGAGGTCCGTTCTTAACGTGAAACTGTTCTTAACCTGAAGCACCACTTTAGCTAATGAGGCCTCCTGCTGCTGCCGCGCCGCCGGAGCACGATTTCTGTTCTCATCCTGAAGCAAAGTTCTTAACCTGAAGCACTATTTCTGGGTTAGCGGAGTCTGTAACCTGAAGCGTATGTAACCCGAGGTACCACTGTATATGCCTTTGTAAAAATTGACTGACGTTCAGCCTTAAAAAGCAATGCAATATTTCTAATTTTAACTACCGGTATATGTATGAGCAGTGATGTGAGATGCTGCACATATTCATAGCTAATGAACGATGCCATGGATGTTAGAAAAATATGGACTTTGTATATTCATCCTTTTAAAAGCTGGTTTTCTACTTATTGTTTCTATGGTCCTTGTAACTTGTTATGTGGCTAAAGAGTCCTTATCCAATTCTAATGTAAAAGAAAAATAAACCAAGAATACCAGGAACAAACTTAAGAAGGCAGATTTTTTTTCATATTAAAAAAAAATCTCAGTAGAAGAGGCATTTAATCTTGTTTTGTTTCCCCATGTCTTACCTCGTCTTTATCCTGCACTTGGATGAAAAGAGGAAGAGCAAAGCCCACCTGGGCTAGCTCAGGAATAGCCACACTATACTCTGAACTGTTGAACTCAGGGGCGTTGTCATTTATGTCAATGACAAGAATGTTGAAGGTAGTCACCACTGAGGCATTGGAAGGTGTGCGGTCATCGTTTAGTTCTGTCCCCTGTAGGAAGGGAAATTGGAAAGGAGAAACTGTTATTTTGGGATTTTCGCATGTTGTTTATCCAGCATGTGACTATGTTGAGAACCACACCTTGAAGGATTAAAATAAATAAATACAATCTTATAAACACAGAGAGAAAAAAATCCATTTTTCTTCAAACAAGGGAAAAGGAATGGGAATTTACCCTGAGCAGTAGAAAAGCAACTGATATTAGTGGGCAAAGAAGAACAAGGTGAAACTAGTTCAGCAGTACCCAGATGCACACCCACCCACACACCCACTTTTTACTCCATGAAGATTTTCTATTTAAAAAAGAAGCATGGGATAAAAGCCAGAGAGCTCCATGCCTAATTTAATTTTGGCTTGAAAAGTCAAGATTCTGCAAACAATCTTTTTTGGGGCGGAGGGGGATCAATGTAAATGGAAGCACACAGGTCTTTATTTATCTTGTTGTGAACTTTGCTGCTGCTTTAAGATAGCTGTATCAGCCTGCTATTTTGGTCCTAGGCACCACTTCATATTTTGTAATTTATTTTGTTTATTTTGTTTTAATTGCGTTTTGTGCACCTCAGTAAAAAGGAAAGATTGATAAACAACAATTTTCTGACCTCTAGGCTACTTTGGCCTAGCTCAGAAAGCAGCATGGGAGGGAAGGGGAGAGGCTGGAGGATTTATTTTGGAGATGTATTTGCAGCTATGTATTGCAATATGGGGTGCTGTGAACAGGGGCTATGCTCCTGCATTGTGTGAGCAGAACAGAATGCATTATCTGGTGCTAAAAAAGCAGGCAGTGAAGGCACTGAACACAGTGCAGGGAGCTTGACCATAATTGTCTGGGGGACATGAGCCCACTTCTACTGCACTGGACTGCACCAATTTAATTGCCTTTCTTCACAGCGAAGTACTGGAAGAGGGGGGAATACAGTCTCATATTGCATAGGGCAACTGGGCAACGCAACATTATGTAGCCAATATGACTGGCCATAAAGTAGGAATATAGGAAGCTGCCATAGAATGAATCAGATCGTTGATTCATCTGGTTCAGAAGTGTCTACACTGACTGGCAGCACCTCCCCAGGATTTTAAAGGGGGGGCATTTCCAGCCCTACCTGGATATGTCCCTACCTGGACCTGGGATACAACCTGCATGCAAAGCAGATACTCTACCAATGAACTATACCATTTCCCCCATGTCTTCTCATTCAACATGATCTCATCTCATTGGATATAGGATCCCTGATTGGCTAGGAATATACATTGGGGGTGGGGGAGATAAAATGGTGCCAAATGAAGAGGAACATGGTCACCATGAACATTTGGTGTTTAGGAGGAGTATTTCACTGATCCAAATTCCCTTTTAACTACCTGTGAGTTTTTGAAGGAGGCCATACTTCTCAGCCATGGTTTCCTAACGTAGAGAAACTTATCTGTAGCATTTGAGCCAAATTATTCAGTGAAGACAATACGGACCATTATTTATCTTCACCTATGTAGTAGCAGACAACCAGAGCCAGATGACAAGATGAGACCAACCACAGGAAGCTGCCTTCTACTGAGTCAGACCATCTAACTCAGCACCGTCTACAATGACTGGGAGAGGGTCTCCTGGAGTTGTGGACCAGGAGTTTTCCTCAGCCCTACCTGCAGAGGCTAGAAATGGAAAGCTGGGGCTTTTTGCATGCAGAACATGTGTCCTGCCACTGATCTGCAGCTGCCAGTGCATTTCCTATAGCATTTTGGTGACAGAGAACTAGACTGCAAAGTCACATGAGTCTATTTAGTAGGCGTGAAGAAACTACAGCCTTTCCCCTATTTAAAAATAGATTCTGCCTTCACTTAGATTTTTCATTAACTAAACAAAAACTGAACTAGGAGAAGAAGCAGGATTTCAGGGATAGAGATAATAGCATATTGACCATGTAGAATTCCACAGAAAGACCCTCAGCAGAGGTCAAGTGGAGTAATTGCATGCCACTTTCCCTCCTTGACAAAGTACTGCCCTTCTAGGGGGAAGGAAGGGGATCAGTACTTCTTGGGAAACTGCCTGCCACCTCCCAATCAATGACCCCTCTAACAAATGGATTTTCTCCCCCATCCCCCACCCCTCCAGCCCAGTGGAATCCATACTACTAAATATGTTTCCAACCAGCTCGTTGGCTTGGTATTGATTTTAATTAAACACCTGTGATTGGTGCAGGGAGGGAGGGAGAAGTTCTCAGGTGCTGGAACATGGTTCTTCATGGCATTTCTTAACCAGGATGTTTTGCCCCTCTTCACTGTAATTTCTGCTCAGCATGGACAAACTTGTGTAGGAAGGGTCTGATGAGCACCACGCCATGTCTACTAGCCATTGATGGCCTTATCCTCCATGAATCTGTCCAATTCCCCTTTTAAAGTCAACCAGTTTTGGTGACCATGCCCACACCTTGTGGTAGGGAATTTCTGAGTTTAACAATGCACTGGGTAAAGAAGCACAGCTTCTTGCCTGTCCTGAATCTCCTATCATTCAGCTTGATCAGGAACTCTTATTATCTAGTTCCAGCAGGCAGTTCCATAAAATGCATTTCTTCAGGAACTTCAACTCCATAGCAGTACCCAATTTGCTACCTAGGGACACAGAGATATCTAACAAATGGCCCTAGGTTTATCTAAATCTAATAGCACTGAGTAAGGAAAAGAATAAACAGAATTGGACAAAAACAGAGCACCTAACTGTTTTGGGAAACTTACTGAAAATGCATGCAACTTATTTTTCACATGTCTATTCTTGTTACCACTCAGTTTTATACACGTTTGAAAACACTTCACGTGGAATGGCTTATATTATTTTTCTCCTTCAGCATGCACGTCCTATTATCTCTGTTGTCCATATGTACCACTCAAGTGAGTTGGAGTTGCGTCTGATTGTCAAAACCAAGCAATTCCAAGTTTGTTCTAAGGAATGTTCCTGGGCAGGAAAAAATATACCTCATGATGGATCTCTGGAACCACCTGAATGTTGGAACCACTACATCATGTTGTAGCTACTGATATGATGCACATTTATTTGGACTGGATGAAGACCCATTGTCAACAGCAGGGATCTATGGATGATGAAAAATGGGTCCACTTCCTCTCAGTTGGAAATAGCATAATATGCCTCAATATCTAAATGCTTGAAGTTGGAGAAGAAAGTCATCTGAGTCTACTGACAATGACTTGTCATGAAGCTATAATATAAAGGCAAAAATTCATTTTCTGTGTCAAAATTCAATAAATAAATGGGAGATTTAAGTTATGTGAATCCACCAAAAGTATTTCACTTTTGAAACTCCCCCAAAATCTGTTTGTTCTTAACTACACATGTTCCCAAGTAGAATGGCAATGATTTGGGTATGATTTCTTTCTCTCTTGGCATTCAATATTGAAAGCTATAAATTGAACAAAATTTCATGTGCCTGGGGAAATCCTCACCAATTCTAAGATTTGCACATATAAATTGCATTTCAAAATCCAAATTCTCCAAATTTATGCAGTTTCAGGTTAAACTGAAATTCCACTTTAGCTTTTGCTGCCACAACCAGTGTTCCCTTCTTCTCCCTTGAAATATTCTGAAACACTTGCTCCAATACAGCCCATCTCTGACTCTCTCACCTTCACTGTAAGAATAAATCCAGCACTGTAGAAAGGATTTTCTCGGTCCAGTGGCCCATTCAGCGTTAAAGCACCACTGATGTAGTCCAGTGCAAATATACTGTTGGTGTTGCCTGACAAAAAAATAAATTGAATCAGCACACATAAAACTCCTGTGCAGAAATGCATAAAAAAAGCTCGAGATTTAACATTTAGGTCAGAAACAAAACACAGTTGCAGATCAGAAAAGCAAAATGTTGTGCTGTTTGAAACCCCAGCCAGCAACAGATTTATGCCATGACTTGAAAACATTACAGAATGCATTTTAAAGACCAAACTCTATTTCTCATTGCCTCAATCTAACAAGATACAGGTTTGGAAACTGAGCTGCTGCTGCTGCTGCTCCTCCTGATAGCATCACAAAAACTTCAGGCAGTGAAGGAGTTTCAAAGCGCTCCTGTTTAAATGGAAATGTATTCATGGCTTTTGTATACACATCACTTCTGCTACTGATTATGGATCTTTGGCAGGGCACAGAGACACACATCTGCAGTTCCCTTTAAGTATAAGGCTGGGTGTGGAGGGAGGGTAGTTTGCCGAAAGCATTCTTGACAGTATGTAGAGATGAGATCGGAAGGATGTGCAGGACATAGAGAGGAAATGGGATCCTTTCTCCTTCTCCTCCTTTGTAATGCACAACCCCAACTTCAAAAAGTGGGGGACACAAGGTAAAGCAGGCTAGCAAACCTGTGGAACAGGAAATCAAGGAGGTGAGACTGGGATGGGGGAAGAAGAGGTAGAGAAGTAGGAGTCTTGATCTAATGTTTTACAGAAAACCCACCCAAAAGGGTGGAATTCCCCAATTTCAAACTTAAACGCTAACCTATTGCTCAGTCACCACAGGGATAAAACCTAGAGCCCTGTAGATCAGGCACTGATTGCCTACTGCTTGTACTGTTGAAAGTCAAAAAAAGAAAAGGGGAAAAAAGAGGATTATGTTATAAAGTTTTCGTTTTTTAAAAAAGGTTAGAAATAGGGCAGGAAGTTTCTTGGGGATATCATGAGGACAAGTCAATCAATTCTATGTACGGCTGGCTTCTGCGTGAAACTTGCACAAACATTTCCTTCAGAACTCAGCCCTGGAGAAGAAAAGACATAGTGAAGAAGCTTTCAGATTTGTTTCATTCCTCAAGACTTATATATGACTTCACATTTTAGAAGAAAAAGGTGCGGGGGAGAGGAAGAGCATGCCACCTCCCCCCATTTTATTCCCAACCCTGCCCCCCCCCAAAATACACGCACACTTGTTGCTACACATTTCCTTTCATGTCCGAACCCCCACTTCCTCTCTTTATGAAATACTTTTGTCACCCCTTATTCTATTGTTACCTCTCTTGTCAATTTCTTGACCCACTAAAAAGTCCCAGCCTGGGTTAAGTGCATTTTAGCATGTGGCTGACTGCATACTGCAGAAATGTCTGATGGCTTTCAATTGGTTTGTTTGCTCCATTGATCTAACAGCAATTACACCACCTCCGCTTTCTTTCCTATAAAGAGCAAAAAAAATGAACATGGGCAACAAAACAATCCCAGGCCTGTTCCACACCTCTGTTATTCCTCCGCCCACTGGGTTCCACAGCAGAGAAAGTAGTAACATGTTTCTTTCGGCAGCATTCACTAGTAATCTTTAGATGACCACAGGCGGACAGGCCTGTCCTTGTAAATCCTTGTCTTGAGCCTGTAGTTGCCTTACCAGTGTGGCTGTTGCTTTCCATACTGTTCTTATAATGTATGTAGTGAGGAAAGCACATGGGAGGCATTTGGAGATTTCTAATGCCTATGTTCTACTCATTAGGCGTGGTAACTCCCCAGACCAACACCACCAGCCTCAGGGGATGAACAGCATTAGCATGGGCAATAACTGTTGTCACATGACTCTCTCCCATACCCACATGATCTCCCTGATACACAGCAGTGGGGAAGCAGCCAGGTGGAAGCTACGAACCATGCCATTCAGGTAATCCGGTTCTTAAATGTTATAAGCTAGTGATGCTGGATACATTTGTTTGGAAATAGGACACAGGCACACATAGATTATCAAGACACTTTCCAATTTTAATTTTTTGTTATATTTGTCATATTTTTAGTTTTTAAACTGCAGTATCAGCTCAAAGGAACAAGAATTAAAAACTCGTTCATCACATTCTCTCATTTCAATCCAACTGTGCTTGATTAAGACTGTGCTCCTAAGCACACTTACTAGGAGTAAGCCTCATTGAACTCAGTGGGATTTATTTCTGACTCAGTCAACATGTTCCAAATCAGAATGCAAAGATGTGAAATGCTTCTGCTACCTACACTTGCACTGTCTGCCTCTTGCAGTGTCCTGAACCTCAATATGAAGCGTTGTTGTTCTTAGGATGCTTGAGAGTTTAATGATGGCATTGACTGTCTTGTACTTGGCCAGCAAAGAACATTCTATTGTCTCTTATTTGGGCAACTTGGCATTGCTAATTATGTGCACTCCAATTCTGACCTGATCCTTTCCCAGTGTTGAGCTACTGGCCCTCTCGGTTGACAAACAAGTACAGTTGAACCTCCGTTTACGTAACCCTCTGGTTACATAACTTCGGGATGTGCATGCGGCAAACCTGAAAGTATTTTACCAGGTTTGGCAGCGCGTGATGCGCAGAAGTGGTATGCGCATGCACAGAAGCGGTCCTCAGGTTGCGGAAACCTCGGGATCTGACCGGAACTCCGGAGCGGATCCCATCCGCAACTGGAGGTACCACTGTATTGTGATTTCACACCAGGCTACAACCTGGATTTTTCAAGCTGAAAAAATGGCAGAACGGATTGCTTTTGCATCACGGAAAAAAAAAAGGAGATGTGACTGTTTTGCCTGTGCTTTAGAAGTACAAACCTGCATTGTCCATGGTTCTGCTAAACAGTGTTGCAATCCCAGGAAGGTTTTTATGCAGCATGGCTTCTTATGCATTATAGTCTTAAATACGCAGCATAAAATGTGCAGTACAGAATTCAAGAGATGTTTTATCTCTGTGTTCTGTAAATAAGCAGACTGGCCAAGACAATCCAAATGTCTATAGGCTGTAGAATATATATTTAAGTAGCATATACATTTGTTTTTAAAATGACTCCCACACTGTCTCTCTCTCTCTCCCCAGCACATACACACTCCGTACTAAATGGTGTTCTGAGGGTGGGGACGTGTAATGTGACATCACACTTTGAGTTACTCCTTCCTCATGAATGGGAGCAGCTCAGAACATTACAACATTGTGCCATACATTTTTACACTGGCAAACATCTAGCTTGAGGCTTGGTGTTACTAGTGAAAATGCCCTTGGGCACATAATCCAATAGCCTTCTTCCTTTTGTTGAAGGGACATTTGCTGCCACTACATGCAATCTTTAGACTGGCCTGGACTCATTAAACCACTAAACTTAAAGTGAATGACTTTCATGAGATGTGAAAGGGGAACGTGGCCTACACCGTGCACACTAGATAATTTATTAATCAAAATGTGCTCTGTCAGGGCTCCTCTGCACTGAAATAGATGCTGTTGGATGTGGTTCATAGAATCAGCAACAGACACAGTTATCATTATATAAATAGTCCATCAGCGGCTTTGACTACCTCGCTGATCTTCACCTTGAATTCTACCCCATACAACATCCAGACAGGTGCTCAGGGCTGCTTCCCTGTAATGTCTCCCACACTGTTTTTATACAGATTATAGACAATAGCAGGGGTGTACGTTTTGGGAGGGGAGGGCTGCCAGAAGCATCCATTGCAGCAAATAATAGTTGCACCCAAGGAAATGGCTGAGAAGTTGTAACCCAGGAGGTTAAACTAGACTAAATAAATCACTGAGTCAAAAACACAAGGGCAGTAAGCATGTGAGTTAACACAAGGCAGGCAGCAAACTAAGATGATAGTCCATTCAGACTCAAAGGTAAATGTGCAAGGAAGGAGCAGATCCAGTAAAAGGGAGCACAGCTGCATGGCACAACAGAATAGGGATAGTCTCCATAATGCCAAAGCCATGCAGGTCAACAGTATGAGTTGTACCTGTGTATTCCCAGGCACAACACGGTATTCCCCCATGGAATGAGGTTCAGGCCGAATATTTGCAGCACCATTCATTCATATTTCTGCTTAAATTTATTTATACTTCTTTAATTTGCACAGGGTTGCATCCAAGTAAACAGGAGCAGAAGGCAAATATATTTCCCACAGAGAGAATGCACATTTGGATTCCTACATATTTATGGCTCGAATGCAGTTTACAGAATGAATCTTCACAACCATGCTTACAGAGGGGGGAAGACACCCATAAATCCGCTGTTTCTTTGCTGGAATGACTGGGTTGTCATCAATGGTGGCTTTGTGTCAGTGGAAAACTCTTCTGCTCATGAAAGGGTGAACATCTCGTTTTCACTAACACACACATACACCTGTATCCACTATAGCCCAGAACTTCCTGAGTGTTGGGTGGGTTCTGGGACAGAATGAGATAGGGCCCAGAGGGCTGAAAGAGGAAGGAGGGACCAGCCAAAATTGGATGCCTCACCTTATAAGCAGTTCCAGGCTTTGTTTAATTAAATGATTAAAAATAAAAATTCCAACACTTTGGAAACATACAGCCCAACCCACATATATATTCCACATTTTGCACCATATCAACATTGAGGAGTGGGGCAGAGGTGAAACACAAATCTGTGTTTCACATCCTATGGATATATAATATCTTGTAAAGACATCAGAGTTACTAACCATGAGTTTAATTCAGATAAAATTAAATGCATTTAAATCATATTTAAATCTATGAGGCTTGTTAAATTTGCATATGATTACTGATTTCAATTTCACTGCGACTTCTGAACACTTACATTTCCTTAGGTTATGTGCTGTGAGATGCATTTGGTGCTCTGCCTCACAGATTCCCACAGCGTCAGATTCCCCATCAGTCTCTAAGAGTAGTTCATTGCTGGGGAAAGATCTTACCATGTGATCTGCCTGTCCCACATGAATCCTGGTCAGGAAAGCTAACGCTGTGGCATAAAGACCAAGCAACATGACAACAACAGCCATGCCACAGTAGTGTGTATGTATAATTCAGGCCACAGATGTCATCATTACATGGCAAACTTGCCTTCTTCGCATTGACAATTTTGTTTGTATAGAATTTTTTTTGGGGGGGGGATCTTGCCATGATAAAAATTCCAGACTGCTACACTTTTTCTTAATACCTGCATTTATTCCTATACAAACTATTATCCACATTGCAAAGTTGTGTTTCAAAAGAAATGCCCTTTCAATATTTGTCTATATATCCCTATTAAAGTCATACTTCCGCAAATAGGACATTGTTTGGATCCAATCCTACTAAAACACACACACACACACACACACACACACACACACACCAGACACCCAGGGCAATATTCCAGAGGCAGCCGTCAGCTCCTCAACCCCTTGTGATACCAGTTACTTCCTCTGCCCCCATACTCCTAGTCTTTCCAGCTGTTTCAAAAGCTGATGTTGAGTTACTGTTTTAATTACTGAAGGCCATTTGTTGGTGAAGCTTTCTGAAATAAAAGGAGCCATTATAAAAGCAATATTTGCAAAGACTGTTCCTGGACTGACACTGGGCCAAAGCAATGTAACACACACTGCTAATTCTCTGCAACACTGAAATGTTTGAGGCACTTTGATTGTAGCAACACCCAACATTTTAGCTTTTAGTCTAGTTCTATCTCATGGACATGGTAGAAATCAGATTTCTGGGATGGATCATACCACCATCATAGAATGGACCATACCACTTCAGACTGGGGATTCCCTACCCCTAATCTAGGAGGAGTGTATCAAAAGGTCTGCCTGCTCTTGTGTTAATGCAACCTCATCAATTAATTTTTGTATGAGACTCTTCAAGAAGAAGAGTTTGGATTTGATATCCCGCTTTATCACTCCCCTTCAGGAGTCTCAAAGTGGCTAACATTCTCCTTTCCCTTCCTCCCCCACAACAAACACTCTGTGAGGTGAGTGAGGCTGAGAGACTTCAGAGAAGTGTGACTAACCCAAGGTCACCCAGCAGCTGCATGTGGAGGAGCGGGGACGCTAACCCGGTTCACCAGATTACAAGTCCACCACTCTTAACCACTACACCACACTGGCTCTCAAGATCTGTCTTGGGATGTTGCTTGGTGGCTACCAGAGAGAAACAGAATTTCCCTGGCTGTGGAAATTCCCTCCAAATATATATTCACCTGACGTCTTTACTGTCTTTTAGACACTAAGCTATATCCATCCTATCTGACTATTTTTTACAGCCAAAAGAAAGCATATAAACAATATAATAAATAACTATTTTTTGTTAGGTATAATGCTTCTTGTTTATATTTATAATGCTTTTTTACAGCTGTTGTTCATTTTAGTTTATTTTTATTTTAACGATGGTGATATCTTAGATTATTTTATCGATTTGTGAGCTGCCTTAAAGACCGTTGTAGTAGAAAGGCAAGACACAAGATTTAACAAACAAACAAACAAACAAACGGGTATTTTCAAAACTGGAGTAATTTAATTTCACAGGCTACAGATGAACCAATGCATATACCAGGTTAGGTATACACCACTGTATACCAGGTTAGGTATACACCATTGCAATACTGCTGCCTCATTCTGCTTCAAGTCTAACTCACACATTTTATTTTCAGGTCCGCATCTAAATTGTGTGTTTTTTTAAAAACACACACTCTTAACAACGTGGACAAGAATCTCAGGAACTGGACGTGACTATCATTGTGTCTTTCCAGTCCTTCTGACAAGAAAAGCTACTGTTGTACTTTTGGAGTTTATGCTCTCTGCAGTGCCCGCACCCCTTAGACTTTATGCAATTGTGTAAATTCACCTCCATTCCCGCTACAGAATTGTGCAACATTATTGGAAATGTCCTGCCAGGGTTCACCAGTATGATGTTCCACAGTGTTTTATGCAGCATTTTTTGACCATGTTTGCATGTGGAAGATAGGCAAGAAAAACTGACTCTTCCATTTTATATGGCCATTCACGCGGCTTCTCACTTTTTTTCTTGCCTTTGCTGTAAGGTTCTAAAGTCAACTCTGTTACAAGTTAGTAGACAGGGACAATAGTTGTAACACACACCTTAAGTTTTATGACTCCCACACTCCACTGGCATGGCAACGGCCATCTAAATTTAACTCCTCCCTTCATGGTTATTAATAATAGCCTGACTGCCCAACCCCATTTCTGATGTCTTTCCATCACTTGTTGCACCTTGGAAGCTGCCAGGACATCAATCTCTCTTAGCCTGAAGAGCTCCTTAAATGAAAAATCTTATCTAGAACAGGTCATGTTATATAACAAGTCACTAGCTTTGCCTGGGAAATGAAAGATGATGAGGTAGAGTCCCCGGGACAGAGGCTATCTTCATAAATCTGCCAAAAAAGGAGCTGTGGATTACATTACTGGATTAATTATCTGTCCTTCAAAACACAGCCCTGACCTCAGTGTCTGAACATCACCAGCCTAACCCAGCTTGTGAACACAAACAAGGGATTGCTTCCTATACGGTGATATTAGAGGGGGCCGTTTGCTGGTTGCACTCTAGTTTACCAAAAGGTGTTCTGGAAAATTTACAAATGACCCTCAGATCTCTAGCGTTTTCCAATGCCATGTGGCTTTTCTCAGTTCTGTTGTCCTTTGTGACATTTACCTTTGCTTTCATTTTAGTTGCTAGCCTCTGTACGTTTAGATGGGTTTTGAGTTGGATGCTGGCATTATGCTAAATTTAGTGAAAGCAAAGGAATCACTTGAATCCAGGTTAAGGACAGCAATTTCTATCTCAGTGTAGATTGCATTGGGGCACATACAGTAACTCATCTAACTGATTTGAAGCAAGCATCAAAACTAAAGAAACAGTTAACCTTAAAATTAATTGCTCGTGGCACCCACCCACATAGAATTTGAGATTTTTTTTACCATGCCCCTTTGGGATGCTGTACAGATTTCTCCAAAAATTTCATCTGGAAAAAAACCTCCCAATTCTTTTCAAGTTTTGCTTTATGTGAAATCCAATGGTAACCTAGGAAAGTGCAAAAATCTTGCTAATAGGGAAGTGGGATAAATTCAATTCAGTTCACATTTAAATTATGTATGAACCTACATAATTTTCACTTTCTGAAACAATATGCAAAGCAAAACACAGGCATCCTTTGAAACTTGCACTTCTCTGACTTTAGGAATGTAGTTCTCTAATAAAGTAATTGTGCAAAATGCGCATACAAGACTAAGGTGTGCATAAAAATGCATATAGTAGTGGAAATTACATTAGAATGCATTGTATTAGGAAAAATGAGTCTATTAGGCAAAATTGCATATAAACATGTATCTTAGAAGAAATATGCTGATGAATTTGTGGAAATGTGGAGATTGAATTTAAGATTGGAAAAAATGAACAAGTGAGTGAAACTGAAACTGATTCGTCTATCCCTACTTGCCAATGAATTTCACTAGTTTTATTACTTTACTATTACTACACTTAAGATTCTGCATCTGTTTCACCTGAGTAGAAGCTCAAGCCTTCATTTTTAATTTCTCTTTAGGTGAAATTTCAGAGACAATTCTATTCCTCAGCCAAGTTGAGCCTTTTCTAGAAAAGAGGACCTTCAGCCATGTCAACCCATGAAAGGAAAATATATGGGAGTTGATAAGACAATGTGATTGCACACTTGATATCTTTGTAACTGAATCACTTGAGCTTGACCTTACTCTTTTTTTTTTGAAGTGGTTATGCTTCATCTTCTAGCTTTAATGTTCTTCTGTCAAGTGAAAACCTTGTATTTGTAGAAGGGCTGTATATAAAAAAGTTTCTCCAGTATGTTCTGAAGCAAACAATATAAAACACAATTTGAAAATGTTGGCCTAGAATTATTATATATTTCTTCACCGCCATGCCTGTAGTTTAACAGAGAGATAATTAATTAAATTGGGGAAATAAAATCAGTATTTTTACTTTTCATTGAACATTTCGTTTGCTTTTGCTACCCTAAATTTAGCTTCAACAATTGGGGGTGGGGAAAAGCCTACAACAATCATTTTTAATATTGCTGAGTTAATTCCTAATCAAATTCATCAGCTATCTTCTGACATTAGACAGCTTTTTGCACATTTTGCAAATGTTTCCAGCCCAAGCAGAAAATATACTCACTGACCTTTACCATAATAATAGGGGATAATGACAAACTAATTATATATTTCTGGATTGACAAAAACCAGAAATGAAACTTGCCTTTGGTGCATGGATTACTGGAGCCTTCACTAACAAAATAATTGCCTTTTAGAAACATACACACACTGGTGTTACGTATCATCTATACCAATAGCGAACTCAACTTTCTGAGTGCTGGTCTTTATGCAGCCAAAACAGCACCACCCAAAGGCAAGAGGGAAATATGAGTAGACTTAGGTGAGCAACAGAGTTTGCAGAAATACAAAAACCAAAAAAAATACCTTCCCCCCACAAAACCTTTAAGGTGATGTGGGGAATGAAGGAGAGGGGGAACAACACCCTGAAAACTATTCCATGAAGATGAGCGTGCTCAGAGGCTATGGAACACTGCTTTGCTGTTGGCAGGGATAGGTGATGGTAGGATGCAGTGCTGTATCCTGAACAGGAGCACTCCTGACTGAAATATTTTGTTGCGGGTCCAAGTTGTACACACACTATGTGCTTACTTTCTTCATCCACATAACTAAAACCAGCAAATTATTCTTCATGCTAGGAGCTGTCAGCGCTAAAACTGAAAACCTGCAGATCTGTGTGCTACTGCCCTAGGCAGTGAGCTACCAGGACTGCAAAACATGATGTTCCCTGATATATGCAGCGCTCCAAGTGCCTAGAGTAACACCAAAGGGTCAGGCATTCCCACTACCATTCTTGTCACACCACTAGGTTTCTGGAACCCCAGTTGTGGCTTAAGTTCCAGTGTTGCAAAAGGACTTCTCTTTATGAATTACAAGTCTACGTATGGGCAAACCGACAATAAGCTTGTCACCTGCTCACGTTACTATCTGAATTTGTGCATTTATATAAGGGTGTTCTGCAATCATGCAGCACTCAGGAGAACCGAGGGCTCTGTGAATGTTCACTGACATCTGAGATACCCAACTGTACAGCCTGCTGGAGTAAGGAGGCACAGACACTTCCTTCCTTCCTTCCTTCCTTCCTTCCTTCCTTCCTTCCTTCCTTCCTAGCTACCTACACTGTTTCCCCCCCTGACAGGACTCAAGGCGGCTTACAGATAAACATTTATTACACAGGTAATTTTCTGGCTTTTCTGACTGCACAAAACCAGAATCCATAATAGACCCACCGGCAGAAGCAAAATACACCACAGTGGTGGGTAACTCAATTCACCACATGCCAAAATCAGATGCTCAAACTGCATGTGGCAAAATACGCCAGTAGAAATTCCCCTTTTCCTACAATAATGCTTTCTGCTGAAAACTGTTGAGTTAGTATCAGTTAGTTCCAAGCAGATTTCAAAACTGCAGTTTCAGCTTGCAGACACAAGCCAAAAAGAAAATGCAAAACAGCTTAATCACTTGTGGCTTTGATGTATTCTGCATGATTTTCTATGATGATAGGTGGCCTCCCCAATGTGATAGACCCAGGGGTAATGATTAAATTATTGATGTATGTCAACAGATGCAATCATGTTTATTATGGCTGTGAGACTGACTTACTCTGCAGGCACACAGATTCCCCAGAAGAACGTTCAGGTTATTGTGGCAAAAACTCTGTTGGATAAGGGTGGTGTGAGAGAATATGGACCATTCTATCGGCCAGATAAAAGACGGTGCTGATAAACAAAACTGTTATAACCAATTCAGAAAATAAGAAATCTTTAAGGAGATGATGCATGAAGAAGTATTGGCTCATGCAAGGGACTTCACCTGCACATATGGCAGAACTTCCCCACAAGATGTTGACATGTTTCTCTAGCCTTAGGAATGGTCCCACAACAAAACTTACTACTGTAAATTGTAGTCTGGATTTATTTCATTCGAAATATCAGCTCACTAATATTTGGGTCTGGTTCCTAAGAGCTGGCTCCGTATGAGCAAGCAAGTGTGTGGGTATGGGGAGCAAAAATTGTGCTTGCTTTGCTTCTTTCTGGTCCTGCGGCTGCCACACCACCAGAGGTAAACTATGGTTTGACTTAGCATTATGTGTAAACCCAGGGTTGTCGTTTTTCTCTCTCAAATTAACCCTATGCACTAATCCAAGAACAAACCTTAACTTCAGCTCATGGTTTGTTTGGAGTGAGACAAACTATAAGTTCAAGTTCACATGTTGTTGTTTAGTCATTTAGTCGTTTGTGTCCGACTCTTCATGACCCCATAGACCAGAGCACGCCAGGCACTCCTGTCTTCCACTGCCTCCCGCAGTTTGGTCAAACTCATGGATCCTTCATGGATCACTGCCTTGCTGTGGCGAAGGGGCTTGAATAACTCAGAGAAGCTATGAGCTATGCTGTGCAGGGCCACCCAAGATGGACAGGTCATAGTGGAGAGTTTTGACCAAACGTGATCCACCTGGAGTAGGAACCAGCAAGCCACTCCAGTATCCCTGCCAAGAAAACTCCATGGACAAAGTTCACATGTAATGCTAAGCAAAATCATGGCTCAGCTCCCGGTAGCAAAGCAGCAAACAGGAGGAGAAGCAAAGTGGCTGTGTTTTTTGCTCTGTGTACCTACATGTTTGAGCGTACATTGCTTATGTGTGGTTGAGCTTAGCATTATGTGTGAACAGGGCCGTTGACTTCACTATGTAAACATGATCAAGTGAATTTGTCCTTGGATTTAGAGCATACCAAAGCAGGTTATGCAAGTGACTTATTTATTAAACTTGACAAATATTTGCGAACAACAGTGCAAAGTTAAAAAACAACAGCTTCAAACTCCGAAGGGAAAAAGTTACTAGTTTTATAGTGGCAGGCAGGGGAAAGACTCAGACCACTCCATAGATGTGTTTTTTTCTGTCTGATCAGCTAGCAAATGTTGGCTGTCAACCGAGCTATATGATTTTGCTAGGCTGAGATCAAATGCATAATAGCGGGTGTCAAGAAAGAAGCAACACACCTGTGCCCATCCTATAATTTCTTTCACAGCAGTAAAACATTTTTTCAAGATCAAATATAATTAATGATACTGATTTTTTTTTAAGCTTTAAAAACAGAAACTGGCCTCTGTAGAGAAAGGGAAACACTGAAAATATTGCTTGAAGCACACTTGAGTGTTGTGAAAATAATACATGATGCTGCAGGAGGAGGAGGAGGAGAGAGAATAAGGAGAACCTATGAATTTCTAGTAATGTTGCCCAGCTCCAGTTTTACCAGTGCAGTTTCTACCATGGGACACTTGGATTAAAGGTTGTGATTACTGGTCTTTTGGAAGGGCCTGGAGGTTTATCACCAAGCTGCCTGCCCGGGACAGTTTCAGTGCATAAAATGGATACAGCAATTCACAAATCCTACAGTTTTGTCTGCATCAAGATTTCCATTATTGACAGTTCTCTCCCAAAACATGCTAAAAGGAGGGTGTGGAGAAACAAACAACAAGAATAAAATCTACACAAAAATTTACACCACACTTACAAACCTCAAGCCAACTGTAACTAAAAAAAGGGAGGGATGGTAAAATGGAAATACCCTATTTGGAACTCAGAGCAGTAATGGCAGTAGCAAAGCAGTCTCAAATCCAGTTTCTCATAAACAGGTGATAAGCTTGAGTAGCTTATCACTAGACGAAACAAATAGAAATATGGAGTTCAAATATGAATTTGCAAATTCACATACTTCAAAACTGAAATTATGAAGATGGCATATTTTTTGGGACAACATGATGAATACTTTATTTTATTTATTTCAACCCCCTATTTCTTCTTCAGACACAATTTTATTAAGTTCCTGTATGTGTTCTAGGAGATTTCCAAATTCAGTTCAGATACTTTGTATATTCTTTGTTTGTTACAGAACAGTGAAAAGAAAGTTGTAAAAACATAAATGTTGAGAGTCATTAATGGCAAAACAACAGCTTAACAGCTCTAGCCAGGGATAAACAGACACACATCTGAAAACAACATCCTGATTTCTGAGGCTCAGTTCAGGCACAGATAAAAATTAAAATATTCCACTTCTTCACTGATTGATCTCTAGTCTAACATTTATGTTTGTCAAAACATAATAAAGACACAATTACTGATATCATATGGTTAATTCATTCACACCATAAGAGTAAAGAATATGGTGGAAAACAGGCAAAAAATGGGATTGTTTTATCAGTAATTGGTCTCCTTACATTAATTTTCGTAAATATAATCTTTTATTTTAAAATTCAGAACTTTTCAATATACTGTGAGTCTTAGGGTTCTTTTGCTGTTTGATTATATGTCAATATCTGTTTAGATGTTGTTTTTATTGACTTGTGTGTATTCTACAAATATATAAACTTTTTTAAAGAATAGACTCACAGAACATTTTAAAATGGGATTGTAGAAGACGTTGCATGCAAAAATGATATGGTTTATCAATAGATGTTATGAAGAGAGGAATTGTCTTTAATGTTCTACTGTGAAAGTCTAATACTTTATAGCTTGGATTGAGTGCCAGGAAGATTGTCACCTGGCCAATTCCTCTAACTTCGCAATCATGCTTGCTCTACAAGAACTCCTTATGGACTCACCTGACACAATTGTGTAGCCAATACCTCTGGGACGTCCCTTGTCCTGGTCGATTGCTGTTATCATACGCACAGTTGTACCCTGTGGACCACAAAGGAAAGAGGAAAAAAAGAGGATTCCAGTTTTGCAGGCACTGTGGAATTTGTTTCCGTATCATTTATCATCCTCACTGGGCAGTTTCCCACTGCATACCCTTGCAATTTGTTTCATAATTCCTAACTTCAAACATGCTAAATAGTCCTTATGAACGGATCCAATAGCAAGCCCAGCTTGTCTAAAGAGAGCATGGGCAAGTCAGCAGTAGATGCTGAAATTGCTTATCTTACTTAATTTAATCATGAGCTATTTGCGAGGTGCTCAAGGACTACAAAAAGCATCTTGCTGGATTTCCAGAGCAAAGTCCCGCAGCTAATGGTAGCCTTTTAATATCCAAGTCTTCTACTCCTACACACCTATTGTACTAAACCTCAGTCTTGACCTGCAACCCTCAAAATGACACTAGCTGAACATGACCCATGGGGCAACCATGTTCTTGTGGGCAGGCATGAGAGGAATTGAATGGTGTCCTTTGTTTTTAAAAGTGTAAGTGGATGCTCCAACACCGTTTCCTTTGTCACTTATCATGAGTCCAAGGAGCTGGCGCTGAAGTTAGGTCACCAAGGTGAATGTGGCTATTAGTGACAGAGCTTTGCTTCTGATTTGGGTCACTTACTCCTGGGAGCTGAAACAAAGAAATCCCAAAGAGAGGCCATGGGAGGCAGGTACAGATCTAAAATGCACAAGCAACTTATGGACTCTACCTCATTTTTTGCTGCTTCTGAAAAGAACAGTGAGTTGTTTATTTTACTATGATGAGTTGCTCAATAATAAGCTTGTAGTTCCACGCATCAAATTTTGCACGGTAATCATTTTCTACTATTGCCAATGACGTACAACTTGGAGAGATACTCCTGTACCCTCTTCCCCAAACTAAAATTAGTTTCTCCATTATTCTTTGAATGAAGCAGCTCTGTCAAGTAAGTAACCAAGATTTCCTGGTCCTTTTTTCCCCCTGCTGCCACCTCCTGTCTCCATTGAAAAGTTACACTCCTTCAATAAAATGGACAACAAAAGTCAACTGCAAGTACATCTGAAATTCCTCAATTTGAACAGCCAGTCTCCATTTCTTCCTAAGGAGTAGGATATTGGTTAGAGCTCCCTTGAATAACCTGGTGCCTTCCATACATTTTGGACTACAACTCTCTTCAGCCCCAGATTGGTACCAGGTTGGCAAAGTCTGGGTGAAAAGGTCAGTCAAAGGGTGCACAGAGAAGGAGAATTATGATTACAACCCAGAACCCCTGGTTTTAAGCCTTCAGCTATGATGTGTTGCATACTACTCAAGATAGTCTTCATTCATGTGGCTAGGATCATACAGGGCTCTGTAATGGTTATGGAGCTTCAACCAACCACCTGCATCAAAAGGCAGCTCTGGATGTGTAATAGGGAAACTATCCACAATGGGTACGGGAACAGGGAAGGCCACACCGTACATGGCGGCATGTGTAGGCAAGAACACCCTCCATTTACAGATCAGAGTTACTGAACTAGAGCCTTCTTTTCCCCTTAGCCTCTACATCTTTCAGCATAAAAGCTATGAATTTCCTCCTAAGGTCATGGTTACTCAACAAATGCCCATATTTACACACATAATAATAATTAATGTAGTGTGAACATATTTTATGGCTTTAGGCTGTTCTGCTTTCCTTTGTTTATTGAGACCCCGGGAAAAGAGGTGTCCATTTTGCCCTCAGGAAAAAAAAATGCCAACAATGGCATTTGCAGTCTAATGAGACAGCAAGAACACACATCTGCCTTGGCAGCAGCAAACTAACATTGTAATTCATCAGATGAAGGCCGAAGGTCAGACAGAGTTGCTTCACTTCTATCTCTTATCCAAATACCTTATTAGCCCCATTTTTCTTCATAAGTACTTTTAGACAACCAGTTATTTGTTTTTTTTAATCTTGGCATTGTGTAAATTGGTCCAATCGAAAGAAACAGCTACTTCTAATAGACAAATATAAATACACCTGAAGTCTTACAATTTTCCTGACAAATGAGAAAGATACAGCTCAGTTATCTCAGTTATAGGCAGAAAATCTGCATTCAAACGCAGGCATTTTCAAACACATTTTCTCACAAAATATGCATTTCTAAAGGTATTTTATCCTTAAAATGAAATTCTATATACATTTTGGTATGTTTTTTTTGAGGCAGATATGCAAGATCTGAAGAATAACCATATTTTGGTCAGCATATTAGTAGCATCTCTAACACACACAACACACACTTTGTATTTTATACATGTATATAAGCACGCTTGCATATGAAAAAATAAATGTGTTAAAAAGGTAATTTTTAAAAATCTATATGAACACTTTTGACAGTCCTTAACCATGCATTGCCATGAATAAATCTAACACAAACAGAGAGGTGATGGTTACTCACTAGCAGCAACAAAACAAATCCATTTTGTAAGTGCTATTAAAACCTACAGTTTCATATTGGGCTCCTTCAATACTATAGATACAGAAAACTATTTTTCAAAATGTTGTGCTGAAAGTTCTTTGAAGCCATAGACTGTATTCCAGGCATTTCAAAAGACACTTTACGAATGTGTTCACATTAATCTGAAGACATTAACTATAAATCCTTGGTAACTGACCTTTGAATAAAATACCGTGCTACAGCCATGCTACTAACGGAAGGGAGAGTGTCTAAATCATCAACAATGATTATGTTTTCCAAGCCAGTAAATACAGCTAAAGAGGCTACAGGTCACTTACATTTACCATCACTCCTTATTCTGGCAAGCTAGTTTAGTCAAAATTTAACGTAGCTCAACAGCAGAGTACATTCCTTCAAATGCATGAATTCCTGCATTCAGTTCCTGCCATCTCCAGCTACAGCACCTCAGGGAGCAAGTCTGAGAAACCATTTTCCTAGGATCTTGGACATCCATTGCCAAGTACAGTCTATTTTAGCAGTTGGACCAGTCATCACCTATTTCTGTTTAATGCAGCTCCTCATATTAGCATACACAAACCATTTCCACCATCTTCCCCAGTTTTGAAAAGCTATTTTTTAAGCAAAATGTTTAGTGCCGTCATATACAGCACTCAGTTCTGGATAGCCCCTCTATAGCTAACTACTCAGTTTAGCCACAATAGCCTTCAGAACACTGTCATGAACTAAGTTTATATACTGACATTCAAAGGCATTGGAATCCACCAGTCCAAGGCTTGGCTGTTTTGCAAAAGCAATTAGTTCTCTGTGGAATCATTTGCCACTTTGTAAGCAAACAGCAAATGTTCCAAAATATCACAATTACTCAATCCTCGTGCTTACTTTTGATGCGAGATACTCATTGTAAGATTATTTCATTTTAATGTACTGGTTTCATGACAAATTCTTATAAATGCACCCTGAATAGTAGCAGCTGCTACATGTCATGTAAGATGAAAGACTTGAGAAAGCACAAGACCTCTGACACGATCAGGGGTATACTCTGCTAAATGAAAAGCGAACATGGTACTCATGACTTAGGATAGATTCATGCAGTTGCATTTCCTTATAGCAAGAGTAGGGAACTTGTAGCACGTAGGACTTCAATTAGCCTCTTCCAGCACCCCAGCACCATGTTTCCGAACGCCTCCCTTTCTACAGTCTTGTTTTTTCTGCTGCTGAGTTGACCTCTCCTTGGGTGACCTCTCCTCTTCATGATCTCCCCTCTGCTGCTCAGCAGACTGGCAAGCAACACCTGAGTAGCAGGGAAGCAGGGGTGGGGCTGGCTGCAGAGTCCTGCTGTCAATTACGCTCTTCCTGGAAGCCAAGCAATCTGCCAGTTAAGACACAGCTCTCTACGTTTGATGGGAATGGTATGTGTCTGCACATGAATGGATTTCAATGTGTACACTGTATCCTGTTTTTTTAAGTAACCAATAATTTATAGGAGCAAACGTTTGATTTCTCCTGTATTTATCATTATTTGATTATGTATACTTGCTTTTAAGCTTTGATTTGATCTATTATTGATAAATATTTTATACCATCTTATGTATATTGCTTAGATATTCTTAAATTTTGATTAAATGGTCCATATCTTCTTTAAAAAAAATTAAATAAGAAAACCGTTAGAAGATTCACACAGTCAAGATCAGATGTTATATTATGAATAGATTATATAGTAATCAAATTATACAAACAATAATTATCTATTTGTATTACCTACCCGTTAGCATATGAGCAGCTTTATATCTCAAAATATTGAAACTCCAAATTTTGTTGGTGGGGGCAGTAAGTTCCTTGCTGACAAAAGGATTCCACTTACCACAAAAAGCAAATAATATATTTCTACAGCAAATGGTCTCTAGTCTTTGAATATAAGGGCTTTTTTTCAAAATGAGTTAATTCTCTTAAATTGTGGTTATCTTTCTGATATTTTCAAATATCTTGTTTGGAGATATTCAAGCCATGAGGATGATTTAGACCCTCATTCATCTTTGAATACACCTGAAGAACCTTCTTGCTTTCAATAGTTTAATGCTTCTACGCACTCCCAGTTCTATATAATCTACGTCTGATTTCAACGGGGAGTGATTTGGGCTTAAGGACATCTTGCAATGACTCCAAATTTTCAACCAACTGGAAAGGATTCGAAAGGGAGTCTACATAAACATTTGAAAATGGCAGTGAAGAAACTAATACAGGAAAAGAAATAATTCTACATAAAACAAGATTTAGTGATCCCATCCCCAACGTGCTACCCTTTAATTTGTAATTCCCACGGGAGAGACATGAAGTTCTGGCATCTCATTTGTAAACTGAAGTGCTCCTACATCCCAAAAGCGCTGGGTGAAACCATGGCCTATCTGACAGTTCACTCATCACTTGTCAAAAGAGAGAGCGTAGCTTAGAATGGTAAGTGTCACAAACCGTGCGGCACATTTCAAAAGGAAGGCAGCTGCTAAGCAGGGTGGGTTTAGTGATGGCGCAGGAATAGCAAATGGTTTGTAAATATTTATGGGGCAGCTTTACCCTAACAAGCCAAACCTTTTGTGACCTCCATGTGTTATGATCACAGGCAGAAATAGCTTAGTACTCTTGGTTCGCATTGTAAAGGAGGAAGGGCTTACATCTCTGAAGGACCTTTGTGTTGACTCCAAGGTCATCGACACAGGGTACATATACTCATATATAAAGGAACAGTGTGATCCTGTGCATGACTCCTCAGAAGCAAAACCCATTGAGCTCAAAGGGGCTTCCTTCTAAATAAGGGAATGCAGGACTGGGGTCTTATTTGTGCTTCCAAAGAGGGAATAATAAGTTCATGCATACCGTTCTCATTTATACCTGGACACCTGGAAGTGTCAAAAGTAGATTGGTAGGCAACTCGCACAATGTCCATCAGGACTTCATCTTAATATGAAGCAACCCTTGGTTTCTCCGGGTCTTATCTGCATTCAGGTTTGCTTTTGAAAACAAAAGGGAACCCCGGTCATTACAACTATTTTTCTGAGGATATTCTGTATATCATCATCTGCTGCTTACCTGCTGCTCAGCAGAGCAAGTGGCTATGCAGAAGTGCTGCAGATAACAATAGTTTTGAACAGGAACACAGGAAAACCCTTCCCTCACAAGGCATAAATGAAAGGGAGACATTGTGGAACCTACCAAACTCTTCTGCTAAAATAATACACATCTGCTTTTAAACAGAATATGAATATATATATATATATATATATATATATATATATATATATATATTCTTCACCATCTTCCTTTTCCAGTGAAAGGGAGATGATCTATTATAGATCCCCTTTAATAAAACGTTGAGCTTCTAATAAAACACTCACAGGTAGACTAAAATATTAGAAGGAAGAATTAACCGAGACACACTGAGCCTCTGAGGCAGTGACAGCACAAATCAACTCTTTAACACGATGTTCTTTCTTAAATGAGGACCTGGAGGAAGATGTTATCTATTTGTTATAGGGGTAGCTGCTAGGCCAGAATTAAAACACCCACCGTGATCACAATATCTATAAGGGTGTATATATGAACTGGGCCCTCTTGCAGATTAAAGTCCTGGGACAGCAAACCGAGGGCGCTTTCAGTTGTGGACTCAAAATTTTGCAAGGGAACAATTGCTTAACTGGTTGGTTTTTCATTGAAACAGGAACCACCGAGTTGTAACAGGAAATCAGTGGTTTCCTAATGGAATTGATGCTGTCCATCGATTGTCAACACTCCTATGCTACAATGCAGAGTTGTGCCACTGTCACTAAGGATAACCAACAGGGCAATGCTGGTTTAAGGTGTTACTATGAAGGTGTTACTACTCTAAACCACCTTAACAGCTTGCGACCAGTTTTCTTACGGGGTCGCCTTACCCTAAATAGGATCACTCAGTTGCCTCAATCTGCAGAATGGGAACTGTTACAGGTGCCACATAATAACTCATTCTACACTCGTGATGAATCGATCTTTTCGTGTAGCAGCACCTACACTCCTGCCTATTGGCACTTTGCAGGCACCTTCGCTGTACGCTTTCTGGCACCTGCTTAAAACATTTTTCTTAGGCAAATCTACCCAGACATGCAGAAGCTACATGCACTTTATTAGTTTTTAGCTACCGTTGCTTTTAACTTTCCTTTTAATATTTTTAAATACCTGTTTTTAACTTTTTTTAAAATTAGTAACTTTAATGTTTTATTTTATACTTTTATAAACTTCTCAAGGGGCTTTCTTACAACTGAGCAGTATATAAATTCTGTTAATCAATCAATCAATCAATCAATCAATCAATCAATCAATCAATTTCCCCTTTATTTGCTTGGACACTGTGTACGTGCACATGCATGCATTGGGTTTACACAAGCAGAATCGGAGTTGCATAGCCCTCAGAATATCTCACATTTTAAGAAAGAAGGCACATGCAGATAAATCACTTGCAATGTCTCTCCCCACTTTCCTGTCTGTTATATCATGTTTAGGGGGGAAAGAGGTCACCAAGGGCACATGAAAAGTGTTTTTGTGTTACACCACAGTATACTTGTTCTATAAAAATGAAACTATAGCATTCCTTCCTTCCTTTCTTCTATTATAGGATTAAGGACTTAAAAGGCAAACTGGAACCCCATATCGCAGGAGGAGGAGCTGGGGGTGGGGAGGGGAAGAGAAGGGTGCTGAAGAAAGCCGCCACAGCAGATTCCAGAGGCAAGAAATCCTATTTCGCACTCCTTAATTCCAGTCAAAGGGCTGATAGGAATCTGCTTGCAGTAATTTGCTGCAGTTTATCCAGTTCTTTTCCTTCTGTCGGCTCTTCAGTGACAGGCTGGGTGACATGCTGTTACTCAAGTGAGGAAATTAAAATTTGATGCAATAATCCCAAAAAGGAGGATTTTATTAGGTAATGTATAAAGTTTTAGATTAGGCACTCCTGCTTGATACAGAGATAGAAAAAAATCAGGCACGCTGTGCACCACTGATAAACAGAGAGAGAAATGTAAGTAGACAGACCAAGAACAATTGCTGGAGTCCTTTCCTGACCTTTGTTCAGCCTATTAAATCAGCATAAGAAGGAGCACCTTTCATGTATGAGAGGCCTGCATGTGCAACAAGACCAAATAACCATATTAACACAGAAAAAGGCACGCAGACCTTCAGATTTTAGCATCAGAAAAAAGAAACAACCAATGTGTCAGCGAAGAGCCATGGAGCCACCCTGCTTACACCACCAGCAGCAGTAGCCATGGTGGTGGCAAGATTGGGGCTATGTGAATACACCTGCTGGAGCATCAGATTGGTACAGTGGTACCTCCGGTTGTGAATGGGATCTGTTCTGGAGGTCCGGCCAGATCCTGAGGTTTTTGCAACTGGAAGACCGCTTCTGCGGGTTTGCCACTTTCACAACCTGAAGTTTATGTTACCTGAGGGTAATGTAAGCCGAGGTGCTACTGTACTTAACAAGCTGCCTTCTATCAGACCATTGGTCCACGTAGCTCAGTAGTGTCTACACTGACTGTCAGCACCTCCCCAGGTTTTCAGGCAGGTATCTCTCCCAGCCCCACCTGAAGATGCCAGAGACTGGACATGGGACCTTCTGAAGACAAAGCAGATGCTCTCCCACCAACCTATGGCCCTTCCCTGATTCACTACCTCCCCGCCTCAGTACCACCCAGGTAAACTGTGGTGATGCTGGAGTCAGGAGTGCAGCTCTGCCCAAGCATACTAGGAAAATCCATTTATGACAACATGCATCATCCAAATTCAATGTTGGTATATATGTATACTGCATGCACTTCACCATGGCAATTTCGCTATACAACACATGTAATGTAGAAGGTCAGGATAGAAATGGCACACCAGTGATTTTAGACATTTCTATTGCACTCGTAAGCTTAAAATACTTATGCTCATGTTGTATGTATTGAGACTACAACGTGAAAAGCGGTCCAGATAAAAATTCTCTGCAAGCTATTTCATTGCTGCTTAAAAAAGAAAGCACCCTCCCACTGATTATTTCTAGATGAAGGGAACCAATAAAGCCTCATAATTTGAATGAAAATTATTCATTAGTGTTTCTGGATATGTTTTACATCTGTCCACTGTTCTCAGAAGCACTGAGCCAATTAGGTTGCATAAAGTATTGGCCAAAGATACAAGCAAATCCCTTGGAGATATGAAAGCATTCAAAGAATATTGAGAGGGAAGATAGATAAGAATAATAATTCAATGCTGTTGTTTTGACGTGAGATTTTTTTTTTGTCAGGCTGAGAACAACAGAGGCAAATGTCAGCATGCACAAGCAATTTTATGTTCCTCTGTGCTCTCTCTATTGACTTCCCAAACAGTTCCCTAGAGGAAAAATACATGTCATTGTACATCCTCGATCCATCAGTCATATAGAGGACCTTCTCTGAACATTTACCTGTTTAACAGACTCCAAATGACAACAGAGAACATGATGTGGAAATCAGACAGTATAAACTCAGTATACCCTAAGAAGAAATGCACTGGGTCAGAATTCTTATTCTCACATTAATTCCTTTAGACTAGGGCTAGCAAAGTGACCCCCATTGAAGTCGTTGGACTATAACTCCCCTGACCCCTGACTCTGGCAGCAGTTGATGGGAGTTGGCTTTCCCTGCTTTAAACTGCTATTTGGATCAAATTAGATAGGGGGAAAGACAAATTAAGGTCTCTTAAAAACAAACTTGAAGACTGTATTCTTAAGAAATATTTGTATTTCACGTTAGACACAAATCCTCTCCAGGGCTCCCCCTGCCCCACTACAATGTCCTGTGTAAAAAAGTCTGCTACTTGACATTAATTGTTATGTATGTTACCGAAAGTGTCAATAGAAAAGGACCATTTAGTTCCAGACACTGCTATATTGTCATTTAATTTGAGAGATATTCCTTCTACAGGCACAAGGTCATGCAGTGAAGGTGATCCAGTACATAATCTCAGATGCTAGTGGGGATTTCCATTTCTGTAATACCATATCATTCTTCTTTCCTTCTTGTTATTAATGTACTAGGCAGGAATTTTTTTCGCCTCCTCTACTGCTTATATTGTCTCATGTGAAGGAAAGCTTTAATATAAAATCTGGAACGATGTGTGTGCAGTTCCTACAACCATCTGTATTAATCAGTGACTTCCCTCTTCTCCAGCTACTTATCAGCCTTTTAAGTTAAGATCAAGTGCTTTATTGGTCAAATATTTAACACACCCTTTATTAAGGAAGGAAAGTAATAATTTTCTGTAAGCGGTCCGGAATCGCTTATATTGACAACATCAGCAGCTGTGGTACCTTCTTCTAGCTTTCACAGTTCTGAGTTGGTACATGTTTGGATAGTGAACAAATGTTTCTGCATTATTCAGAAGTGAATATAACAAAAATAATTACTTTGCACATATCAACAACTGAGCCACTTGTCTCACAGTGGTTTCTCCCTAACAGAGTCACATCCGGAATGGAGAAATCACTCTCTCTCCTGTATTCCCCCTTTAACAATTTTGTAGTCCTGTACTGTATTCCAGTATCTTACAAATCTATGTTCAAATCAGATGCAAAAAAAATAACAAAAGATGCCCCCTCCCATCTTTTTTAAAGTATAGCACCTAGTTTGCCTTGTTCTGATATCTGCTTCCTCTCCTCTCTGTTCCAGTTCCCACTTCCACTTCTTAATACAACAAAACTGCAGACAAAAGAAGATTCAATTGGGATTATGTGGGAGACGTTCTCAATAGCTCTCTTAATCCTTAACAAGATGCCGATCTAAAGCTCTTACCGGAGGAGAGTTCTCATAGATGTTTGTACTGTATGGCAGGTTGATAAAGATTGGGTCCATATCTTGCACATCTGTGATGGTGATCGCTAGATTGGCCAAAGTAGAAAGTGGTTTGGTTTTATCTTGGTCCTTAAAAATGAAGAGAGGGAAAATATTGCAAGAGAATTAAATAGAAAACAATGGAAACCATTTCCCTTTAACATCTTTTCATTGCTGTCTCCTACAGCAAAGTTCAAGCTGTAGAACTGAACCTAAAAGCTGTCATATTTATTACGATTACAATATACCCACCCTTCACCCTATGGCCCCAGGGCAGGTTACAACAATTAAAACACAATGTTAAAAATCATTTAAAACAATTTACAATCTCAAAAACAAAGTGGGTCTATATGGTGTCAAAAGACAGGCCACAGACACGTGTATCCAGCATTTGCTGGAGGTGATATAACATTTCAGTGGGGAGAGAGTTCCACAATTTAGGGGCTGCCACAGAGAAGACCCTCTCCTGCCCCTGAGCTTCTGATGGTGGTAGAACAACCAAGAGGCCCCTTTTGCCAATCTTAACACCAGAGGGGGTCTGTAGGCAAAGAAGTGGTCTTTCAGGTTTTGGGGACCTGAGTCATTCAGGGCTTTATACATGAACATGAGCACCTTGAATTGGGCCCAGAAAGAAACTGGCAATCAGTGCTACAGTTTTAAGATCGGGGTTTAAGCAAAATCTAAACAGAACTCCAGCTAGTAATCAGACTGCTGCAATTTTGGGCCAACTGAAGTTTGCAAGTCATCTTCAACAGCAGCCATATGTGGAACACACTGCACTAATTTAGTCTGGGAGTTACTAGAGCATGGAGTGCAGTGGCCAAGCCATTTCTGTTCAAAAGGGCTGGAGCTGGGGAAAATCACTCAAAGCCTAAGTCTCCAGTGGCAGGGTCAAATCCAGGAGCACCCCAAGCTGCAAACTTGCTCCTTCCAGGGGGAGTGCAACCTGCAGCCCCGCCTCTCAAAGCTGAGAACTTGGGACACATAACACCCCTGTCTTTTCAGGATTCAGCTTCAATTCATTGGCCTACATCCAGCCCATCAGATAATGGTAGTGTGAATAGAAGATCTACGTATTCTCCTTGCTGCAGATGCTTAAGATTTGTCTAGACTCTAGAACAAAAGAAGCAGGAAGCCTCCTACTCACTGTAGCGTTGACCTGAAGTTGGTAGGCCTGCGTAACTTCGTAATCCAGGGCCCGGATGACTGACACAATGCCACGCCCACTGTCAATGGCAAAGAAGTTGGACGGAGGCTGGAAAGAATACAGCACACTTCCACCTGCTCCCTGGTCTGGATCTGTGGCATTCACTATGAAAATTGGAGTTCCCACTGGTGTGTTCTAGAAAGAACAACAGTTCAAAAAATAACATTTTTTTTAAAAAATACACATGCTAAGCAAGCAGAAATGCCTCTCTAGAACCACATTTTTCATTAAAAGGAGAAAAGAAAAATAAGGATTGCATTCCTGCATGAGAAACATTACTCAAAGATTCCAGGCAAACATTTTATTTCTGCAGTGTCTGTATGTAATATAACTGCCTGTTCTGAGAACGATTAACCATGGAATTTTTCACTACACCATTGAAGGAAATTCCGGAGTGCCAGTTACTCTTCCTGGCAATCTCCATAGCCCCGCCCCCAAGAGCTATATACCCTTTCTAAGACTATAACATGCTAATGGAATTTTAACCCTTACCCATGTACTCTAATGTAACTGGCCTCTTCTTCTGCTTATCTTATTTGATGGGTCTCTCTGAGAAAATGTCATTTATTTGGCATGCAGAAGATTGGCAAACAGTTACTCGGGAGATGGTATCATTGTGTTTGCTGTGCTTCAGTCCTGCTCCACTACACCACTGAACTTCTCTTATGCTCACAAGCATAAAAAAACTCCCACAAACTGTATAATCTGTGAAACTTTGCTTTGTACAGGTTGTCATCCTAGTGTAAAAAACAAAACCCTTCTTCAGTGCATAAGGAAAGATAATGCAACTGAAGGATGTTTTGGCAAGAATCTTCAGTTCAAGAAAACCCTAAACATTAGAAAAGAAAAGCTAAGAATCTGTAAGGAGCACAACCTTATTGTATCTGGTAAATGTCCAAAGGTCCATGATTCTGTTCTGCTGCTGAAGTTAAGTATGCTTGCCCCCCATAAACTGCGTAAGTGCATTGCTCTGATGTCTTTGGAGAATGGGATATTCAATACAAAACAAATATGTAAAATAAACACAGAGCATTCTGGGACCTCTTAAATAGGCAAAACTATGTCAACATCAGCCAGAATGGCTCCCTTCCCTCATTGCCCAGGTTGGGGCTTTGATGTTTTTCTTGAAATAGCAAGCAGGGCAGCCATGCAGCCATCAATCATGGTGCTCCTGTTGCACTTTGATCCTTGTTGGTGTGCTTTACTTGTAGGCAGGTAATGGCAGTAGCTGTTGTGCATGCCTGTGTGCTGGAGAGGGGTGGGGAAATGGATGCCAGCAGAGAAGTGAGTGAGCAGTGCCTTGGCACATGAGCTGATGAAACAAGCTCAGCATTCGAGGTCCTACTTTATACACCTCCACTGAAGGGCTGCAGGGTCCTTTTGCTGGTAGCACCAGCTTTGTGAAAAACCCAGAAGACCCATGGAGGCCCACAAAGCTGCAGTTACCTTCAGGCACCAGGCTAAAACCAAAACCTTTGGGTCTTAACTGAACTCAGCTTAAATATGCATTTGTTGGATGTTGTTTTATTATTCTGTTTGTTGAGCAGCTGCTCTTAATCCCCCCCCCATATGTTTCCTTTTTGCTGTGTTACTGGTCTGTTAGGTTTTTTTTTTTTAAAAACACCCAATATCTATTCTGATGCATTGATGTTTTACCATTATCTGCTATTAGAAGCTTTGAGGTATTTATAAGATAAAGCAGGGTGTAAGTCTTTAAAACAAGCCAGTCAAAATGAAATAGTGCTGTATGGGTGGTTCATAAAGTTTGTTTTCTGTCTCATTCTTGCCAGCATCGGTTCCCTTGCAAATCTAGAACTTTCTGCCAGCTTAATATCTGTACCAATCCAAACATACTCTAGCATCATTTTAAAGCTAGTTTGTTTCTAACAAAATGAATGAACTCTACTCATTCTCTGAGAAGAGCTTAATTACTTTTGTCATGCTATCTGAGTGTTAAGACTCAAACCATTACAAATTAACTATTAACATGGAGGAAGGGAGGCATTACAAATAGTAGCAGACTCAGATGAGGTCTTGAGTGCATTGTTCACCATAAGAATAGAAATAATATTCAGAAGGATAAAGCTGCTCTTGGTTAATACACATAGTCTTCTTTTTGACATGCAAATCTGCTCTGGTCACCAGTGATTATCAGCCTGGCTGGCTGCAAAAGTGAAGAGTTGGATTTCAGCGTCATTGTGCTTCATACAAAAGGCCTTAATGTCAGGCTTTGAAGAGAATTTGTTCTCTAACCCCCAGGCAGTTCAGACTAAGCACTGGGGTCACAAATGTCATACGGGTTTGGTCCTTATTTTTGTCATACCAGTAGATGAGAGAGCATCTTACGGCAAAGATTTTTCTCACTTTTAAAATGTAAGGTCAATTGATCATCTCCTATTTGGCCAGATTTCCCTTTTGGTTTTGGCCTTAGAGGGGAAAATATATAAGAACAAGGCTTGAAACATAAACTTTTTTTATTTAGGCTGTACAGGAGAGAGTCTTTTGCATTTGTACAGTGTTTATTAAAAAATGATATGCTGCTTAAAACTAACAAACCAACAAGCCTCTAAGAGGTGTACATAAAACAATATAAAACATTCTACTATATATTTTGGAAAGTGACTTGTCCGTTCGGACGCCTCTAGAGATATTGCCATCAAACTTGGCATGAAGGTTACCAAGGTGGGAGTGGCGGTCTTTGTCAATGCTTTGCACACTGGCCACCATTCTGAATCAAGATGGCAGACCAAAACATGACTTTGGCTCAACTTCACTCATTTTTTGGCATAGGTTTGCATGTATAGGGTCCCAGATTCAATCCCCGGCATCACCAGAGCTGAGTTAGACATATCTATGTGAGAATACTCAGAGTTGCAGTTTTATAGCTTCTTGCAGGGTGTGTGTGTGTGCTTTTGGGGGGATATAATGAGCCACAGCACCCACAAACAGTTCCTCATTGACATTACTGTCAGGATCAAATCCTTAGGCATATTCACGACTGAAGCTGCCCTGACCACAGTCAATGAAAAAGACTGCTCACGTAAAAACTCTGGATCACAACCTGCCTGATTAGTTACAACTGTTAACTTGACAAAAGATAGTGATGTCAATGGAAAACATGTCAATAACAAGTGCCTACATCTGTAATATTTGCTTTCTGAATAACAAGAAAATTGCTTTCCCCTACAATGAAAACATACTTAACTCTTTCACAGGCATTCACTTCTTAGTGCCTCTTTACATACCCTGCTGCAGCTCAACACCTATGTCAGACACCATGAAACTGAGTCAAAATCTGTACTGGCATTTACATTTTTTGCACAGTATTTACCACTGCAAATGTCTTTAGACTGACAATGTTTGCACTTAACAGTGGAAAATTCAATGTGGTCTTGCCAGAATGACTTGAGTCAACACTAGAAACATGCAAATGTACACAACGCCTCGCTGAAAAATTAAACGTCCAAATATACTTTAAATGTTGTAGATAACCAGAGGGATAATTAAGCACCTTATAATCCTCACAGTATTTATTTTCTAAGTGATGATCTGTAATGTTTAAAGTATCTTATAAAGCCCCACTCTTAGTGAGGAACCTCCTAATCTTCCCTTCCAATATGGAACTCAGGTAACTTCATGCTGATCATTTTAGAAACAGAACAAAGCCACATTCAAACTAAGGAGAACTGCAGGATACTCAGGGAACCCCAATGCATTTATTCTGAACCTCCCTCACACAAAAAGGGGTACATTTTCCCCAAAACGTGTTTTTCATCCTCCTCTGTGACTATCTTCATATGTTCTGGATAGAACTCATGTGAGATGGATTCTTTCTTTAAACAGGTATTCTGAGACACACACTGGCATGGAGATGTCAGCAGCTACTGCCACACTAACCTAAAACAACACCTGGGCCGCTCTCTCAGTCCATCTCCTATCAGCCCCACAAAATGTAACTGAGGGAAACAGGATAAGAGGCTGCTCTGAGACATCATTCCCACACACACCAGGGACACAGTGAAACATTTAGTTGCATGTCCCATTTTTATCTGCCTGCAGCCAATAATCAAGTCCATTAACTCTGCAAACATGTTAATGGCAAGAATGCAGTTCCAAGAACCATCTGAGACTTGGTGGGGCAATCCCATGTGTTAAGTTATTGCAACCTTGTTCACCCTTGAAGTGGGAGGGGGGAAACAGATGTTCAAATGCTCAATTTTTGCATCATCATCATCATCACCATCATCATCATCATCAATACATAATGCACCTTACCTTGCTGCATTGCATCAAAGAACTTCTCTTCCTAGACTATGTTCCTAGACCAGGCTAAAGAGAAAAGTGTTTCACTTGTGGGACACGTGAGGGAGCTCAGCTCCCCTCATCCAAGGGTACAGATCATAAATAGTGGAAACCTCCTCAACTTTTGATAAGAATGTAGTACATGAAGCCACATTTCAGAAAAGTGAAAATCCGGAAACAAACATTGTTGAGCTTTTTTTTTTGGCCAAAGTTGTTCAGCTATTTTTAAGGAAATGCACCAAAATCTAGACTTCCGACATAGGTTGACATACATCTAGATTTTCCAAGACATTTCAGCAGTTTCTGCTGCCCAGACATTGCTTCCTACTGCAGTATTCCAGCTATGTCTGGAAAATGCTGGATGTATGGCAACCCTAACGTGGAGGTACTTAATCCACAGAGACTCTTCTCCAAGTGTCACCTCAGTAAATACAGTGGTACCTCAGGTACAAATGCCTCAGGTTACAAATGCTTCAGGTTACAAACTCCACTAACCTGGAAGAGTTACCTTGAGTTGAGAACTTTGCCCCAGGATGAGAACCGAAATCATGTGCTGGCGGTGCAGCGGCAGCAAGAGGCCCCATTAGCAAAAGCATGCGTCTAGTTAAGAACAGTTTCAGGTTAAGAACGGACCTCCGGAATGAATTAAGTTTGTAACTAGAGGTACCACTGTAGATGGAGCGTCATGTGTTGCCATCTTTTAGCAAACTCCTCAGAGCCTCAGCACAAGAAAGGGGGCTTGTGGCTCCCAGGGACAGAGAGAGCTCCAAGTGGCTGTCTGCTCCTGGCTTCCCTTCCCTGCTGCTGGTCCCATCCCATAACTGGAAGTCATTTTGGCTCCTATAGGAACACTGAGAGGTTATTAATTATGTGGTCAGAGTAGAGACTATCCCATCTGCTTTCTTTCATACAGCTCTGAAGAACTATGAATTGGACAGATTGAGTGCCAGGGACCCAAGTCCTTCCTGAGTATACTGAATAACCTGACATAGGGAGACCTCCAAGTACTGCCTTGGTATTCTGGAGCAGGAAACCCTGCTCTAACTGATGTGAAATATATCAGGGCTTTACAAGAGAGGATTGAATCCAGCAAACCTCTACCACGAATAAATTGGACTTCAAGAGCACAACAAGACAGCTACTGTACAGAAGCTATGTCAGTGTACAGAAACATTAGGCAGGCGAGCACAATAAAGATGCCGCTCAAAGAATAAACCTCTGAGCAGAACAGATCTGCACTGTGCCTTTAAGAGCTCTCCACCGTATCAAAATCATTTCACGGGCCACGAGCTGCAGAACACCTAGAACGTGACTCATTCCAACAGTCTCATCCAACTGGCCTAATGCCAAATGCCCATCTGTGTGAAGGAGAGATAGCCTATATCACACAAGTTGACTCTTCTGTAACGGGATAAGCACTGGATGATAATAAAGTTGAGGGCATAAGGAGGGAGATTTTTTTTATTTTTTAAAAAAGAATTTCCCAGCTGCCCATTTCATTAAAACAATCAGAAAATCATTTTGTTTTTAATTTTCAATTAAATTGTTTCCAGGCACTTAAAATCAGCCAGGGTGCTCTGCTGTAGGTATGAAATTTTAGAACTATAACATGCCCCCCCCAAGATAATTGGTTTTCAAAGATACCTAGCATCAATGTTTTACAACAACAAGGGGAAGCATGCCTATATACTTTCTTTGAAAGGAGTTTCATGCTGAGATGAACAAAGGGAATCCAGGAGCACGTCTTGCCTAATAATTGTGTTTGTTTTGGGGCATCCACTGTGGCACCACATCTGATGGTGTGGCAGTTAAAGAGAAATAATCCTTGTTAGCATATGAAAACACAGTACAGATTTGGTAGGAATGCTTTAGGTAAAAGTAAAGGGGCCCCTAATGTTAAGTCCAGTCACAGATGACTTTGGGATTGTGGTGCTCATCTTGCTTTACCGGCCGAGGGACCCGGTGTCGTTTACCTTCCCACCGGAGCAGTACCTATTTATCTACTTGCACTTCGTGCTTTCAAACTGCTAGGTTGGCAGGAGCAGGGAACCAAGCAACAGGAGCTCACCCCATCGCGGGGATTCGAACCACCGACTTTCTGATCAGCAAGCCCTAGGCTCTGTGGTTTAGACCACAGTGCTTTACGGCCATATACGTAAATGCACTCTGGGTTTTAAAGGCAGCCGAAATGGATTAAAAATGAAACAAAACACAAAGGCTCCACACTGACATCACATTTGCTTCCCACAAATTCAAAGAGCTATTGAGGACTGAGGTCCAAACAATAACTCTTCAGCTTTCCTCTTAGAACTATACAGACCTTAACTGCTTTACAGTATGTTCTTTGCATATTCTTTGCATATAATATGCACACCTTCCAAATAACCACACCTCAAATATGCACACCACATGTGTGTGTGTGTGTGTGAAAACACCCTGACTTTGGAATACTCTCTGCAGGATTGCTGATACTACAATATTTTCAGCAGCCTAGGGTTAATATGTGTTTGTTTGCTTAGGCATTTTAAATTAGTTTTATGGCCTCTATTTGCTTAACACTTCTGCAGTTGCCTTGTTGCCTTTCAATTTAATTGCCTGTATGAAGGATACTATGTTGTTTTATTTTATCAGGGTGGGTTTTGTTTTGTTTTGTTTCTAATAGCACACTGCCCTGGAATCTTTCTAAATTAAGAATGGTTAAAGGGGGGGGGGTGTAGAAAACAAAAGAACAAGTTCCTCTGGGTTGTTTCCTTGTAACTATGGACAGGAGTTTAGCACTAGCCTGTTGCTCCTGTAGCTACAGACAAGTAAAGGTAAAGGGACCCCTGACCATTAGGTCCAGTTGTGGCCGACTCTGGGGTTGCAGTGCTCATCTCGCTCTACTGGCTGAGGGAGCTGGCATACAGCTTCCGGGTCATGTGGCCAGCATGACTAAGCTGCTTCTGGCGAACCAGAGCAGCGCACGGAAATGCCGCTTACCTTCTCACTGGAGCGGTACCTATTTATCTACTTGCACTTTGATGTGCTTTCAAACTGCTAGGTTGGCAGGAGCAGGGACCGAAAAATGGGAGCTCACCCCGTTGCGGGGATTCGAACCACCAACCTTCTGATCAGCAAGCCCTGGGCTCTGTGGTTTAGACCACAGCGCCTCCCGCGTCCCTCAGCTACAGACAAACTAAGTGTTAATTTTATGTCCTGCTTTGAAAAGGTTTCAGGACCTCTTACAATGGAGAGCTCCTGTGAATTCACAGAGTGCTTCCATATCCAGAAATGCCATGTGGCAATGCTAGTAATGTGAATCTAGCTTGAAAACGAAGGACGTAACTGGGCAACAACCAATGTCCAAACATCCCAGCATGATAGAGCATGGCTATATTAACATTTCCAGAAACAGGAGGAGCACACAAGCTTAGACACTGTCTTATGAAGAAGAAGTGGCTTCCTTTCTGCCAAAGCAAGTTCTATAATAATCACAGTGGAAGAATGGAATAGGAACGGTCATCTTAGCTCCTGCTTTTTTTACACGATTAAGGAGCAGGCAGCATTCCCAAAGCACTCACTGCCCAGCCACAATCTCCTCAGTCTTGGTCCAAGACAACCATAAAAAGAAACTTTTACCACACCTGTGACAGATTGCGGGAAGGCCCAAATTTCGTTGGTGCCATTTCGTTTTATGACCCTAATAAACCTCAGGGCCTACTGCAGCTCACCCTGGTAACAAGCCTGCTGGCCTTTAACTATACACTCACAAACAGGACCTCCATATGGCCCTTCCAGGGCAAAGTCACCCCACAATGGACAATGAGAAGCTGGTAAAAATGATTAGGATGCAAAGGCACACACATTGTACCAAATGCAAATAATGTGTAAACGGCAGGCAATCTGGCTGAACAGCTGTCTGAAGGTCGATGAAATGAGAGGAGGTAATGGAAATGGACTGACAAGCGTATATTGACAGGCTAAGGTAGAACAACATGCAGGTCAAGCCAAAGTCCTTTCTGCAATTCTTTCTAGAACTGGATTCCAACTCCTTTCAGACTTTAGGCCCAAAATTTCAACAGTTGAAGTTATCTTTCTTGCCCTCCCACCCATAGGCCAAATTCAAGGAAAGCACAAAACAGCACATTCAGGTCTTCATTTTTCATCCCTCCATAACAGAATCAGCTAAACTTTCCATAACTACATCTAGTACCACAGAAAAGAATGCTACTGCGGTTAAATCTCTTCTCATAAATACCTGTTGGCACATCGTTCAGGGAAAAAATCCATAGCTGAGTATTCCGTACCTCAGCTTCCCCTTCAAGCAGGCAAACACACTCCTTTCTTCCACTGATGTTTGAATTCATTAAACAGTAATGAATTTGGGTTCTCTGGAGTGGGCTGCAAATCAGTTTAAAATCAATACCTCAGGAGCCTCAATCATATACCTTCTGTTTGCTACCCATGATGCACCAATTAAGCAAACTTGGTTGCTCCATTGTTTTGGGCATCAGTACTACACTACAGTTGGAGTGTCTGTGAATGGACACCATGGGTACCCCTCTGGAAATCCTTTTTTTTAAAAAAAAAAAATCTGGTCCTTCCTGTCTACTCCTTTCATTAGAAAATTAAGAATAAATCTGAAATGGTAAAAAAGGTGCTGCTGGTGCCATCTGTATTAGAGTACAATGCACTTGTGAGTTTCAGTACATCAGCTGAAGACCAATTAAAAGCAAGTTCTCCAGCTGTACAACCAGAGATCTGTGATTCCTTCCCCCATGCCCCAGCACTGAAATCTATCAAACAATGAAATAACCCAAGGCACCAGCAAAATAGATTCCAAAGAAAACTTGAGGGAGATAGGCTTTCTTTTACTTTCTAGGTCAGATTTTAGAATAGTGTTGCACCATGGCACTCCAATCCCCAAGTGGTATGAGATTCCAGGGGTTTCCAGGCGCTTACCCAGAGATTGGTTTCCTCAGAATGAGGGACAGCGGAAACTGTGGTGTTGTCATGATATATGGTTTATTTGCATATATGTACAACCTGAGCCTAGGGACGCGGGTGGTGCTGTGGGTTAAACCACTGTGCCGACTGGGCTTGCCAATCGAATGGTTGGCAGTTCGAATCCCTGCAACGGGGTGAGCTCCTGTTGTTCAATCCCAGCTCCTGTCAACCAAGCAGTTCGAAAGCACGCAGTGCAAGTAGATAAATAGGTACCGCTCCAGCGGGAAGGTAAACGGTGTTTCTGTGCGCTGCTCTGGTTTCGCCAGAAGCGGCTTAGTCATGCTGACCACATGACCTGGAAAAACTGTCTGCGGAAGCGGGCTCCCTCAGCCTTTAAAGTGAGATGAGTGCCGCAACCCCAGAGTCATTCGCGACTGGACTTAATTGTCAGGGGTCCCTTTACCTTTACAACCTGAGCCTACAGTGGAGGGGCTCACAGCAATACCACCACTACCAGGTCTTGGATTCAAGCAGAAATCAAGCATGGCTCTCATTTTCTGTCTTCTAGGTGCTTCTATCCCAGTTCATAGCTTAAATAACTCTATTTCTTTCTCACTTCCAGCCATCTGATCTCTGGCACAAAGCTACTTCCTTTGTTATACTAATGACCACGCTTAGGCTGCCATTAACTCACCAATAAGCTGGTCAGGCTACTTCGACAACTGAATTCTGCATTAAATTTTAACCCTTACTGTATCCAGGACCCCAGGAATTACAAGGGACTCAGACATCATACAGAGTAACCCTCCAAACTCACAACAATATGTTTGAGAGAGAAAATATTGAAACCTGAAAAATAACATAAAACGGGCAAGAGGAGAAAGGTTCTGTTCAGAAGTGGATCTTTTTTAATAGGTTCAACAGCTCATATTTAACGGTGCCATTCCCATGGATGCTGATGAGGTAAATGCTGTGAATTGCAAATGACTTTCATTAAATATCTGTTAATGCAATGAATTACAAGTGAAATTCTAATGATAGGACACTGGCCATATCACCTCCGCTCAATATTAATTGGGTGACACTTTATTTTAATGGTACATTAATTAACATGGAATTTCAATGGAAGTCTGCATGGCACACACATTAATACAAATGAATTCATTACCGATGGTGTTATTACAAGTAATGACAAATAAGTCTGTAACAGTAGGACCCTTCAAATAATAATCACGAATCATTAGGTACCACATTAATTTATACAACATATTACAAATATATACATAGATTCTATGTATGCATTTGTCTGCTAATACCATTTTGTTTGCTCAGTGGTTTATTATTATAATCATCTGCATTTATGGCGGTAGAGCTGCTGTCAGGCACTGAGGACTCATTGGGCTCAAAAATATAAAGAAAGCCAAACATATACAACAAATGCATTTATTTTAGATTCATCACACCCTGTCCCAGACAGCTCACAGTAGACAACAATATATGCAAAACCCCAAAGCCACACACACACACACACACACACACACCCAAAACAATGGCCCAGCTTAGGAGTTTCAACAAGTGTGGTTAATTCTCTCTGGTGTTTTCAAATAGATTGGATAGATACAGTATAATTTGTGCAAGTGTTTTCAGCTGCTGTTGTGATAGGGCAAACGGTACTGAACAAGTCTGTGAATAGCCATGGGGTAGGGGGAAATTCCAATAAATTAAGGTAAACTTTTACTGTTGTCTTTTTCAGCACATAAAATGTTCTCTGTGTACTTTGCTGAAGTTACTTACAGCACAATCCTTTTTAAAAAAATAATATTTATTAAAATTTCAAAAGAAATTTCAAAAGTAATAAAGAGATAGAAAACAGAAAACAAAAGATACAAAATACAGAAGAAATAAAAACAATTAAAAATAAATCCATCTTTCCATGTCTTGCCTTTCATTTACTTGTTTCCCTGACCTCCTCACACCTCCCTTTTTTGTATTCCAGTTCGAATGGTTAATTCAGCAAATCCTTTCCCTCTTTGTTTTTATCTTAATTCTTTATCTTAACATGTTATAACTTTATATTTTCATCTATTAACAATCCATTTTTACATACTCCTTTTTAACATTATTGCTAAAACCGCTTCATTTCATTCCGACATCATTTTAGCATTCCTTAATTTTACAATGTTTCTGTAGCTAATGTTTACATTTCTTCCAATCTTCTTCCACCTACTTACAGCACAATCCTGTGCCCGTTCCCATTCAATGTTCACTTTTGGGGGTGGGGGGGACAGGACCTTTCTTTAAAAATGCAGGAAGACATTGAAGGTTCAATACTCGATTTGTAACCAGTTTAGATCCTCATGTTTGCTTAGATAATTGCACTCATTTGACTTCATTTCCTTGTGCAGCAGGGACCATGCTTCAAAGTGTGTCCCAGGGGATTGAAGCCATACACTAAATTGATTTGTGCTTATTGAGTATATGTATAAATGCAGCAGCACTGGAAGGAGTGGTGATGGGGAACTCATGATTCCTTTTAGGCAACAAAATCCCTATTAAGTCTGTTTGACTGGCAACAGGTACATTTTCACACAGCCTCTTCTGCAACTTTCCTGGGAAAATAATAGGTCAAATAGCCCTTTTCATCATGATTTTCAAACCTTAAATATAATAATTTTATTCAAACTGTGGTTTGCTTGTTTTGAAAGAAGCAAATATCAGATAATATTAAACAAGGGTAGGGGGTGTGCAGTCATCCTTGAACTTTTGTTGGGTACAAGAAAATTTACAGAGGTATCTCCAAAGTTAACATTTTATTTCTTTATTTCAAATATACCACTTAACCCCAAACAGTTTACAAAAGGAAATACAATTTATCAGACAAAAGCTTCAATGCCAAATAAAACAATTAAGATCCCAAACAAAATGATGTACAGCAACAGAGTCTGAAAACATAAAAAGAGCTGGAGATACCTTCCCTCTTCAGCCACCCTGACACATCCTGACTCACGCTATGCAGCACTCACCCCACTAACATACACATATCATACCCAGATTCTGTTTTACATCTACTCCCTGAAAGTTCCCTATTACATAAACACAAGTCATGTAGTATCCACTACTCAACCAACATCACTTATCCCATTCTATCTCATCCCCTCAGACACCTCTGTACGTGTGTGAAGGGAACACATCAGATCATAGTTTGATATCCTGATTAATTAGCAAACTATGATTTATTTGAAACAATGTCCTATGTTCAAACAAAACAGGAATATGTTGTTTGTTACAAGTATTTGTTATGAGCATTGTTATAGAAGCTTTGAACTTCATCGCTTCATGCATAAAGGAAACTGGAGTGCATGAACCCAAGGCTTGATGCAATGTGTTCCCATAACATATATATTACTAAATTTGGCCTGAGACCTGTACGCACGCACGCACGTGTACACACACACACACACCATTTTGTGTGCTTTCATTTTCCAGGCATCACTTCCAGGCACTGCTTGACTTATCTGAAATCAGGCAGATTCTAGTAATGAAAATCTGGGCCTGCAATAACTTTTCTATTCTTTCCATGCTAAATGTACAATCGTATATAATGAAATGGTCTTAACTTCTGCATTTCCCAGCTCATAATAGATCCAAGTGCATGGAAGTAGCTTCTGCAATCTTGAATGAAAAGCATCTTCCTATGTTACACTATTCATATAAACAAATGACTTGCTTCTGACTCATAATTTTATTTCTTTATTTTAACCAATTTATAGCATTGTCCTTCTTAAAAAGTGCAAATATTTAAACAGCACACTAAAAAAGTTCCAAATAGAATAAAGTGAAAGTCGGTTTATAGGCTAAAACTGCATTAGATTTGGCTACAGAGAAATTTGCACTTATAGGTGCACATTGTGTAATCAATGTGCACAAGCCTAACCATGTCTACTCAGAGGTAAGTCCTTGACTTAATGAGATTCAGATGTTCTTAAATGGTATGAAGGGTGAGATGGCTAAAAGGGTCAGATGGCTTTCCAAGCTTTGTCAAACTTTTGACACCTTTTCTGTTGGACTTGTTTAATTATTTCAAATATACGGGCAGAATACACATTACTTGACTGAAGCAAATATTGTAGCAACCCCAAAGCCTAACAAACATTTTCAAAAACCGAAGTATTATAGGCCAAGAACATGGTTAGAAATAAGTAACTGGCAGTCTGATAGACCCACTGACTGATTCCTTTATGTTCCAGCACATATCTGCATTGTGTTGGACTAAAATGAGACCCGCCCCCAAATACACCAAAATTTGAATGAATTTGAAATAGTTTCAAAGGCACCGGCATCATATTCCAGAATTTGAGTGTGAGGACATCCCAAGAATGCTTCCCAAGCATCACTTCCACACTGAACAGTGTCTTCTACTTCATGAATACTCAAACCAGTGTGATTATATAGGAGCAGCTGGTTTGGAATTTTCAAAGGAACACCCATAATATATGCCATCCTTTTAACTGATCTTTTTCAACCTCTCCCTTCCCCATTGTTGGCCCTTTGCCCATTTTAGCCAGCAATCAATCCATCTTTTACCACAACTCTGCTGCTTCCCAACCCCCCACCCCCACCCCCAAACTATGATAGGCAGCTTGCTTTATATAGGTGGGCCCTTGGTTTCTAGTTTTCAAGACTAACCACAAGCCCTCCTCTTTCGGAATGCTCTGCCAGCATTCCTCATGCATTCATTCTCCCTTCTCTTTGTCCATTCTGTTTGCCTCTGCCTATTGCTTCATTCAGCCTGTCAGGAAGGAAGCACTTAGCACCTACTGCTAAGAACAAATCTGTTATATAGGCAAGACACCTTTGATGACAAGCAGAAAGAAGTGGCTGACATGCCAGCTGCCAGTTTTACTTCATGTTATTCTCTTCCAGGTGAAGAACAGGGGGCATGAGATCTTGACCTGACAGCTGAGCTTGGGCTGCTCATTTTTCTCTTTGCTGTAACCAGAGGGCTGTTGACAGAGACTCATCCTTGATGGAGGATGTGGACAGCTGCATAGTTGAGTTTCCTTAAAAACGACACTTCACTGTTCTCTGTTTAAAAAGCACCATCGTTCTGAATATTGTAATGTTTAATTCATTCAACTCCTTTGACATCCAGTTTTCACATTAAGTGTGACTGAGAAATTTTTTACTTTTACCACATCTATTTTGAACAACTATTTTTTTCAGGATTCTGAAGGCACGCTGACCCATAGCGAGAGATTGCACTTGCCGCATTATCTAACAAATATTTATATACCACTTGATGGTAACAAAACCTCAAAGCTGTTAGAGTAATTGAAAACATTTTAAAAAATTAAAATCAGGAGTAAACTAAATAGAGGTTAAAATGTGTCATCTTATCTGATAATCTGATTAATAGTCTTTTACTTGGACTTAGTACAACTATACTCATTCTTTGTGCCTATTTCCTGGTTTAGTTTTTATCTTTAAATTTTTGTCCATTGTTACAATTGTTCTCTCTGTTTTATATACATTATAAAACAAAATTTAAAAAAACCAAAAACTTTACAAAAGAAATTTACAACAATGCCTTCACAGGCTTGCCTAAACAAAACTGTCTTCAGCAAGCGGCAAGGTTCTGAAGGGAGTCAAACTAGTCTTTCCCCACTTTATCAAATCCCATTAACCCCTCGGCTCTGCATGTACAAATGCTCTATTAAAGTCTCCGAAAACTACAGCTAACATTGTTTTAATCTTTCACTCTGAAAACATTCCCTTACTCCACAACTCAGATTTAGGAGGGAGGGCTGTTCAGAGGGTGTGGTTTTTTCTTTGTGGTGTCCGGCACAGAAAAAATAGCTTTAGCTGCTATTTTGATGTCCCAAAGCACTCTCAATCTGTTGAACACGGCCAAAATGGTCTGATCATCTCAATCACATCAATAGAGAAGACCAATAAAATGTAGGCTTTCGCTTCTGTGAAAAACAACAACTTGCCTAACAGCTGTGACACCGTCTCCCCTTCAAGTCCATTTTGTCCTCTCCCTTTGCAAGCCCTCATTTCCCACACGATAGTGATTGCAGCCCCTCTTGATTCTGCTGATTAGAAGTGATGATGCAGCCTTGTTCCTTCTACTTTAGCCCCTGCCTTCTGTTATTAAATGCACCTTTACCTTGTTTTGAAGCACCCTTTTAGTCAGTTGGTGCAGTTATTTTTTCATTTTGGCTCTTTTCTGTCTGGATTTTTTACTTCGCCACCTGCCAGAATCCAGAGCAGCTAGGCTTGCAAGCATGGCATTAACGCCTAACCTCTCCCCCCTCTTTAAAATAGCTGTAATAATGCAGAGCGAATAATATAAGCTCCATCTAATGTAACGTTGATTAAAAAGTGCTGCCTGCCCTCATCATTTCTCTGTGGTAACTCCACAGGAGCAATGGGAGATTGTTCTCTGAAAACCAGGAGAGACTGTAACTGTGGGGATTTGCAGGCAAAAGCAACATCTCCAGTTAAGAGTTGCTCTTTGAGATTATATTTGTGAATTTTCAGGAAAGTAGGGGAGCATTAGTAGTATATGCATGCATGCATGCATGCATGCATGCATATATGACAGACAAGACACTGCCTTCTTGCACCTTTTGTCTACATAATCTCACAATCAAACTGAAAAGAAGGAGAAGGGCAACAGGGAAAAATACAAAACCAGAGACGGGGGTGAATTAAAACAAGGCATTGAAAAAAAAATGCATGCATGTTGTAGAAGGAAAAGTTGAAGATTCATCTATTACATTATATACTAGAAATGGGTCAAGAACATCACAAGAATATAATGGGATGTGATCCATACAGTTGCCCTCATAATACTTTTGACAGTGAAATGCAATACCCAAAACTATTCAACTCTCTCAAGCCCCAATAAGTCACATTACCCACTTTCAAGGTGCAAACTCACATTCTAATTACCTCAATTCTGTGGTTGACAGGAGAGTGATTTCAATTTGTGTAAAAATATTTATGTCTTGATTCTCCATATGCTAAAGTCAGCTCACAACTTTTTAACATACAAACCAGTAGAAAAACCAGTGCCTATCAGCACAGAGAGAACAGCAGCAAATTAATCCCTCATCAAGTCCCATAACATGCGTTTCCTTCTCAGAGTGTTACAGGTATAGTAGTTATAGCACTGCCTGCAGATAAGGTAACTTTACTTTTTAAAGCTTTGTAGTAATGTCCACCTGCACTGACAGCACTTTGGATTTCCCAATTGCAGCTCTTCGAAGGACTAACTACCATCATTAGGGCTGCATCTGTCTCCCTAAATACTTCACTCAAAAGTTTTGAGTCACAGCACTATCCTGCTTTCTTTCTTCTGTGATTTCAAATTCAAACAGTTTTTAAAAAACTAATTTTCCAACCTATGTGAAAAAAACCTGCTTTATGCAAGACGAGTCAGAATATCAAACAATAGCTGCTCGGAAGAGTGCATCCTTACTGCTGTTTTGTTGCAAGATTATTATTTTTTGGATATGGAAAACAAACCTCTCTCAAATGTTTCTGCAACATTTCTTGGCTAAAGGTGCTTGCTTCGTGGCCTGTAGTGAGTGACGTATACACTCTACTAAAACTTGTGGAGGGAGACCTTTGTTTAGAAGGCTGCCAACAGAAGAAAAACAAAAGTGTATTTTTCAATCAGCTGTCAAAGTTACAAGACTATCCAATCAGCTTTTGGGAAAACCCGGTGCTTTAAGAGCTAACACTATCTGTCGAACTCATTCTTGTCTGTCTGCTTCTCTCAGTTCAGCCTATACTGGAAATCAAGCAATATTCCCAAATCACTGCAAGTCCTGAACTACTCTCTTCCCATAAGGAAAATTAACTTCTTAAAGTCTTCTTCTGAACTTCTCTGTGTTTGGTTTAGGGTCAAACAAGGGCATGTATGAGGGTTACTTCTTGCCAGACTTTTTATACATGTACAGATGCCCGTTTTTGTACAGATGTTTGAGTACAAAATACATACACATTATGAAGATGCATAAATTATGTATTCCATTTAAAGTACACACAAGCGTGTGGTGGTCAAGAGCTGCTATATTATTAAGAGGAAGCTGCAACTGACACATTCATGCAGCCTTTGTCACTGATATGAGGAAAGGGTGTGTGTTTCTATGATCTGCCTTTTGTGACTTTTCAAATTTTTGATGCTATACCTTCTCACAAATGAGCAAACTATATTTTTTTCCTTTTCCTTTTTAACACAACAATACGTGTACCCATGCCCAAAGTGTTCCAAGGCACAGTGTAAAAACAAAAAGAAGAAAAGTCATCTGGATAAGCCAACTTCGAAATGTAAAATAAAGCCCTGTTCAGTTGTTCTCTTTTTCTTCCGAGAAGTTGCAGGGGACCATTTCACTCCGGAATGTACAGGTGGGGGGGGGGGGAGAAGGTAATGAGAAAGCAGGAAAGGTTTTAATTTCACGGCCTGCATCAGGCAGCACAATTCTGGACACTTTTGTTATCTGAATTGTGAGCCTCTCTCTGCTCCTGGTACTCCTTGAAGCAGCATTGGACAGCAGACTTTATAAATTTTATTCTTTGCTAGGATGAGGATTCTGTTCAGGTGAGAGATCTCTCCGGCGAGGCGTACACATTTAATAACAAAATGCTTTCAAGTTTGAAAACAGAACTTTGTGCTCTTGTTGCTTGAAGTTGAGGGGCTATAATTTACATGGTATGGTGTACAAGATATAAAAACGTTCTCAGAAGCTTCGTACAATCATACCGATTCTTACTGGTTCCTCCATCATACTTAACCCCCACCCTACCCCCAGTGTTTTTCCTACAGTCCTTTCCAAGATGCTATGACTGCAGATTTATGTGGTGCTTTTTAAGTGTCCAACACGTTTCACACACATTCTCTCAGTAACCTTATAAGGCAGGGCAGTACTGATAACACAGCTGGTTAATATTCAGCAAACGAATGAGCGTATACTACTAAGGGGTGCCACTGAGGACAGGCAACAGGGTAGTTAGGCCCTGCCCTCCTCTGATTCAGAGTATGCGTGTTTATTCCTCAGTATCACCAATTCACCTGGATGTTACGAGGCATAAAAAGGCAGCCATACCAAATGCATGTAGAATTCATTCGATATGTACAAGATTAAATGGATGAAAAGCAAAGAAAGACTTTGAACCTTGTTGTGAATAATTACCCTTCTCCCACAGAAGGGGGCCTGAAATGGCACTCCTGCTACTATTGCGTTGTGAGCAATAACCCAATGTCATTGTGAAAGATGTACCAAATCCCTCCAGGCCTCAGTCTATAATATTTTGTTACTAGGAAGGTGCCACTGTTCTCCCAGGCAGCTCATATATTCTTATTTGGGATGCACACCAGTATTAAAGACTGCGTACAGTTATACAGGTGATATCTTTTTAGAAGTAGCCTTTTCACTTTTGATATTGGGGTGAGGAACCTGTGGCTCTCTAGAGGATGTTGGACTACAGCTCCCATAATCCCTGTTTGCTGGTCATGCTGGCTGGGGCTGATGGGAGATGGAGTACAACAACACCTGAAAAGCCACAGGTTCTCCACCCTTGTTTTATATTAAAGGGAAGGCAATTCTGTCCCTTAAAAAGTAAGCTCCTCTGTACCTAGTTGCTGCCACAGATAAAAAATACTGATAAGTCATGTGCTGAATATGTGAGAAATGGGTCATAAAGAGAAGAAACCTTCAGCAGCTGGGTTTCAAACTCTCCCTTTAGAACTGATATAGGGCATGAAGCCACTTCACAAGTTTTTTTTTCATGCTTTGTTTTTGATTACAGTGGTACCTTGGGTTACATATGCTTCGGGTTACATACGCTTCAGGTTGCAGACTCCGCTAACTCAGAAATATTACCTCGGGTTAAGAACTTTGCTTTAGGATGAGAACAGAAATTGTGCAGTGGCGACGCGGCGGCAGCAGGAGGCCCCATTAGCTAAAGTGGTGCTTCAGGTTAAGAACAGTTTCAGGTTAAGAACAGACCTCCAGAACAAATTAAGTACTTAACCCGAGGTACCACTGTAAATCACTTTTGTGCAAGTGAACCATCATGGCTTTTTGCAGAGAATCCTGGGAATTGTGGTTTGTTAAGGGTGCTGCTGGATATCTCATGCTCACAGAACCACACCACTCAGGCGGAGATGGAAGAACTAGTATACATATAGCAAAGGTGTCATTTGCAACTTCCTGATGGCAATAGATAAATCAACCACAGGACATGGGACCTCTGTGCACATCTGAATGACAGAAAGTTTTCTCCTTGAGTAAACTCTCTCCAAAGTTTTATTTGTCAAACTTCTACTAAGTCCAGCCTCTCCCCCTCCCCCAAACTTCTGTTTCTATTGTGTTTTGTCAATATAAAGTTTAGCTTTCTGGCAAAGAACTCGGGATGAAAGAAATCAGAGCAGGTAATTGCTGCGTGAAAATGACAGCACAGCGATTTACACAGACAAAAATGGGCTGCAGAATACCAAGAGGCAGCCAACGGCGGAGAATCAATACCTCCCAAGAGGTAGGATTATTAGGGAGGGAAAGGGGCTTGAGAGATCCATAAGTGCCTGATGGCTGACTATTTCCAAAAGGCCATCAGCTGAATGAGAAATGCCTTCACAGACCTTCTTTGGATAAAAGGGCCTCAGTATTTTGACACTTGCACCTTTAGGAGTAAGGATAAGAAAGGTGCTGCCATGCAACCTTCCACTCATCCCCAACCCCAACATTGGTTTCTTCTTCAGGAGAGTCAACCCTCATCACATTGTCTTTCATCACTCTTGTCAGATCATCATGAGAGCAGCCATACCAGATCTATTTGTTTTATGGATTCTAAATATTGGCGTATCTCACACCATTGTTTCTAGGCTCTCTGTACAGTTGCCTTGGGATCCAGAGTGCTTGTTCCTAGAGTTGGGAAAGATTACTGTCCACCTCGCTGCCCAGCAGTCTCCCTGCCTGAGATGACAGAGCTGGTCTCGGACTGTTGGTTCTGGCGAACTTCCAACATCCGTGCCAAAGCGATTAGCCCTGGGATGGCTCAGAACTTCATGGCTGCCATGATGACCATAGTCCTATGTCCCAAAATGTCATTGGCCCAATGCATGTGGCATATCACACTCTGGACCTTGTTTCCTTGGCTGGGCAGGAAGAGGGTGATCTGAAAGTGGGGAATATTGATATCAGTCCCTTGTCATGGTCATATCACTTCCTGTTGAAATTTAGGCTCTAAGCAACTTCCCATCTCTGCAAAGGTTGGTCCGTCCTCAAAGGCTGATGGAACCAATGGGTTTCCAGGTGGCTGTGAGGGAATTCCCAGCTGACAGGACTGGAGCTCCTGTTGAAGCCCTTGCCGACCTGTGGAACGTCTGGATGGCTCAGGCCATTAACATGATCCCAAGAGCTTTCTGATGGTAAGAGCTGTTTGACAGTGGAACAGACTCCCTTGGGAAGTGGTGGACTCTCCTTCCTTGGAGAGCTTTTAAGCAGAGGTTGGGTGGCCATCTGTCATAGATGCTTTAGCTGAGATTCCTGCACTGCCAGGGGTTGGGTACCAGATGGTCCTCAGGGTGCCTTCCAACTCTACAAGTCTATGATTCTATGAAAGCATACAAATAAGGCTAATATGCTTTTGAAATATACATATGAAAATATAAATTGCAAATACAACCAGCATACATTTGCATACATGTTTATCATACAGGCACACCAACCAGAAAGTCAGGACTGGCTTTAACTCTTTGTCAAATTTACACCTTCAGCAAAAGTGGGCTTGCTGCCAAGGAATGTATTCAATAGTCCTAAAAAGTCAGCTCATGGGTGAATAATTCTATCTTTAATTTGAAGAGTATCCATCTATCTTACTCCCTCCCACCCTAAAACCAAGCTCTTCCTAGAAAACTAAACAATAGCTCATTTAACTTAGAAGTAGCAGTTTAACTTAACACAATGTCCTGTCTACACCATCCATATAAATCTTGATATATATTTTTTAATAGTGAATCTCAGCTGTGAGCTCATCTGTTTAGGAAATGATGGGTTAAAAAGCCCCAAATGGTTCATAAATGTGTTCTTGTGATCACACCAGAAGTTCAACTGCAGGAACACCTGCTCTTCCTCTACTTAACATGAGTCCAAACAAAAATAAAACCTTTCCCTTGGCAGAAAGTTGAGAAGGGGGAGGGGGGACAAAGGAGAAAGAGAAACATATTTCAAATGCCAAAAGGGAAGTGTCTGCACTGAATTCCATCAGAGTTAACAAGGACTTTCCCCTCGAAGTCAGATGGAGAGCTGTCTCTGAGATTTTTGCATCTTTTAATTCATTTGAACTGACAGTCTACCAACCACAAGCTCCTTTTTCCATCCACAGCACTCCCACATTTTGCCCATTATACACTGGGCATAAAGAGAGGAAACAAAGAAATTAGAATTAAATGGAAATGGAATACAAAAAGTACAGGGTGTGAGGATTCAAGTGGCGCTTAAATGTATTTAAAAGTTCAAACTGATCCTCCCCAACAGCAGTAATTGGTGGCAACACAATCTTAGCGTGGCAGTAGTGGGACAAGAAACCAACATCTCTATTCAGACCCAAATGAATAAAATTGAATTTCAGCTTTAAGCTGGAATTTCCCATCAAGGTTCTTTTGTTCAAAGATGGCCACTTTAAGGTCAGTAACAGAGCGATGAAATGCTCTTCTGCTAGTTTCTGGATATTGCCATTTTGGATGTCAGAAATGTGCTCACCATCAGAGGTGAGCTGCTATAGCCATTAAAAACAACTCCTTGCATGGCCAATCTTGTGGCTAACTGTCACCAAATCTGCCACCAGGATTAGTTAATAGATAAGGACAGGGTGATCTGAAGTGTACTTAGTTGAAATAAAATATGGTACCTTTTCTTATGTATCAATAATGATCTGAGACTATGTCTGACAACCGTCAAACCCTGCGTTGACCTGCCCACTGGCAGAATGCAAGCTCACTGATATTTGCCAAAACAGACCTTAACAGAGCTATTAAACTGATCCTGTGTTCTGTTATTTTATGCTGCTTCTATCTGCTTGCTCAAGAGTTCTGTGAAACAGGTATGAAAACTGCATTGCACTGAGGTTTTATGATAGAGCTTGGCTAGAGTGTTTGGTTATGTGCCTTTGTGGTGGCAGTTCCGAAGCAACGCTCTTCACCAGTGAGATAAGAGATTGCATAGGCTGAGAATGAGATTTTTATTTCTCTATGCAAATACCCTAGGACAATTACAGTCAGTAAAAGAGAAGAGAGCAGGGGGGAGGAAATGATCCTTCCTGAAGGATACAGAGAGGAAATGATCCTTCCTGAAGGATTCTGTTTGAATTTTTTAGCTCTTTCACCAGAATGGGGAAAACCATGAATTCTCTATATATTGCCATGGCCAGCGTTGCTTGATTTACCTACTGCACCTTATCTGGTAAAAGACAGCAAGAAGCCACACTGGAAATCAATGAATGATGTGTTCCAATATCAGCTTTCGCCCAGGGCTGTGACTTCATGGTAACTAATTCTGAAAACAACTTTCCATAAAAACACTTTGCAGGATGAATCATTCTACATTAGGCCACTTCTTCAGAATTATCATGCCTTTACTTTGATTGACTTCAGAGAGAAACTGAACATAACTGAGCTTGTTACTGGGTTATTTCAGTGGGGCAGAATTTATGGCATTTTTCTGAGAAGACAAAAAGAGAGCGAGATCCAGTCAGTAAAATGGCAAAACCCTAACAAATTCCCCTTAGGCAAGAGAATATTAAATATTAAGATTCTGATTTAGGCAGGATTCCTACGGATGTCAAAGAAGAAGAAAAAGCAAAAGTCAACAGAGAGTTTGATGCAAAATATTAATTGCAATAGAGCAAATGAGACTGGAAGGAAGTTATTAGGCAAGTTCTACTATTGTGCACAAGTAGGTGAGCTGCCTAGGAAAGGTCAGGGGGAAGTCAAAGCAGCTTTGATGGACAGGTCTGATTTGATGTCTGTTGTCACCCCTTTCTTACCTTACCACTCACCTCCTTAACAATTTTTAAATGAAGCCAATCTTGGGAGGGTGAGTTTCAACTAACTATAAATGTCCATTCTGGTTTTGGCATGGAGCAGTCTTTTACTTTGCGTGTCGAGGTCCCCAAGCCACCCCCCAAATAACTCACAACGCACACTAAATTTTTGTTTAAGGTTTTTGGCATAATTTTGGCCACAACTTGATTTAAATACAAAACCGTGAGTGGTTGTTTAGGCATTGGTTAAGGCTATCTGTCCCCCCGCCTGGGGACAGAACTGACTTCCGGGCACCACCGAAAGACAGTGCGGGGGAAAGCAAGTCGGGGAGAAATGGAGCTGAGTCACAGACCCTCAATTCTCATCCGCATGCTCCCCGAAGGCTTGCCGGCCCTAGTCCCATTCCAGGGATTGGACGAAAAGATGGCAAGCCCCAGGATTCCTTTAACGGAATTCCCTTTCCGCAGCAACCAATGAGGGGCAGGCCCAGCCTATCCTAACCCCTCCTCCACCAATTTATAACCAATGCCTAACTGCAACCTTACAAGTTGTGATGATTTGCTACGCAGTAGGCAAAAACCAAATGGCCCAGCCAATCAGCCAGATGGACAAAATTCCTACCAAGCCCCTGCCCCAATGGCAGACGACCCCATGACAGGCATAGCAAGGTCAATGCAACAACCCCCTACTCAAGGGCGGGTGGGCGGGTGATCCGTTGCACACAGCAAAGAGAAAGCTCCAGGCTGCGTGCAGAGTATTTAAACATTTTACCCCTCCCACCAAAATTGCAACATAACTTTTACCCCAGCAACCCAGTGAACCAATCACTGCCCCAGGCCATCTTTAGAGACCCTGCCTGGTAACAGAGGGGTGGCTGAGCAGACCCCACCGCAACACGTGCTCTCCATGAAGGAGAAAACGCTTTGTCACAATTACGGTATATCCTGCCTTTCTTCCACCATGGAACCCAAAGCAGTGTATGTGTGCCCATGTAGGCACAGACAAAACCTGGAACTGCTTAGTTTCTTCTGCCATTTGCTGCATAACCAGTACATAGACTGCTACTTTGGAGAGATCCACCTTTTGTTTCAGCTGCTGAGAAGGGCAGAAAGGAGAGGGGAGGCACATTTTAAAGTCTTGCTGGGAGGTCAAAATCTAAGACTGGCCCGGGGCTTATATTTTCAGAGTTCATTTCCTTGTTCTACAAAACCTCACCTGTCACTAACTAAAACTCTAGATATACAAACAAAATTATGCTAAGCAGGAATTTTTAAAAAAAACAACAGCAAGCAAGAAACAAATGTCAATTTTTATATAATAGCCAATGCAAAAAAGAAAAGAAAAGAAAAGAATTTGATGGTATTGTATTAGCAAAGCAGTATTCTACCCCGAAAAAGAAAAAAATCCTTGCATTTGGCAAAGCCTCATTGTCTATCTCCGAAACACAATTTTATGCCTTAAAAATCATTTCTGAATAAATATTTCACATTTGCTAAAAACAAACACACACCACTGAAAACATTACACCAGCTAATTAGGATTCAAATGCTATTTCTCTTCTGCCCCTATATCAGACTCAGTGAAGGATTAACTTGTGCGGCTTTTGTTTTGTTTATTACTTCTAATGACTTTCTCATTATCATTTTGCTTTGAAACATAAACGATGGTTATAGGAGAAAATCATATTATTTGGATGACTTTATTAAATTAGAGAGCAAATCTGTGTATATTTCTGGCTCAGGATAAATGTCTGAAACTCCTGGAAGCCAAAAAATCATTTTCAAGTGCAGCAGCTTTAGGCAGTTTTGGAATATGCAGTTAAATTAGGCTTCAGGCACAAATGGAAGGAAAACAATGGATGTCAGTTTGGTCCCTATATGCATTAAACAACCACAGCTCAGCAAACAAAATGCCAACCAGATCTACCCAGAGTTCCCCTGTCACGAAATAGAAACACAGCATTTTATATTTAAACAACTTCAGAAGATGTCACACCTGTAATGGTATTTTTTACAACATGCTTGTGTGCGCACATGTTGCTTAAAGTTCCACCATCTCCTTTTTCTCACCTATGTAATAATAGAAGAGTTGGAGGGACCACAAGGATCATCTAGTCCAACCACCTGCAATGCAGGAATATTTCACCCCATGTGGGAGCTTGAACCCATGAGATTAAGAGTCTCATGTTCTCCTGATTGAGCTGTCCCTCACAACTGACCACAATTAACACAGCTCACTTGCTTGCCAGTTTAAAAGAAAAAACACTCAGCAATATGCACAGATGCAACTTCATCTGCCATCTCCTCAGTGGAGAGAGACTCCTTCTGAAGGGACATGTCTTGGAGCATCTTTCAGCCTGGATAATCATCATCATCATCATAATTTATTTATACCCCACCCATCTGGATGGCTTTCCCCAGCCACTCTGGGCGGCTTCCAACAAAGTATTAAATTACAGTGGTCTGTTAAACATTAAAAGCTTCCCTAAACAGGGCTGCCTTCAGATGTCTTCTAAAAGTCTGGTAGTTGTTCTTCTCTCTGACATCTGGTGGGATGGCGTTCCACAGGGCGGGTGCCACTACCGAAAAGGCCCTCTGCCTCTGGATGTTCATGTGTAAAAGAAACTCCCTTGTTGATTTCATGAGGAAAGTATTCCCATTGGGGAAACGCACTCCAGAATCGAATGCCACAGGGAGAAGAGAGAATCCTGTGAAATTAACGTACTGGAAAATTCGAGTTAGTTTAGATTAGGGATGGGGAACCTATGGCTCTTCAGATGTTGTTGAGATTACAACTTCCATCTGCCCCTGCCAGCATGGCCCATGGTAACAAGTCCCCCAGCCCTGCTTTAGGTGAGCTGTGTTGGTGTATGTTTTTAACCCTCCTCTAAAATGGGGAGATGTTGTCCAATCTGTCTGAAATTTGGAAAGTCTGATGACTGGGAAAGGAAATGGTAGTATAAATTGATGAAAAAGCTTCTGCCTTTTGTATTGAAAACTCCATTACAAAATTACAGGTTGCGGAAACCAACAGGAAAAGGGGAAAAAATGAATAAAAAATCTAAACAAGTGCATTTAAAACAAATGGAGACAAAATGAATGAAACATTAAAAATGGATGGAAAGCAAAACAAAGCCATTTTCCTTTCAAAGCCCTATTTCCATTCATTTATCTAACTCTTAAGAATTATATTACCGATCTATACAATATTCAGAGCCATGATGTAGGGAAAGGTAAAGAAAGCTGGGGGGAATATTCTAACAAAGAGGTGAAAAGCATAGCCTTAAAACAGAGTGTCAAACTATTAAGACCTGACTAAGGTCTTTACACTAAACTACTATAATAAATTGAAGTATCACAACCCAATTCTCCAAACTCAAGGTCCTGATGGCTGAGGAGTATCTTTCAAAAGGCCAAAACAGTTTTGACATCAACCATTCTTGTAACAATACTCAAACACTTAATAACTGGACTCACTTTAGGCTCACGACTGCTGCATAACCAAACAGGGAAAAGAATGAATTTCTTACATTGCAAATCAAGCTGTCCAGACTAATTCAGGCAATTGCTTTAAAATGAATACCTGACAAAAAAAATAAACCCATTAAAATAATAAATTACCCCAGATACCCAAAGAGAAAATGCAACAAGAGTTGCCTTGACAAACTATCCGTAAAAGGCAAAACATGTCTGTGCTACAAACTAAAATCACATCATATGCAACAGCTTTACAAATTAGAAGGGAAAATCCATGCTACGTTTTTTTCATGAAGTGGAAAGAAACAACATTTTGGTGTGACAAAGATTATCTATTTCACAATATATAAGACACTGTTTGCCACACCAGAGCCTGTGACTTCACAAAGTGATTAGCAAATAGAGTAATTTACAGAGCGTCTCTGTCCCATTGAGAAGCCAATAAAACACCTCTTGCCCTTCTCTCCTCACTGCCAGCAAAGTCTTTCTTCTGCCTCATAAACTCAGAGGCTCATTGCTATAAAATTTGTAAGTAGCAGTTAAAGCGTATTTGGGCAGGCAGGGTGTGCGTCTGCTTCCAACAAGACACTGTAGTGTGTGTGTGTGTGTGTACACACTCAGCTGACTAAAATAAATAAACAAACACTAATTTCTCCTCACTATTCCTCCATTTCATGACATTGCTTAAAGTATGACCAAGTGCTGAGAAGCAGTTGAGTTATTTTTTAACTGTACTAGTTATACCAAAATAAACTCTTCTTTACCACATGTTCTTATCCTTTCATGACAACCTATATAATTCCTAAATTCTCTGTACAACTACAGAGAATTAAGGAATTATGCAAGAGTCCAGGAGCACTATATTCCTTTATTCTACTTCCCCCATGTAGTCAGCCGTAATGTACAGTACTTGTGAAATGAGTCATCGGCTTTATTCGGATGATCTTCCAAAACAAGATGTGGAGGATCAAGAATATGCCACAAGCTTACACACTCCTGTCTCCCATGTGCATTCCTACCTCCATGTTTGTGTTTTGATAACTATTGTTTGTTGAATTGTGTTCTGAGCCATGGCACAAAGTCTGCTTGCAAACCTAAGTTTATAGCAGTCTTTTTTCAACCATGGATTTCCAAATATCTTTGGACTCAGCCAGCATGGCTAATGGTCAGGGATGATGGGAGTCTCAGTCCAACTACACCTGAGGACCCAAGGTTTAGGAAGTCTAGTTTAGAGGCTACTGTAAAACAAGAGTTGTCTTACTGGGATGTCATAGAACAATGTAATTATTGCAACCTGGAAATGGAGCAGGGAATATATATAGAGAGAAAGAGGGAATGTGTAAGCCCATAACATGGCATGGATGATCATCTGAACTGGACTACATGAATTAACAGTTTGATTCTGTATAATATGTATTGTAAAAACGATAATCATTATTGGAGTCAGTTTATTATTGTGATCATCTGAACAAGCTTTTATAAATATTTATCATTTTTCTGTAAATGAATAAAACATTCAAGTAGCACATTTTCCATTAAAAATGTTTTAAATAAATTGTAACCTTCTCATTCATCTTTTGGAAGGACACTTTCCGCTTTATACACAGATCCTCAAAATTTAGAAGAAATGATAAATATTAATTAGGATTCATGTGTGAGAAAACACCAATGAAAGTAAAAAAACAACAACCCCAATTAAGATTAATGTTTTGAGAAAGAAGCAGGAAAGGGAAAAATCTCTACTGACTTACTTCCAATAAATCCTGTTTAGGTTCAAAAATTTCTCTACACATAACAATAAGCCATTCTATGTCAAAACATAAAAACGGTTTCCAAAGTATTGGATGTACAGTAAATTATTGCAGTCAGCTGAAAGGATTATTGTCATTATATATAAAATACATTTAAGACAAAGGAGCAACGCCATGTCAAAAAAGGGGGCGTGCAGAGCAGGTTACCATCTGATGCATCCCTACAGCAGGTTTGCCATCTTTGTTTTCCCAAAATGCAGTGAACTTCCAGGAAAAAAACAAAAATAAAATATAGTAGCCCCCATGTTTTCATGGCAGATTCCATTAAAAAAAAAATCCACAATATTCCAGACAGAGGGAATTTCTGAGCCACTGCTTTTGTGGGGAGATTAAATGGCACTGGATCCACAGCCACTGTCCAGGCCGTGACAGGCACCCCCACTGGAAGCTAGCCCTAGCAGTGGGTCCCTCTGGCAGCAGTGGGTCTTCGTCATGCCAGGGGACAAGGGTGGGCCTGCTGAGAGACAGCAGCAGCATCCCATCCAAGAGCTAGAGTGAAGCTTTATAAAAGGTTAAAGTTTAAGAGACAACAGTTGTCATATTGAAGAGGTTTTCTGCCAATTCAGTACTAACATTTTCAACAACAGGCAACAGGTCTGAGGCATATTCATTCACACATATATAAAATTTTCTCAGGATAGCAAAAGAATACTGAGCTCTGCCATATGCCCTTACTTTTCAAAGATCATCTGATTGTTCAACAACTAAAGAAAAACTAGATGATCCATGTTCTCTAAGTAGCAAAACTACTATCAAAGGGATACTTGAACCCTCACTTGCCCCTCCTGAGGTTTATTTGTATGTTCTTTTTCACGTAAGATATGCATGTATTTATTGTTATTTAAACATTTATAAGGGGATGCGGGTGGCGCTGTGGGTTAAACCACAGAGCCTAGGACTTGCTGATCAGATCAAATCCCCACGACGGGGTGAGCTCCCGCTGCTCGGTCCCTGCTCCTGCCAACCTAGCAGTTTGGAAGCACATCAAAGTGCAAGTAGATAAATAGGTACTGCTCCGGTGGGAAGGTAAACGGCGTTTCTGTGCGCTGCTCTGGTTCGCCAAAAGCAGCTTAGTCATGCTAGCCAAATGACCCGGAAGCTGTACGCCGGCTCCCTCGACCAGTAAAGCGAGATGAGCACCGCAACCGCAGAGTCAGGGGTCCCTTTACCTTTACCTTTTTAAACATTTATAGGGCACCTTTCTGTCTGAAACTACACATGCTGGAATTCCTTTTTCTTTATGGCTGGTTAAGCTGAAAACCAGCACACATTAACCTGAAGTATTTTCACTTCTGAGTGCTGGATTGAGCTCTTACAAATCCAGGGCCTTAGACTAATAATCTTAGCCCTAATGTTAAGAAAAGGCTTGAGTCTCCAACAGAAAGTTGTCATTGGGATGGATCTTAAAACATTGCCCACAGAAGCCTGGATAGATGTTTGTGAAGCGCCCTGTAACTTGCCCCAGTTTAATTGAGAGTAAACCAAGAGGAAAATTATTTTTTGTAGGCTGCAGAAGCAGGCATGCCAACAAACCTGCCATACATCTGCAAAATCCAGCCTATTTCTCAAAGTAAATGAAAAACCTAAGATCAGGCAGAGAAATATTGATTTAATAATCAACTACACCAATCCATATCTCACAGTACATGAATTTCTTTCAACGTGTATTTAGAACAAAGTTAATTCCATGTGCAAATTGTCTCTTCTGATAGATTTACAAACCTAATTGAGCAAAGAAACCAATATTCCATCTGCACAAATGAAGGACAATCTTTTCTTCTTCTTCTTCTTTTTTAAAATTTAGCCTTAACTGCTTTCTGCTGAATTCCTATGATTTCTGTGTCAGCGCTGAGCTCATCTTTCCTTCAGTAATCAGGAAAGTAGCCCAGTTGCTACAAAAACCAGGTTTGTCATGAGCAAGTGGAATCCTCTAGAAAGAAAGCCTGTGGAGGAGAGATAAGACACAGCCTCTCCACACACCAGAGTTTAGAGAAAGAATCAACACAAATATTAATGAGACACATTTAACACTGTCTATATAGCAATCAACGACACCAGGCAACGTGCACTGCCATACAAGACGCTTGCAAGCCCTTGACGAGCTTCAGGACCAGAACTGATTGATCTCCTGCTCACCCCCCTGCTCAGGCAAATGGTGTGGGTCTTAACTGTACAACTTCATTTGCTGTAATGTATTATTTCATTCCATTGAAGCCAGGAAAGCTGGCTGCCATGCACATTCTCAAGCAGTGATAATTCTTATGGCTTGAGACAAGTCCTTCTAATCAAACTGCTGGCTTTTCCTCAGCTTTGTTGGCTGTTTATCCCCAAATCAGGTTAAAATCGGTCCACATGCACACGATTATTGAGAGAGAAAAAACAGAAAGTAAATTATGTATGCCAAACCACAAAAAGAATATAAAAAGGGAAGGATATGGAGGTATCGTGGCATATGTTATGCTATCCCAATCTCCAGGAGGTGAGAGACTTTAGAGGTGCCAGCACACACTTAAGCTGCGGATTGCATGGAACAAAGATCATCTGAGATGTATCATTTTATTTGCACATACGTACAAAGCAGAGCATAAGGTGGAAGGACTTGTTCACAGCCCAAGAAATCTTGCCTCTCCATCAGGTTTTCAGGAGGGCTCCCAAACTCATTACTTGGTTTCAGTACAAAGAGCAAGTAAAACCTCTGTGTTTCCCAGCTACTAGATCTCAGGCAAGATTGACCACAGGTCATGGGCACAGCCAATATTTTTGTTGTGGGGAGGGCAGGCAAAGTTGTTGAGCATACTTCCCCTTTTGCACACCTGTACTTGGCCAACACCTGCACTTAGTCCTATGAAAAGATGGTTAACAGACTTGGTTGGGGTCATTAACTGAACAGACCGTTTTGAGAACTTCGTCAGTTGCTTCTGCTACAGGATCCCAAAGCTAAAAGTCCAAACTGTGACCCCTCAACCCTATAACAAGAAGTCGTCCTATGTACGATGAGGCTGACAGGTTTGACACCTGGTATAAAATGACATCAGAACAAAGAGGGAATGAAAATAAAACTTCCACTGGAAGAACTACTGCAAAATGTGACATGCCTGCACATACAGAGATTGCTGCTCAAAGAATCCAGCATCCTTAACGTAGCATTTATGAGGGATGGGAGAACCTAACACAGGAACGTAAGATGAACCTGCTGGGTCAGGCCAATGGCGCATTTAGTCCAGCATCTTGTTCACAATAGTGGCCAACCAGATGTCTGTGGAAAACCCGTAAGCAGGACCTGAGCCCAAGAGAACTCTCCATTCCTGTGACTCCCAGCAACCAGTATTCAGAAGCCTTACTGCCTGACCATGGAGGGAGAACACAGCCATCAGAGCTAACAGTTTATCACCAGTCAACTTCTCCTGATGCTCTGTTCTGCTTCCTTAAGCACTGACCTCTTACTAAAGCACTATTTTGTACTACTGAACACTGTACAATTTCTAAAATAGAAATTAAAACGTCACAACAAGCAGTTACAATCAATTACAAACCAAAACACCAATCCTATCAGGGACAATTATCTTGGTTGGCAGGAACCCCCCCCCAAAAAAAACAATGATTGGGCATTCTGCAAACTATACACTGAAGGTGTTTCTCCCCCTCTTCCTTCCTTTCCCTTTCCTCCCTCTCGTCCAGCTGCCACACGGACTTTCATCAGGATTCCCAAGCTGTGTTTGAGGGAGCTTCAATCACTCCTATCGCACCGACTGCAGGAAGAGAATGGCTTTCAGCTCAATTACCCTTCACATTCCAATTCCATAACGCTCCGATGAGGCTTTTTAACCAAAAAAAAGGAAGGGAAAAAAAAGCATGTCTGCCGCAAACGTGCAGAATGGACGTGACTAATAGACCTTACCGATCTCTCTGGCTTGGAGATTTATGCCCCCTTCTTTACACAACTTGCCTCAGTTTCTCTCCCTTACCCTTCCTTCCCCATTATCATCTAGCTGCTTTCTGCAAAAAAGGGAGGCAAAAGAAATGATATGTCGTTCCATCCGCATTATAACTTTTTGCCCCTTAATGTGATCTTTTCTTAAGCAGCAATAACAGAGAGATGTAGGTACCCAAGAACTCATTCTTAAGAAGCTGCAATCCTAAACACACTTATTTCACAGTAAAATCCCCATGAAACCAACTGGACATAGCTCCAAGTAAACATGGTTATTCTAAGACTGTTAGCACTGGAGCAAAGAAACCTCATTAATCCATTCAAATGGTGTACACAAATCATAAACTTTTCTCCTTTTAATGCATATGCTGGGGGGGGGGGAACTACCATTGGAAGAGCCAATACACTTCAGCTGACCAGGCATTATGGGCAGAATTATCATCATGTGACACTATAATGGCTTTCTGTGCATCACTGAAATACAGTCTTCAATATTTCCTCTCTGGTGACTTATTGTCTGTAGTCTTCACCCCCAAATTATCTAGAGTGGTAGGTCACAACTGTGGTCTGCAAGCGTCAATCAGATGGTACAACATGTAGAAATGTTATTGAACAGTCAAGAATATCTGTATTTAGCCCCACAATTAGTTTATTTAATTTTTTTCTGGTGGTGGAGGATCAAGCCCATTTTAACTGGGGCTGGATTGTCAAATAAGGCCCCTGGCCCAGGCTCATCATTTAAATAACATGGCACTGGTGCAGTTTACTAACTTTTCCCTTAAAAAACACAACACAATTTAAAGGATCTCTTATTGGTGGCCTGGCCTAGAACATGTGGCATTCATACTATGGCACAAGTTTTGTAGATTATGCCAGTTCTGAATGAAATAATGCTATTTTATTTTTTATTGTACCAGTGGAAGAGGTGGGATTTTCATCACTTCATCAAGTCCAATACAGAAGCAGGATATATGCTGAACCTGAGCCTAAATCTGGTAAATATTACACTCGGGTTCACATAAAAAGGGGGTAAGCATATCTATAACATTAGAAAGGTAAGACTACAGGTATTAAAATATTACTTATGCAGATGCTTTGATGATACCAAAAAAAGTTCATTAAGTGGTCTGCAGAGACCTCCAATTTACAAGTGGTGAATGAAAACAAAAGTCTGAGATTAACTGATCCATATTCAGTATCTTCCCATTGATAGCAAGGACTTCCTCAGGGTCACAAAGCGTGTGCTATTCCTTAGCTGCTTATTCATACATAAAACACATACGAACCACAACATGCTCAGGTTGGTTAGAGATCCTTTATTTGTCCATCTGTCCTTCTCAAGGTCCTTTCCCTTGATATCACCCCCTCTGTTTCAGGCTATGAGTGTTGTTATTGATAAGAGCACCATCAATGCACAAGAGAGAGATATCAGAAGGCTGTAAGGGACCCATAAGATTTGCAGAAATACAAAAAAACAACAACACAAAACTTTAGAAGAAGCCCCAAGGGGAAGAACCCCAAATACATCCCAATGAGGGCTACAAGTGCTCGGGAGCCACAGAAAGCTGACTGTTAAGGCAGGAAGAAGGATGTGAAAACATGGGGGGGTGGTGGAATTATGTGACTAAAAATCCTATGCAGGAAGCAAGCAGGTCCCATTTTTGTTTGTCTAATGATCTACCAACAGACTTTGTTCTCTAAATTTGTTTCTTCAGTACAAGGTCTCAGTGGTGAAATGGGTTGGTTTGCCTAGCTGTTAACCAGAAGGTTGGTGGTTCAAGGCCACTCAAAGATGGCTGTGGGCAGGATTCCTGCATTGTGGAACAGATGACCCACAGGGTCCCTTCCAACTCTACAATTCTATGATTTTAAGGGTTACCACAAAGTGAGAAACATATGCAATGTAACTGTTAAGCTAACTTTAACCTTATCTGGTCAGAGATAAGAAGATGTGTGATACAAACCACACCATACTGGCTAAGAGGAGCCGCATTCAGCATTCCAGGACTGCTGAGCTTATTCACACATTGCAAGGTAAAAATCCTACATTTTCCACTAAGCATATAGAACAAAGAGAAACAGCCAATCCTGGTTCTCCAAGAATATATAGAAATGTCACACTTCAAAAGATCTTAGATGTCCACATATAAATGAATGTGCGAAGCACCTCTACATTACTGCCAAGCATCAAATAGATAGAACTTGAACTGCTAGAACTGATAAAACACAGCAGGAACAAAATGAGAAAGACAATCAAGACAACAGGAAAAGGGTATTTATAAAGATCATTTGCTGCACATTTTCACGATTGTATGCATGCTCAGAAGGGAATGAGTTTGGTATCAATAATATTGTGTCAGGACAGAGTACTGGGATAGGAATGTTTCATATTAATGCATGTTGCTGACATTTCTTGGAACTGTAAGTTATTATTACATACTGGACAGACCCCATTCCTGCAGAAAGATATGAATTCTTACTCAAACTAGTTTAGATAAAAGCTTGAACATCTCAGGATGTTGTTTTTCTAAGCTATCACATAAGCAAGGCTGTATTGAAGTCTGAGGGATGTGACTTAATCATGATCACCCTGCCTGTAGCCAAGAGTCTTCAAGTGCAAAAATACCATAGATGCCCATTCATCATGTAGCAGTTGCTTTAGTCCATAACCAAGAGACAAGAACATTAAAGGTTGAAAGAGGAAGCAGTAGCATATGGGCCATGCAATGCTTTCAGATGCCTAAGAGAGACCCCTTTTAATCTGGATTCAGGCTGAGGCTGGGACTGTGGTGTCCTTGGGTGCACTGGTGGGTGACCTCTGCTGGGAAAGAGACAGGGGGAGTGCAACCAGGAGTGATTCCTCCTATCTTTCAATAGCTTTTGGGAGCATCAACAATGGTGTCCTGCTGGAACAACTCTGTGGGATGGGAGTAGGGGGTACGGTGATATGGTAGGTTCATTGCTTGGAGCCAGTACATGGGCCCAACCATCTATTCCTCTGTACAATAATCCAGGGGTACTCTCATTTTCCTACTCATATTGAAATACTGCCCCTCAATGAGGCCAAACTTAGATTCGCAAAATGTTTAGGGGTATGCATACCTCTGCGTCCCGTCCCCCCAGAAAAAAGTGCTGGTTAAAACTACTCAGCAAGCATGACAAGCACCATGCTTTTCATCTGCTTGGACTACCTCATAAAAAAAACTCCAAGTAGGAGCAGACCATGCTTGTAAAGGTTTAATGTGATCTAATCTGCAAGTCTAGGGACGCGGGTGGCGCTGTGGGTTAAACCACAGAGCCTAGGACTTGCTGATCAGAAGGTCGCGTTTCGAATCCCCATGACGGGGTGAGCTCCCGTTGCTCGGTCCCTGCTCCTGCCAACCTAGCAGTTCGAAAGCACATCAAAGTGCAAGTAGATAAATAGGTACCTCCGGCGGGAAGGTAAACAGCATTTCCGTGCGCTGTTCTGGTTTGCCAGAAGCAGCTTGGTCATGCTGGCCACATGACCCGGAAGCTGTCTGCAGACAAACGCCAGCTCCCTCGGCTAATAAAGTGAGACGAGCGCCGCAACCCCAGAGTCGGTCACGACTGGACCTATTGGTCAGGGGTACCTTTACCTTTACCTAATCTGCAAGTCTATGTTTGAATCCAACCACAATCCACTGGAAGCGGAACAGGAAGGTTCACACGCATTCTGGAGTGAATCTGGATCCTCCCTCATTCCTAATCCTCACCTAGGGTGTGCTCGCATTACTGTTTACTGTGGCTCCAGCACTCCCCCACCACTGTTTTTCCAAGCCAGGTGCACTTGACATTAGTCACAATCCATCTGCATCTTGTTGCTTTGAGAGAAACAGCAGCATCGCTAGCAACTCGGGTGCTGGGTACGGTGTGCACGTCCTGCAGCTGGGGGCGGGGCAAGCTGCCCATGGGGGCGGGGCGAGCTGCATGGAGCCTCTCTGCCGCCTCCCCCTCAGCTGTAGGATGGCTGAGGGAGAGGGAGAGGGCAGACGCAACTCCCACGCTACCGTTTCAGGAAGCATGGAGCTTGCAGGCACCCAAGCCACCACGTCACTCCCAGGATGGCTCGGGCACGCTGCAGGTCCGTGATAAGTGCCAGCCTCCGCGGTGTGGCGCCCAGTGCCAGCCATGTTTCCTTACATTTATTGACTGAATTAAAAAGTTCTGTGAGGTCAATTTTTTGAAAATTATTTCATAACTCATATTTTTCTCATTTTTGTCACCCTGATGACACCTGGGGCAGCCCGCACCCCCCCTTCCTCTGCTACTGGAGAGAAATACTCCTCTTTGGAGTGCTTTTTCCTCAAACCAACTTCCATTTGAAAACAGAAGCTGTGATTCTACTGCTTCTGAGCACACACAATTGACAAAGCATGTGCAGATTAAATCTTCACTGAATTGAAGTTTAGCATGGGGAAAGAAACCATCGCGTGAAGACATCCCCGCCCCTGTTCTCGTGCAGAGCAGTGACTTGAAAACATGGGGGGGGAGACCTTGCAGTGTTTCAACCTGTACCCTTAGTTACCGACAAACTAGGAAGAGTTGTGGCTCAATGATGTTCAAGCACATTCTTTGCAGGCAACATACCCAAGGTTCAATCCCTATCAATTCTGTTTTGGGCTGTGAACATTCTCTGCCTAAAACTCTGCTTAGCCGCTGCCAGCTGAGCTAGCTGAGCCGATAGTCTGACCAATGGAATATGGCTGGAATGCGGAAATGAAACCCATTATATAAGTATGGATGTCTTCAGATAATAATTGTGGAAGAGGTATCCCTATGCTTTATGGACATTTTAACTGATCTTGTCCTGAAAGGATTATGCTCACATTCACAGTTTAAAGTGTAATATAACCTTAGCAACAGGACCTGAAAGTTTGTTAGTGATTTGATGGGAAGCAGCTGCTTTAGGGAAAATAATATTTTCAAGGCAAGCAGCTTCTCCTCTGTTCCTTCTGTTGTCATAGACATAACCACTTTTATGGATTCAGTCATTGTATTTCCCCTTTCCACTCATGGGGTACCTTGCTTGAGGAATTCTGCTTCTTCTAATGCTGCCATGAGGTTATTTATTTGGCTTGGGGATCTTACATTCCCAGAATGGCAGAACAGCCAGATCAGCACTGTAGTGAGGCTGCCCCCTATATTATTCCCATTTGGGGCAATATGTTGCTCTGTTCTCCCTATTCATGCACCTAAGAACCACGCCAGGTGGAATAATTATTTTTTAATTTATACTTTGTTTCCCCCTTTCTCCTGCTTTCCTTTTGCTGCAGTATCCCTCCCTTCCCTGTTGCAAGCATTGCTTCATGGAAATGACTGTAATCTCCAGCGCACTTTAGGCATTACTTCCACACCATTTGAAGTTTTCCGCCCCAGTAGTTTTTGTTGTGTTTCTCATTTCACAACTTGGGCATACGTTTTTAAAGAAGCTCGGGTCTTGGATTTGCAGCTGGATCCTGGGAGAATGGCAGGATTCCCTGCTCAAGGGAACCATTTTTAAATGGAGGTTCTGAGAAAAATGAAATCATCCAGGATGTTTACATTTCCCATAAAGTTAAGGATACTTGGGGACGGTGGGGTGGGCTCATTTTCAAAATAACTGAAAATCCCAAGGTCTGGAATATGAAGTATTTTTGCCATATCTGCCCATAGCTGTCAACTTACAGATTTGAAAATAAGGGGCCAGCAGCCTTGAAAATAAGGGACCAGCAGCCAAAATAAGGGACCTGCAGCCTCACCTGTTCCAGGCACTCCAGTCTTCCTGTCCTCCTGCAGTCTGGTCAAATTCATGCTGGTAGCTTTGAGAACACTGTCCAACCAACTTTGTAACCAGAGGTTCAACTGAATAGAATCTGAATCGCATGCACCACAAGGCCTATGCAGCCTCAACTTAAGATGGCTCCCCGGCCTGGCTTTGCACTACAAAGTTTGCAGTAGCATGTGCAACAAAATGGCATCCAGCATTCAAAAAACCCCTCAGCTTGCATTAACTAGCCTCACACAAGGCATGCAAGCTCCACCCCCCAGTCGTTCTTAGACTTCTTACTGGGTGAGCAACACAGCCAAGCAACACAGTTGGAGCCTCCCTCCTCCCTGGCCAGGAGGGAGGGAGGGAGAGGAGTTGCTTCCTTTGAAATTTAAGGGACATCATTTAAGGGACATTTAAGGGACATCCATCAATAAGGGACAGCAGCGGGACATGTCGCTGGAATAAGGGACTGTCCCTTCAAATAAGGGACACTTGGCAGCTATGTATCTGCCTTGTAGGCTGACTTGCTTCTCTTTGGAACTGCACTGCTTATCCTGCACCTGTGTCTTGCAGCGTCTTCCTTACAATGGTTTTAGTTTGTTGTTTGGCACCTAGGAACACACATGCGTTGCTTGGTTTCTGGCATCCTCTCTTAGCTAGCAACTTGTGACATTTCCCCCTTATATTCTGCTTGATAAAGACAGAGGGTGCAGGCAAAACGGAGGAAAGGAGAAAAAAGGAAAAGGATATGCGGGCATGGCTGATATGTTAGTATGAGGAAGGAGAAGGCAGCAAGAATGAGATAGCTTCATCTTCCTACCTTCTTTCTTTCTCACTTCTGCATGCATTTCTTTCACCTACCCTCTGCTGGCAATACTCTTTTGGGCTTCGGACCCACATAATTTTGCATATATCCACTTGTTTCTGAAGAGGTCTGCTATAACCAGGCATGTTTTATATCCTCCCTGCCCCCTTTGCCCTTTTTTATTTTTTTAAAAAAGTTACCTACCCAAGAGATCAGGCAAACTAATACAGTGGTACCTCAGGTTAAGAACTTAAATCGTTCTGGAGGTCTGTTCTTAACCTGAAACTGTTCTTAACCTGAAGCACCACTTTAGCTAATGGGGCCTCCTGCTGCCGCTGCACTGCTGCTGCACTGCCGCTGCATGATTTCTGTTCTTATCCTGAAGCAAAATTCTTAACCCAAGGTACTATTTCTGGGTTAGCAGAGTCTGTAACCTGAAGCATATGTAACCCGAGGTACCATTATAATCTAAAACTCACAAATAATAGCTACAGTAAGGAGATGCCTATGTTTCTAATTGGGATGCGGGTGGCGCTGTGGTCTAAACCACTGAGCCTCTTGGGCTTGCCGATCAGAAGGTCAGCGGTCTGAATCCCTGTGGCGGGGTGAGCTCCTGTTGCTTGGTCCCAGCTCCTGTCAACCTAGCAGTTCGAGAGCATGCCAAAAGTGCAAGTAGATAAATAGGTACTGCTCCAGCGGGAACGTAAAACGGCGTTTCCGTGCGCTGCTCTGGTTTGCCAGAAGCGGCTTAGTCATGCTGGCCACATGACACGGGAAAACTGTCTGCAGAGCGGACAAATGCCGGCTCCCTTGCCCTGTACTGTAAAGTGAAATGAGCGCCGCAACCCCAGAGTAGTCTGCGACTGGACTTAACTGTCAGGGGTCCTTTACCTTTACATTTATGTTTCTAATAGAAACAATGGAAGAAATTCAACTTTAAAGCCATGGATTCATACACTGCTATGCTCTCTATCTTTCACTTATTGAATTCCACTGTGTGTTGCCAACACATTCTTTCTCCTTAGTACCTGAACACCATCCACATTAAAAAAACAACAAAAACAACAAGATAGTATGGAAATTGTCTGATATTAAAGGATCGCAGGCAAGGTAGGACTGAAAGAGGGTGAGGGAGCAGCGGTAAGTTGCTTTCTCAGGGATATTGTACCCAGCGATTACCGATGAAATAACATCCTCTCAAACACATTATCTTAAATGGGGGAAAAAAGAGATGGCTTTTTAAATAGGTAGACACAATGCTTCCTTTTAAGGTTATTAAAAGGAAAGAACAACCTCTTCTCACCACTTGCCTTCTGTTTCCACTACCTTGTATTGCAAAGTAATTAAAGGTTGCTAAAGAAGCAGGGAAATGTTTATCATGCCATCAAGGCTTGGAAGGCACTGATCTTCCACAGAAGTTTTCAAAACATTCTATTGTGACCAGTGTCAGAAGTATGCACTGCTATCCTTTTATTTATAATAACACATGAATCTGTCAGCATGCTAACTGAAGTGGGAAATAAAATGAATGACTACATTTCGGCAACAATATTATGTGGCAGCCATGAATGATACAAGATAAAATTCCCAAATGTATTGCTGGGTCTCCTACAAGGGGAGGGGGTGGGAAACAGCTTTTAAGAACAAGTTGCCATTTTTCTTCTACTTTATCCGTATTAGGAACCTTGAAAGTCCCATCCCGCCACATGCATCATCAATGCTGAGGACAACAGAGCGGTCTTCATTTTCTGTATAACCAAATATTCCTGTTTAAGCTGAAAACTCAAAACATAAACCCTTGTGGCCCCCCTCCCCAAATTCCAGATTGGAGAACTATAGTTCAAAACAGTAATCACTAACTTCGCTTTGCAAGACCCAGGCATCTGCTGCTGGTTATGATATGACCCTCAGTGTCCCCCTTTTGCTACTAGCCATCGTCACCTGACCCAACTACATCCACTCATAATCCAGTCACTGGGCAGCAGCCATCCCATCAGGCAAAGTGAGAGTGTGCATGTAAAATAAATCACTTTGAGGCTGTCCTGCCCACTTCCAGTCAAGCAGTATATAAATTTTATGAAACAAATATTTTATGAAATAGATAGGTAGATAAGAGCGTAAAGGTAAAGGGACCCCTGACCATTAGGTCCAGTTGTGGCCAACTCTGTGGTTGTGGTGCTCATCTTGCTTTACTGGCCGAGGGAGCTGGCGTACAGCTTCTGGGTCATGTGGCCAGCATGACTAAGCCGCTTCTGGCGAATCAGAGCAGTGTACGGTAATGCCATTTACCTTCCCGCTGGAGCAGTACCTATTTATCTACTTGCACTTCGTGCTTTCAAACTGCTAGGTTGGCAGTGCAGGGACCGAGCAACGGGAGCTCACCCCGTTGCAGGGATTCAAACCGCCAACCTTCTGATCGGCAAGTCCTAGGCTCTGTGGTTTAACCCACAGCGCCACCCACGTCCCAATAGATAAGAGCTTACCCTAAGGCAATGTGGCCCTGCTCATAAAAAGGTTCCCCACCAGAGATATTTGTCATGGAACCAAGCAGGAGACAGATGTGGAAGGCAACCACCATCAGGCAGGTAGAAGAGTAGTCAGGTAACACAGAAGGGTAACATATTGGTTCCCTCAGAGAAGAGTGGCAGGGACTGAGATTATACAACTGAACTAGCTGTTATATAGCAGGGAGTAGAATAGGTTTGGTTCCCCCAAGTCACCTGGATGCTAAACTCCCCCAAGTCACCTGGAGGATTCTACCAGCAGTCTCTTGTTGCATGCCTTTAAATGCCCATAGTTCCGTTCCTTGAACTATCAGCCCTTCTTCCAGCTACGTGCCCTAGTGATATGTGGATCAGGAAAATGGTGTCTAGTTTTCAGGATTTGCTTTTCAAGTCCAGTGGGGAAATAGTTGAGGACTACTCACAAGGCACCTCAGAAGGAATACTAAATTATTGGCCTAAACTCAAGAGACCTGATACGAGGATTCATTTAATGGCATTGCGTCCCAACACCACGCCAGTTCCAAGTTGGCACAGCTTTTGCCTGCCCCATGCCTTCTGCTCCAGCTGGCAGAAGCAACAGGGCTATAGGTGTGTCAGTGACTATGCCACTTTGTCATGTTTAACTGCTGTCCAGCCAGGGTTTAGAGATTGTTCTCTTGGAGAACTTAAACTTACCTTGAGCTTTTGAAATACAGCAAGAATGATTTGTTTATGTATTTTGTTAAAATCGGAATTTATAATAAGTGGTTTACAAGAAATATTAAAATACCAATAAAAACAGTTAAAACAGTTGAAGGTCTTTAAAATTAACAGTAAAAAATAATGATTAAATCATGACAACATTAACATGTCTGGGTAGGCTGGCCTAAAGAAAAATGTTTTAAGCAGGCACCGAAAAGAGTACAGCAAGTCACCTCCTTGACGTAAATAGGGAGGGAGTTCCAAAGTGTAGGTGCTGCCACACACACAAAAATCAATTTCTTACAACTATGGAACAGGTATTTATGTGACACCTGTTATGCACTGCCAGTTCTGCAGGTAGAAGAAGTCTTCTGGGTACATATGGGGAAAGACGATTTCACAACCTTTCCCCCCTTTTCTCTCTTTAATGATAGAATTTATCATGTATTGGTATGGGTAATGGAGAATCAGCTCCTTCACCTCTGAAGCACAGAATTATCACCTCACCTCACCTCCTGGGTAACCTGCATGCAAAATTAATGATACCTAATTGCGCCCTCTGTTAGTGTCCACTTCTCATGAATGACTGTGGTGTGATGGGAGTTTTAGCTGCATAAACATTTGCAGCAAGCAAATGACAATTTTTCAGGCATGAGTGATTGCATGCAAAATAAGACATTTTACATTTTAAACTCCAGGCATATGCACTGTCTTTGCGGCTTTGCTTTTAGAATACAAAGCATAGTATGAGGAGTCAGCTGTTGCAAAGAATCTGAACATGAATATTCACAGCTGATGGTATGAATATGAGAGAATTTCTTTAAAAGTTTAACAAGTACTTTTTGCATGCCAAATACGTAAGAGAAAATAATGATCCCGTTGTGAATATTCCGTCAGCTGGTTCACTGTTTACTTTTCTTTTTTTTTACATGTTTACCAATATTTTAAGAATGGATGCCAGAAGCATGCGTTTTCAAATGCGTGTGCCACACAGGTACACTTGTCAAGGAACAGTGACTAGTTACTCAGTGACAAACCAGGGTTCACCACTGCATAATAGAAGAGGTGGCCTCGTGTACCAGAAAAAGGTTCCTGAAATCAACTGATAGTTGTAAACTGTTTGTGAAGATCTAACACGTACAACAATATACATGAGCGCTCTTGAAGAAATACAAAGAGAAAGGAGAGCAGGCAGCATTCAGACTGACAGCACCACATTAGGAAGAAATCTTTCCTGCCAAAACTATTATCAGCTTTTTCAATCTACAAGATCTTTATTTAAAAGTGGAGGAGTAGAGGAGGAAAGGAAGAAGTAGCCTACAGTATGTTGCTGAATCTCTAATACGCAGGACAAAGTGTTGCCACTTGTTCCAACTGCTTCATATTCATTACATCAGGCCCCTGCGATAGAATTATATTGGCCTCCAAAGACTCCCAGGGCTTGATCAGCTGGGAAACTGATGTAATTATGAACATTATCACCATTAAAACAAAATAATAATTTTAATTACAATATGGGCTCTTTTAACACGTTCTCAGCCAGCCTATTCCCATATCAAGAGCAATGTAATCTGCCACCACTGTGATGGAAAGAGGAGGGGGGGTTGGGGGAGAGGGAGGTGATATGGAGCAAGGCAAAATAAATAAGGGCTTGCAGTTGGGGAGTGGGGTGTAGGGAGAAATGCTACTTCAGTAGCCTAAGGCTATTAACAAGGCAAATTTACGACCACAAGATTGTGAAATTTCACTGCGAATAGGTATTGTGGTGTTACAGAAGTGAATAGCTGTAATGGTAAGGTACCAAATCATTTCCGTGTTCCTGATAACTAACACATGCAGATAATCTAGGAAGAGTTGGGGGTACAACAGAGCATTGAAAAAATAGACTGCTGCCTGGCCAAAGACTTTGACCTTTCCATGTGTTATGTGACTATACTTCTATTTCCCCTAGCAAGTAGAAGCTCCTCCTGTCTTCCAGCTCTGTCATAGATTAGGACCAGCATTTAAGCCAGAGCTTTCCAAACTATGTGTCATGATCCTTTAGTGTGTTGGCAGCAGTGTGTGTGTGTCGCATGAATGCTCCCTGTGCTCCTCCTAGGGCTGGAAAAGGGGTTCGTTTAACCTTCTGATTTCCTAGTAAAACTGAATTACTGTGTCACAAAATGATGCATATCTAAAAAGTGTGTCACCAACAAGAAAAGTTTGGAAAGTTCTGATTTAGGCTGGGAAGTAAGCTACAGAAAAAGAGATGATATGTAGATAATTAACTCAATTTGAAGACAGATCTCTGTTTCAGAAAGTTGAAGGTAGATCCTAGAAGGTAGAAGCAATGCATTTTAGTGTGTGGTATGGCTTTGGTACTTGTCCCATGATTGCCTCTATTCACAGTTCTGTATGCTTTTAAGCGTGATATAAAGCACACACACAATTAAAACCTGCAACACTGAGGGCTCGTCCACACTTCCGCTCATCCCATGCCTAGAAAGCACAGGTCCGAGCAGTTTTCCATTTGCTCCCCCACTTTCTTCCCCAGGAAAACCCACTCTTTGGAGCTGAATCACAGCAAATGTCAATCCACAGAAAACTCAATTGACATTTGCTCCAATTCAGCAATAAAGATCTGTTTTCCCCAGGGCAAAGGTGCAGGTCAAGTGAAAGTCTGGTTGAGTGCTGTGACAAAAAAACACAAAAACAGTTTCCATACCACAACAAACAATGGCTGCAATATGACCTTCGATTCCCTTAAGAACGCTCTCACTTCTCTTAGGAAGACCCCCTCCCTGAAACTTAAAAGACTCCTGTCCAATTCTCTGCTAGGTCCTCTCATCTCTATCTCACCTGAAGTCTCCAGGAGACTTGGGGAAGCTAGATTAATTCCCACATTGCTAGTCCAAGAACTCCCTCTTTGGGGAGGTACTGCAGCTCAGTGCTAGAGCATCTGCCTTGCATCCGGAAGAGCTCCAGGTTCAATCCCAAGTATATCCTGCCTAGGAGAGACTCCTGCCTGAAACACTGGACAGCCCCTGCCAGTCAGTGTTCACACAACTGAGCCAGATGGACAATGGTCTGACCTGGTATATGGCAGCTTCCTTTGCTACTGTGTTCCTGAAGAACCATTTGCTTGGAAAGCAAAGAGATTCATCTATTGCTGGGCCTTTCCATCCGAGCAGCCCTCTTAAGGATTCACCGTTTGAGAAGTCCATCTTTTTTGAAAACGCTATCACAGATACAACACACAAAGCCTTTATCCCAGTTTTGGTCTAACACTTAGTTTAAGATGCTAAAACAGACAAGAGTTGCTGGACAACGCTGCTAGTTCTTTAATAAATACTGAAACTAGAAATGAATGGCTGGAAAGAGAGTTCTCCATTAATAACACTTGAAATTGTTGCTAAATCATTTTTATCTGACTCGTGATAGAGAAAAGATGCAATGCCAGACAGACCACTGTTCTGACCTAATAAAACTGGTCTAATAATCAAGACATTTATTATTATTATTATTATTATTATTATTATTATTATTATTAAACACTAGGAAGTTAATGCAGCCTCTTTTGGAGACGACTGGGTCAAGAAATCATAGCTTCCAAAAGCATTTCATGAGGATGAGAAGATCCACGCCCCCAGAAAATCTAGAGTTGCTAGCAGTTCATCCAACTAAACCCACAAACCAGGAGAGCTTAGTGATGATTTATTAGCCTGTTCTCAGGAAATCAATATGGGAATGGTTATAGATGAAGTGGAAGCCTCTTGAAAACAGAACCCTGGTATAAATTAATATATCCTGTCAAGCTACAGGTACTTTTTGGGGGTGGGGGGGTGGGGAGGAGGTTGCTATTTCAGAAGTGTCTGTGCTGGTGTTCTTGATTCAAAAGCCTGATAAAAAAGACACCAATGAAGATGTCACCATATGTAACATTTATTAATGAAAATGAACACACACACTCATATAAAGGTAGCTATAACAAAGGAACAGAGGATACAGAACCTACAGCTAATAAAAGAAGATGAAAAATGTCTAAAAACAAGAGTAGAGCTGCCTCTATAAAAGGTAAAGGGACCCCTGACCGTTAGGTCCAGTCGCAGATGACTTTGGGGTTGCGGTGCTCATCTCGCTTTACTAATCGAGGGAGCCGACGTTTGTTCACAGTTTTTCTGGGTCATGTGGCCAGCATGACTAAGCCACTTTTGGCGAACCAGAGCAGCACACGGAAACACCGTTTTACCTTCCCGCCGGAGCAGTACCTATTTATCAATTTCACTTTGTGCTTTCAAACTGCTAGGTTGGCAGGAGCTACTTATAGCATCACTTAAAAGTACACACTCTTCATGTGTTCTTCACCTAGTCAGCCAGTGTGCATGGCCAAAGCACCATAGAGACAGGCCAACCAAATGGAGGATGTTTTGGCTTTGGTGAGTTTACTTCGTGCTGCACTATAGCGCACCATTTCAAAGTTAAATAAAATGAAAGGGGACAAAGAAGGGCAATTGGCTTAGCAGATACCAGAATTAATAGTACCTAGTAATACAATCATGAATGAAAAACAAGCATGCTGGAACACGCATACATGCTCACGCACATGCGTAAAGAAGGGCTTTGGGGATTATTATTTTTTTAAAAAAATTACTCATCCATTTCAAAAGGCATGTAGGAACAGAGGAAGATCGCTGGATTATGTCCCTTGCAATTTGAAAACCGCCGGATGGGGAATACTAAAGTGAGAAAGTGCTGAGAGAGGGGATTATACGAAGAAGAAAGGCTACAGAGGAAAAGCAACAGCAGAAGGATAAACCCTCAAGGTCAGGATGGCTAGTGCACAGGTGCCTGACTAACACACTGGAGCTGCCCTGTGGGGCACAGACACAGGCAAACACGTTGTAGCAAATTGGAAAGCCATAAAAGTCCATTACAGAAAATCAAACAGCAGCCAGCATGACAGCCATTAGCCTGAAATGAATACACGGGAACTTAATGAGGTCTGTCGAGGCCAGCTTGGTGAATTAAGTTGCCAATTCTAGTAGGATTCCCCCCTTTCTTTACAGACTTGAAAGGATCGGCGCTGCCTCGTTAAGAGTTCGACAAGTGAGCTGCACGGGAGGGAAAACGCATAATTATTTGTAGAGCAGGATTATGTGAAGGACAGAGATCCTCTTACTACAAATACACGTGCACGCGCACGCACACGCGCGCGCACACACACACACACACACTTCTGCTTTGCTATTTCACACTAGTAGCCAATGTGCAATTAAGACAAGACAGGTCTTAATTTGTCGTGGAACTCACAGCGGAGCACAAAAACAAATAAAGGCAAAAGACTCCTGTGCAATGATTCAATAGGATTCATGATTCAGGAAGTGATTCAGCACAATATATGGTCTAATGTGATTTTATGCGCATAAGTATTACTAAACAACCCCTCCTTTGCCCTCCCCCAGACAGTATATTTTGTCAGGATTGCTAACCAATTTTTAAAAATAAAAAAACTGAGCATCATCTGCCCGCTAATCAATTAATTGCTACTATTTGAATGTACTTAATAAAAGCATATAAGCATCAAGAGCACAAATCATCCTGAATACACATTAAAAGACCAGTTTGGCAAGAGCCCTTAGTCTTTATGGTGCCATAAAACTCTTTGTTGTCTTTGCTGAAAGAAAGTAGCACAGTTATCCCTCTGCAAATCTCAATATAGATGCTAAAAGGACACTTAACATCATTTTTATTCATTACTAGGCACAGCCACCATTGCTTTCTCCTCTCACCAACGCACCCTGGCTGACACCCTCTTTGCCAAGCCCCCTCCCCACACACCTGGCCAACCCCTCCTTCCTTTACACCCCACCCCTCGCTTTATACCTCTCATCCCACTCACTTACCTCACCGCTCACCCCAAACCAACCCATTTCCCTCACAGTTTGCTTCACTCCACTGCCATTTCAGAGAGCTGTCCAAAGTGCCTCTCACCCTCCTTTAAGCAGCTTGCCTGGGCTGCCTAATCGGCCACACTTCTTGCTTGCTCACCTGCATGCTACTAAGAAACTGAAATAATTCCAAACATGGATATGGATATGGAAACACCATTTGCATAGACCTTAAGGAATTCTTTATCAAATTAATGTTTAGGCGGTACTTAACAGCAGGGAGATTAAATTGAATTTATGCTAACACAAGGGATAACTGTTGGGAGATGTGATGCACATTTCATTGTGCATTTCTATATTTGGGACTCCCCAAAATCAGAAATAGAGGGTGGGGCTGATAATGAATGAAATTAAAACAATTTCTCATTATGAGCTACTGACAGATCTTTTAATAATTCTGTTAGAATGCCTGAATGATATAATACTTCTGGATGACAGGCAAATGGTAACTGAAAATTTTGATAAGGTTCATGGAGCGGAACATTATCAGCTCTAACCTATTAGGGTTAACATACTTCTTTGGTGACCTGGCTGGTTTCTCTTTAGCTTCCACCATTGTTTGGGTGTTGGGTGTTCATATATGGAATCAGGGTGAATTCCTATTGGATATATATATCCTTTTGGTCCCAAGTTTAAACTCATTTGGGGTCTGAGTCCCAACACCTGGCCCACCAGTTATTTGCACCTGGCTTCTGACTACATGTGATTGTTCTCTCAGATCGGCTTGGACTGTCTTTCTAGTCTACCACAATTCCATCTTGTCTGGCTTGTCTGACTCTGTTCATCTGACTTGTGTTTCTCAGGATGAATGCCTGACACCGCCATACACTTTTGCTTCCGACTATGCCAAACACACAGTCTGTGCTTCCAGTTCCTCCATCATGCAACTGTCCAAGTACCGGTCATAAAATCTCCCTTCCTTCTCTCACAAAGCGCAGTGCCTCTCCCAGTCCGAAACAATTTGTATTCCCCAAACAAGCTCACTTGATAAAGCAGTGTTATGCATATTCTAAATCAGTATTTTAGGAGGCAAGTTTATTTTGCATTCCACTTATTCACGCTGATCTTTTTCCCAATGTTCCAGCTGCCAAACAACAGCACTAAATTTGAATAGCCTTCCCCTACCGCTCTACCCCTTTGCTTGAAGTGCTGCAACAGAGAGGATTATTCATGTCAAAGCAAAACAAAGAAAAAACTGCTTTCAGTGCCTACAAATATTACTAATTAGTAGTCTGTGCAAAGGCATCTTTGCGATACAGCTGTCTGTTCCCACCTCAGCCTGTCTACTGCTTATCCATGTTGTCTGGTATTATGAAGGCAAGCAGGAGAGGGCTGGAGGACGGAGGGAAAAAGCAGCACTATTGGATAGTGGCTTTTCTCCCGTATTAGAAAAAGCTCCACCAGATATGGGTTTGCTAAACTCTTTCACTCTAAGCAGTAGTTTTCATTCTTTTCATACACAGGATCTAATGTGACCAGCAACCTGAAAAGGGGGCCCACTTTTCATTTTTTACCATAAATGAATGTGCATTTCTGATTCTCTCTCCTCCCCCCTGTTCCCTATGAACCCCAGTTTCTCTCTCCCCCCTTCCTTTCCCCTTCTGTCTGTCTGTCTGTCTGTCTGTCTGTCTGTCTGTCTGTCTGTTTCTGTTTCTCTCTCATCATTAAAGGGGCAAGGGAAACTGACTTGCCTTAGACTGGCCATGACCCATGTTTGGGTTGTATAAACTGCCTGTTGGAAGACCACTTTCTTTTGAGTATGGAGTATTGTCCTCTGGGACAATGAGGCACAGTTGGGGGTGGGGCCTTTGGATATGTGTTTCCCTCCCTTCATCCTTTCATGCTGGCAAGATGCTTTGCAGTCCTAGTTCACAGACAAATGTAAACCATCTGTTTGGATTAGTTTGCTTGGCTGAAACCGATCAGGATTGGAAGTTAGAAATCACCATGCAAGAACCAAAAAAGGCACAAGCCCACAGCTTATTTTCACCATGACGAATTACAGTGGCTCAACATTTCCTTTTCCCAAAAATGCCCCTCAAAGGAAGCTATGTTATGACAAATAATCCTTCCACAGAGATAGGAGGGGAAATGGCTTCAGATTTTGTATCTACTGGTTGTTGTATTTTTACTGTTGTTATGAAAACTGCTTTTGTTTCTGATGTTTTTGAACTGTTTTATATTTTTTTCATGGTTCTCTTTTGCAGACTATCTTGAAAATCTAGATTAATAAAATTATGCAAAAACAAACAAGCAAGCAGGTCAGGAGCGCTGCCGCCGCTTGCTGGAACAGCAAAAAGCTTAAAAATAAAAGCAGGGAGGAAAGGTGAAGGCATCTATTCTGCCTGGCATTTGAAAGGGAAGCCCGTGCACCCAAATATTTGTCCAACTTTCACCACATCACTCTGCACCCTCAAGCACATCCTCGAATTCATGGCCATAAAACACGGCCTCAAAGGCTTGAGGGCACTTTTGGTTCCCATTCTATGTCGAAACGTAGTCTGACGTTATGTCTGAATAGCTCCATAGTTTGAACAGCGTAATGTTTTGAGCCTGGTGATGAAATGCGGGTGAAGCATTATGTTGGCATATTGCTCTAGACAACTGCCACCACTAATATGGGATTTACAATGGGCGGAGGATATGGTGGTCCCATTCCAAATGTCCCCTCATCCACTCAGTATTAAGCAAGGAGCTTATTATGATCTGAGTGTCAGCAAACCACTGTTCTCTCAGCCTCTGTTATCCACCCCCATCCCAGTTTGTCAAAGAAAGGGATAATAGTGTACAGGAACTTACTGACCTGCATTCATTATCCACATGTGAGATATTTGAAGCTACATTGTGATATTCAGGATCCGGAGTTGGCATTGTTGATCGTCTTGCTGGGGTCTGCACCCAAGCAGAGGGACCACTAGCAACCTCTGAGCATCCCTAAACCTGCTGTTTCTTCCCTTGGTGTCTCTGCCTATTCACCTGCCCAACCCTGAGCAAGTGAGCAGCGGCAAGAGTGGGGAGATGAAGTATCCCTCTCCACTTGCCTTGCTCTCTCCCTCTGCACAGGTGTGCGAACTGGGCACAAGGAGATAGGTACAAGCAAATGGGCAATGGTGGCAGCAGTGAGGAGATGTACCCACTCAGCATGGAGAAGGTGGGCGCCTTTCCCAAGGGCCCCCTCCTTAAAGCTTCAAGATGTCAAGTTCTGCCCTATTTTCTACACAAATTTCCCCTAGTTGCATAATTTAAAGGATGTAGCATTGCAAAGTTAGCAGGCAAAGAGGAAAGGGCATGCCTTAATAGAAACAAATTACTTGGCAGCAAGTCATTTTAGAGCTAGATAAATGTTTTTTAGAAGGACAGGTCTATACTTAAGATAATTTTGGTGTCCCCCCCCCCGACTTTCAAGATCCCCAAATTCTGAGCTCATACAAAAATACAGCATTTTAAAAAACTGAGGTTTGGCAAGAAAACCTGTTTTGAATCAGTGCATAAGGGTTACACGCCTTTCTCTGTGTCCAAACCACAGACTTCAAAAGCAAGGCTGCTATAAAACCTAGCTGTTAGGAGAAGATATGTGCTGCTTCTGACTCAAAGGCAGTCTAAAAGGAACGATTCAGATAATTTATGTCATTCTAAAACAGATGAACCTAGCTTCCTGGCCAATTTTAGCACACACAGACTAATGAAGGATCCTTACACATCTGGCAAAGGTAGGGCAAAGGATCAAAGTCTAATCTCAGCAGGATACCAAGTGGCGAGCTTATTAATGAACCATTGATAATGCAATAATTTGTACTTCTAAATTACCTCAGCGCTCCCTCTTGCTCACTCTCGCTCAACAGATACATACGCTTAGCCCAGCAGAAACGGATTCTGCCCAAATCAGACTGCAAGATGGTTTACAACCCAGAAAAACTAAACTAGGGAGATCTAGCGAGAAAGTGGAAAGTATCCCTATCTCTGATTAATGGGCTTAGAATTCAGGGAAAGAAAATAATTAAAATGATTTTTATATACAGTATATATTAAAAAGTTGATTCAAGGCCATATCAGACTTGATCTATAACCAGACCTCTTCTCTTTAGTTCAAAGTGGTAAATTGCAGTCAAGCGAAGCAATTTATCTTGGGGCTACAGCACATGCCTAATTTTCTCCTGTGGGGCACTTAGCAGGTGGGGTGCATGGAGGCAGTTTAGTTCACGAAAGCAGCAGGGGGAGCATTAAAACCTGCCTCTCGAGGTGTTCCAGCCATAATCTAAGTGCCCCATGATTGTATTTACCATAAAAACCTTGAGAGATCCAGTCACAAAGATCTCCTGATGTCACACCTTGTTTGGCCCTTAATGTCTTTACATTCTAATGTGTTTGTAAAGTTTATGTGAAAGCTCAGTTACATTTAAAAGATCCAAAATGCATCAGCAAGGTGTCTTTTCGAATTCTTCTCAACTGTATCAGTACAGCAGACATAGCTGTCAACTTACAGATTTGAAAATAAGGGACCAGCAGCCTCGAAAATAAGGGATCAGCGGCCAAAATAAGGGATTTTGCTTAGCTTATACAGAAATCCACCACTGATGGAGCCATTCTGCTTTGGCTGCGACTGACTGTGTTTTACAGGGGGTTGGACTAGATGATCCTAAGGGTCTACAACTCCCAACAAAGAAGAGTGGCAGACAAAACGGATGAACGATGTCGAGATGGCAAAGCTTACAGGCAGAATTAGAAACCAGGAAGAGCACCTCTTTAATAAAGAATGGGGAAAGTTTATAATTTAGTTGAAAAGCTATTGTAAATAGTTACATACATTGGTAGGATTGACAGAAAACTTGTAAAAATTTGAACTATGGATGGACAAATGATTTATAAAAATAAAGTTATGAAAGGGATGCAGAGGGGGAAATCACTACATTAAGACGCTGCACTGGTTGGAGGGTATGCTAAGCAGCACATCGGGGCTGCCGTCGTCCTGGTGCGAGGAGTTCCATCGGCCCTTCCCCGCCTGAGAAAGGGGGGGAGGGAGAGAGACTCTCGCTCACGCCGTCCACGAGTCTGGCATGAGGCGTGGCAGCCGCCTCAGGCCGTGGCAGCCGCCTCAGGCCGGCTCCTCAGCCGCTGCCGCCTCTGGCTTCCCCCGGCAGCGCGGCGGAAGTCTCGCAAGAGAGGGTCTGCCTGCCCACCCGCCGCCACCCGTCTCCTCACGACAAGCCCCTGAGGGGGAAAGGGAGAGACAGAGACGCAGCAGCTCGTGCGCGTGCGCTCTCTCGCGGTGGAGGACCCCGAGCTGCTGCTTCCCTCCCGAGCCGGGCGAGCATGAAACCCGGGAAATTTAAGGGACATCATCAATAAGGGACATCAGCGGGACACGGTACTGGGATAAGGGAGTTTCCCACCAAATAAGGGACGGTTGGCAGCTATGACAGCAGAAAGTGCTGGATAATCTTTTGTAAGTCTTGAAGAATTTCTCAAAGATAAGCTGAGATAAAGTACTCTAACCTTTGTAATTCTTCTATTACAAATATTTGATTGCATCATTGACTTTTTGAACTGCCTGGCAAGAATCAGTGTGACAAGCAACAGTTTCAAATTGAATCTATTCATTTGGGCATTTTGCTAAAATTGCTCAATTAAGTTTGGTTGGGTTCAAGAATACTGTTTCTTTTAATCTAGTCTACCCCATGGTCGACAGAAAAAAACCACCTCATTTAAATTTAGTGTAGTTTCATAAATCACAGAGAAGGGTGGCTGGGGAAGGAAAGAGGATGCACAAGTAACTTGCAATTTGCTGTCAATGTTTGATAAGAGTTCTCATCTCTCTGCCACTTCATGCATTACATAATGATTTGATCTTTGCCCACTCCCACCTCCTGTCCAAATGTTTCCATGAAATAGCCAAAGCTTCCCGAAGGAACAAACTCAGGCGAGGAAGCTCTGTACACAGTAACAAAAACAATAGTACTATGGTGATGAGTGAACGTAATCCATCAGAAATGGTGATTAGCTTGTAAACTGATGAATCTCATAGCAACAGGAAATAGCTTAGAAAGTTTTCAATTATTTCAAGTTCTCATAAGTATATCTAATTTTCCTTTTTTGTAGATCAAAAATGCATCTTGGGGAAGTGATCCATGTCACAATGTCATGTTTCAACACCTGCATCTAAACTTTTACATACCAAATAAAAAGCTTTTTCAGTTTGATACTCAAAGAGAAAATAGCCAAGCCATCTGGATGGATCAAAAATGAACACCAAGACACAAGTGAAAAAGATATGTTGAATGATGGTGGATACTAATTGGTATGACTGTTTATTCAAATGTGATTGGTTGCTGAAGAATTTCAAATCCAAACTTTAAAACTTACTGGCCAGGCAAAGACTAACTAAAGGGCATGGGGCAAGCAGAATGTTCAGAATGCCTCAAGCAAGGAAAGGGTTGCAGAAATCAACATCAGAGGACTGTGCAAAGATGCTTAATTGTGCAGAATATGCATGAACAGAAGCGAGAAACTAAGGGCTCATCCACATGGGAGTTTAATATGTATTTGAAGCTAGAGGTATCTCAATATTTAGGGTGTTGGCCACATTATATACTTCCCGTTCAACTTGCAACCTGCACTTTTTCCACTATAAACTTTGATTTTTCTGATCTAGGGAAAAATCTGAAAAGGGAAGTGAGTCCAATATAAAATTGCTTGCCACCTGACTGCAGATGCACTGAAGAACATTGTGTGGGCAGGTCCTGGTGCCGTTCCTGTGGTACCATGTTTTTCCTCACTCCCTAACAAACCTGCCTATGGCTATATTTTTTAATTCCATTTCCTCTGTGAAATGCCTCCCTCCCAACTTTCTTTCTCAAAATGGGATGTTTCCCAGGTATATACATAGCCCCTGAATTAAGGGAGAACCATATAGAACTGGCTTGGTACATATTCAGGCATTTACAAAAGAATAGATTCAGCCTATTTGGCAGCAGCACTATTTAGGACTGCAAAGGTAGCTTTGGGACAACTGTCCCTCACACAGCAACATGTTCGGAGAGAACTCTGTGGGGAATACGTCTACTAGTTTTCATCTGCACCAACACAAACAGCAACCTTTCAGAAATCTTCTTCCAGCCAAGTGCCACATGACTGACACATACACCATTTTGCTTCCATCCTTTCAAAAATGGTATTGAGACGAAGATCTGCCCCCTCTGAAACTCAAGCATGTTTTCCCTATACACTTTGGTTTGACAATTATTCCCACGTTTTATGGAATCATGTGAACTAGAGTTATTGGGTTGGGGTAGGGGATATCTAGCACAAAAGTCTCAGAACACTCATCAAACTATATTTCTCAGAAGAGAATTATCATTCCCTCTATCTCTGCAGATGCTTATGTAACCAAAATAGCATTACCCACACACAAAGGGTTTGCAGAACTGCTCAATAGCAATAAATACTAACTATTGCAGCGGATGGCATTGAAAGAAACATGGCGTAATGAGAGAAGCAATACAAGGTTTTTATGTACAAATGGTCCCCACAACACTGAACATACTTTTCTCTACCCACATGAAGAGAAGAAACCACCCTTACTTCAGAGCAACTGGAGAAACAACTGAATTCCAATCAACTGGAACAATCGTTTTTTCCCCCTTAGGAATGGAAGTTCTTCCAAGCAAAAGAGAAAATAAAGTTCCTACCTCAGGGATACGGACACTATATGGCTGATTGTGAAACCTTGGTGCATTGTCGTTCACATCTCCCACTTGGATATTCACAGACCCCTTGATCACCTGCAAGCCAAATGATTAGAACAGATTTTAGTTATTCATAATGGTGGCATTTTTCCTTATTGTCATATGATATGCAGAATTGTAAGGCGTTTCAGATATTGCTGTTATTAGCAAGTTAGAACCCATAAAGTAAACCCTATAGCCCTTCACTGCAGAGAAGGAGGATTTGGGTTTCAATGGGGAAATGGGTGTTCGTTCTAAGCCCATTTCTTCTTCAATTCAAGATCCTTTCAGTGGTCAATTTGAGATGGGCCATATTTTATGGCTGAAATAATTTTTGTGGAGATGGCTATGATTTGAGCTCAGAGGGCAGGAACTCAGGATTGGGGTTGTGAATTTGGGGTGGGGAATTGGACAATCTATGCAACCTTCCACTATGTGTATCCCTCTTTGCTCCTGAGCTTGCTGCACACATGTATCCCTTTTTGAAGGAGGCAGTTTTGTTTCTACCCCATTTAATTTGAAGAACTCAAGTAAAGCAACAACAGAATAACAAAAGTATCATATACAATTAAATACAGTAAGATAAATGCATGATCAATGAGTCCAATCTAAATTATGAACAGCCAATAATGCTTTTGTTTAAAAACAAAAACAAAGATTAGACTAAGCACCGTGAAAACCAAAAATGCTTGCTTTGAAAGGTGTTCCTTATTTCATTAATTGAAAATATCCCTGATGGAAGGAAATACTTTATCCACTTTTCCTGTAGCTATGCTATCAGAAAACAGCTCTCTCTTTAACAAGTGAATAGTCAAAATTGCGAGTCAGAACAGCACAAATGAAGGAATATAAGTCTCACATCTGACTATTTACATATTACCAGAATGCTGAGCATTTACAATTTTCTGTAGCAGAATGAGACGCTTCTGTTTCAACCATTTTTCTAGCTGCTTCTCTACAAGCATTGTGGGTGGGTTATTGTTTTGTTTTGTGCTTGTTTTTTATTATGTATTTTGTGTTTTTATTTTGTATTTTTATTCTGTGAACAGCTCTGAGATCTTTGGATGAAGGGAAGTATACAAATGTAATAAATAAAATAAAATTAAAATAAGCCTTTTCAGAACTGGCCACAAAAATGGTCTCCCTGAGGTCTTCAAATCTGTCAGTTCTGCCTTCACACTTACACATTTGGGAAACAACATTCCTGTGGAGAAAGAAAATAACGTACTCCTACATAGCAAAAAATAAACAAACCCAAAAGTTTAGTCAGATACCGGTGTTATTCTGTTCTCTGAAGTTTATACACTTTTATGTAAAAAGATGAGGGAACAGATGGGTATTTTTCCACACCATTTCATACATTGCCGTGTACTTCCCTTGCTACAAGCATACAGTGCTCCTATATCCCTAAGGAGGGCTCCTTCAGGAACAGGGAGGGACTGCGGCAGCTTTAATCTCCTCCCTACAGAGCACACTATCAAAATCAGCTCTATGCTTCTCTCAATTTTATATCATGGAACAAATGTCACACTTACCCCTTGGCTGTCGCTGACAGAAAATTCAACTGTGAATTCTGACTTAGTCTGGAACGAGAAGAAAAAGATGTAATTAGAGATGCCACAATGGTAATCTGTTGATAGAAGGCTTTGGATTTGAGCCGAATATAATTACATGCTTTTGCGACCTGGAAGAAGTTGAAGAAACACCCCGGGAATAACTGTAAAAAAAAATCATCACAAAACTGCAATACTCATATATAGTCTTCCAAGAATATGGAGGGGGTTGGAGTGAGTGACCTAATGGCAGGCAAGTCTTGATGGAACTTGACTTGCATCCTTCACTGGTAGCAAAGCATTCTAATCCAAGGGTTGGACAGGATATCAACGAAAACCAGAGAGTGCACAGATGAGAGCGACTCAACTTTCTTAACTGCAGACTCCGCCCACCATCTTTTATATAACAGTTCAAATTAGTACTAGTGTTTGCACTGAGAGCTGAGGAAAAAGAAATAGAACCGCATGCATGTTTCATCCAGGAATGTTCCAGCATGCAATAATAAGAATAAGAATTATTGTTATTATTATACCCCATCCACCTGGCTGAGTTTCCCTAGCCACTCTGGAAGAGAAAGAGAAAGGACTAGGAGCATTTTCCTTAATAGTCGTTCAAATTACATACAAATTTCCTGAGCTTGAATATTAATAGGAAAATATGGTGGCAAAATCAGTGTGCCCCATTTACTCAAAGTTGTATCAAAAGGATTACATGACCCAGAAAATTTGCTAGCATTTCTCCGATTTTACCCAGTGGTTCAGTATACCTCAGTTTAACCAATGGCTGAATTCAGAGGTAATGACAAACGCTCGTTTGTAAGAACAAAAGATGTGGCCCTTAGGCTCATATTCCTCCTCCTCTTGCCCCTCCTTTGCTACAAGGGGAGCAAAGCTTCCACTTTGTGAACTCGTGGCTCATGCCCCACGTGCAGGCTTACTTGGGATCTATTTGGTCATTGTGAGAAAATGCTGGACTTGATGGAGCTTTGGTCAGATTCAGCAGAACTCTTCTTATGTTCACGTTTCATATGTGACAAACCATGGTTTACCACATTCTAACAAAACAGCAAACCGCAGTTTCCCCCAAATAAGAAAAAACTTCTAATTCCCTCTGCTCACACAAAGATGAGGGAGAAGTATATGAGCCTGCAGCTCATTCTTGTAACAACAGTCCGTGGCTTGACTCAACTTAATCCTATCCAGTATGTAGGAATAATAGCTCAATTGAAAGGAATTAATTTAATAAGAGTCTGGAATTGCTGTATGTGAACTACTAGATTTCTAACTCAGGCTTTGTGTTAGTCGGTAACTTGAATCTACACTGCCAAGACCTGCACCCCCTTTTTTGCCACAATAACTGTTTATTTTTTGGGGGGAGGGGTGTTAGGACAGTTTACCAAAACACATGCTGTCCTCCCATGAACACTCGGCTAATGCGATCTGAGAAGGGCCTACATGGAATTTAGCTTCTGCCTCAAGGCAATGCCTGCAGCCAGCCTGTGAAAGCCAAATGCCAAGGATAAAGGAGACGTCATCCATTTGTCTCAGGGAAGAGACACTGTCATTCCTTCCATTATTTCTCTCTCACACACACCTTTCTTTCCCCACCCCTCCGCACAGTGTAACAAAGAAGGGGTGAACGTGGTGAAAGATACCTAAAGGGAGAATGTTGTGGAACATGAAAATGACAGGCAAGGATAGAGATTAGTCAAACGGACAGAGTAGACTTCAGGCAAAACTCTATCCTACAGCATACACCTTGCTTTTCTAGCTAGCACATCCCCCCCCCATTTATGTTGTATTGGGGATCCCGTTCATTTGTGCAATCTATTTTGCCCCTCTCAAATTATTCAACTATTTTCTATACACTGCATAATTCTCTCCCAGAAAAAGGTATGTGAAGTGTGTTAGACACTTGGAGTGCACTATTCCAATGTGGGAAGTTTTTATTTTTTCCTCCTAGCTATTTCTTAATATGCATGATTTGTTAATTCCACCTACCTGAACCCTTCATTGAAAAAAGGACTGCCATTTTCCCCTGAAGCTGCTTTTGAGTACATGGTGGGTAATTTTAAAATATTAAGAATAAACAGCAATGGCATTCCTTCCTAGAAGTGGCTTGACTTCCTCTTTCAAATACTGCACAGAAATTATGTAGCTTCTCCTCTGTTGGCAACCATGAGGCATGGCGATTAAATAAGGAGAGAAACAGCAAAGAAGCAATTAAGTAATAATCCTCTAAGGACTGAGCAAATATTTAGAGCCAGGTTGCTCAAATATGCAGGTACCCCAGCTCAAATGACAGCATGCAGAATGGAGGCACCCTGAACATACACCCACCTCAATTATGTTCTCCCTGACCAATTCTCCCCTCCTTAACTCAGTATAAGACTGCCATATCTGTGCCTCTGATTCTCATGGCTTTGCTGTGCTGGTTGTCTTTGCAACCTGAGGCCATGACCTCCAGAAATGGTTGTACGGAGCAGAAAAACAGCCAACAGCAGCAACATATAAGGCCTGGGATGTCAACACTTCCTAGTATTGCTACTTCAATACCATCAGGTCTTTTTTCCCCCAGCCAGAACGCACAGGAGCACAGTTCCAGCATCTCTCAGGTGGATGCCATTGCGGCCCGGTGATCCTGCCCACCTGCCAGGATCCAACAGGGAAGAGCTTCCTGCCTTGAAAATGGATCCACCCACTTGGCCAATTGCAAGTGGGCAAGGAGGCAGTTTGTGCATATCCAATTTCTGAATTTCCCTCCTTTCTCTTAGGTTCTTTCCTTAACTCATTCCTGCATCCTTCACAGGAAGACTGGTGAGTTATAAATTTGAGGGGGAACCGCCCCCAAACCCTAGAAATTAATAAATGGTAGGATTATAATACCATATAACACCGGTCCTAAAGCATCTACATGGGTTCCCAGTACGTTTCTGAGCACAATTCAAATTGTTGGTGCTGACCTTTAAAGCCCTAAACGACTTTGGCCCAGTATACTTGAAGGAGCATGTCCACCCCCATCATTCAGTCCAGACACCGAAATCCACCTCTGAGGGTCTTCTGGCAGTTCCCTCACTGAGAGAAGTGAGGTTACAGGGAAACAGGCAGAAGGCCTTCTCGGTAGTGGAGCCCGCCCTGTGGAATGCCTTCCCATCAGATATCAAGGAAATAAAAAACTATCTGATGTTTAGAAGTCATCTGAAGGCATGTGTGTGTGTGTGTATCACATATATTCTCCCTTTCCATCACTGAATACAAACATGCTGCAGTCTTGATACACAGTAATATTTAGTGCTAAACAGCACTTGTTACCTCTCTATCTAATGGTTGCCTAAGCCACACAACTCCAGTCATGCTTTCCACAGCAAAGAATCGGCTTGCTTCCTCTCCAACAACTCCAAACACAAGAGGGTCATTGTCTAGATCACGGGCAAGCAGCTGTGTCACCGATGAACCTACAAGGACACAAGAGAAACAAAAGCTGGTGAGAAAGGTGTGGTGAGAGAATCTGTAGTCAGAGAGCCTGCTCAAGGTGGGTTGTGCCTGCCTCAGATTCTGTTCATGGGAATTTTGAGGAGGGTGCTAGCATTATTGAGCACCCCTTGATTCAAATTTTCACCCTATCCCTAGTAATTAACCATTTTCCAGTGTGCTGTTTTTGCACAGTCCTCCCCCACACTGCTTTTCCATCGGTAATCAACTTTATAACCACCCCCACCTGGAGTTTGCCTTTTCCTTGAAAAAAATTCTGACCACAAGACTTTTGGCAGTCTTCAGCCATCGTCTCTGAGCTGGGGGAAGACTGCATTTTACAAGGGTGCCATGGGACACCATTTCTCAGCTTATTTCCACCCAACAACAGCCTTAAGGCATCAATCAAGAGATTCTGGTACTGTTAAGCTCCCCTTCTGAAGCCCTGTGCTACAAAAGCACCTGAGCAGGAGGTGAGTCTTGTAAGTAAGCAATCTCTAATGGGACAGCTTCACAAGCACCATTTCACAAATTCTGTCCTTATGTGTACATGTGAATGCAATCAACATGTGCTTGCAAATGTAGTATTTAGGCGCACTCATGAAAGCACAAAGATTTGCTACAAGTCTCTTTCAAACTGAAAATCCAGGTTTACTGCCAATGTAATATATGAAGCAGCCTTTAATCCTGCACTATAAAACAGATTTCCCCCCCTCTTCTACTGTACCTCGCTGTCACTCTTTTACCTCCAGTATCTATGAAAATAAGCTCTTGTCATCATAAATTTGCTAGACTTGAAAATGCCGCTGGGCATCTTTTTTCTTGCCCTTGGCTAATCATCTAGTTCGCCCCACCCCAGTAAAGCAATTGCTGGATTTTGAAAACTCGCTATACAGCTTCTACCATTTTTGTTTCCTACTCTATGAAAGATTTTTCAAGCAATTTGGGCTTTCTCCATGGCAAACTCCTAAAATGTTTTTAAAAACTGTTTCCTTTCACGAAGTTAACCTTGCTCTGCTGAGTCGGCACTTTGTGAAGAAACTACACTTTTTGACAGAAAGGAATTGCTACACATGGGAAAGCTAAATTAGCTCAGAACTGAGGCAGACCCTCCAGCTGAGTCAATCTCAGGAAAGTTGAAAGGCATACATGCATCTTCTTGAGTAAAAAATATATATGGGCATGCAAGACTTTCGGCAACAGAACACAGAGATAGCATCGGCCTCAGACCAATACAAACCCCTTCTCCAATTCAGTAGCATTTGCACACTCCACTCGCTGGGACCTGTATTTTCATAAAAAATTGAAGTTTGGGGTGGAAATTATGTTCAGGCATCTTTTGGGAGGGGGCTGTATCACAACCAAGAATGCATATATGCATATGGTTTTCAGGACCACACTTAAAAACAAGGTAGTGCCGAAATATTGGAAAGCAGCAAGAGTAGGATGCCACAAAAATGGGGAAAGGGCTGGGATTCCACACTCATGGCATATTAGCTACACATTAAAATGACAGTTTTAGTGCTACATGAATGAGTCTGAAATTTGGGGACTCCCCTCTCCCTTCTCCTTCCCTTAGTGTCACCATGAGGCAATGGGAAACAACCTCAAATGAACGCTATGCCCAAGCAGGGACAAAAATGTGAATGGTTTTAACTACGGTTTCCCAAAGAATCCAATTTCAAACTGCAGTTTTCGATCCTGGTTTGTTCAGACAAACCATAGTTAAAACTAACTGCAGTTCATCCCAGTTCTAGCATAATATAAAAAGGCAGGAAACTGATGTTTCCAGTCCCCTCCTTGTGACCACAGAGGTGAAGGTAGGCATGGTGGGGAAGGGCAAGTTTGTGCACACTGTTTAAACTATGGCTTGGCACTGCTTCCAAACACAGTCAATGTGGACTGCCATCCAAATTTATCCCATTCCATCTTAACAACAGAACCGTTTAAATGTGTGTTCTTAACTCTGCTGCACACTTCATGCCTAGACTGCACATATTAGGTTTTTCTCACACAGGTACTCTGAAAATGCGATACCCATGCTTGGATTTTTGGTGGGCCTAGAGCACTCACATTGGGCAAGGTGGGTGGCTGCATTTCCACTCTTTTACCAAGTATAGCTGTACCAAGTATCAGAAGCAGCCCACTGTTTTCAGCATTAAATCGCCAGACTCAATTATACTGTGCTTAATTATAACTTGAATCCAGGAGGAAGAATTATGCAGTGCAGCTCAAGTCACAGAAAGGTATTGTATTATTAACACTTTGTTCAGACATTGGATTCCTCCCTCCCCGGGAATTAGAGAACTACCAAGCAGAGAAATGCTGTGATTATTTGAATTTTCTGGCTTTGATACTGTAGGACCAGGGAAGAGCTGTGTTGTATCAATGCAAGATCTCAGGGGCTCACTTCTCCTTCCAATGAGGGGATGGAGAAATGATTGTGCAAAACCAAAATAGTTTGCCCCCAATCTTTGCCGAAGGGCGATCCCTGGCAAAACCATCAACTTGCAGGATCACACTGGAGGACCATAGGTTAGCCACCCTTTCCTTAACAGCAGCAATAAGGCACTATAGGGAACATGGGTGTTGCTATCTAATACATATCTCAAGTTCTGGAAGAGTCCTCTACACTGTGGAATCTGTGCACAATGGAGATGGGGTTAAGTGTAGACAGTCTTTTGAAACAATTATAGTAAAAACAGAGCATCCTAAGGCTCAGAAACAGAACACCTGTGGATAATAAAAGGATGCCAAGTCTACACCACCATCAGCTGTCACCAAACCTGTAATTCTATCACTTTTTATCCATTCATCAACAATTACCCACTGCCAGAAATCATCATTTTTTTTAGCATTAAAAAGAAACCAGCACAGCACTCAAACATAATTGCAAGTGACTTCTCCTGAAATAATTCATTTGAAAGTGTACTTTTTGTAACTTTAAGATGAGAATGTTGTCTATTTCTTATTTGCGTCAGAAACCACAGGCTTTCGTTTTTTGTTCCTTCTCTTCCCCCAAAGGCAGAAACATATTCTTCACGGCAATAAAAAGGTGTTTGCATCTGATTTCCAATATCACCGTTGCCGAGATCTTAAAATTCAGGACCAGACACAAGATACAATTATGCCATGAGCTTTTGATGAGTCAACTCATTAAAATTTGTCCAATTTTAATATCTTCTAAACAGTCATAGGAATAAGGCCAACAAAACATTCAGATAAGTGTGGGTGGATATAATCAGATTTGGAATGAAGCGCCACCAAAAGGCTGTGTTTGCCTACAATTTGTCTAATAAATATGCTCCTGTGTGATTTAATTACTGAGAATTAATGTTCCATTTTCCCCAGGTGTTCTCAGTTTCACTAAAAAGAGTGCATTTATGAGATCACACAACTATGGAAGAACTACGTGGGAACTTTGCCACAATGAGACCACTGTGATAGGACACTGGTTTTGTGAATTGAGGTAGCTGCTGCCATCCACTAGTGTCCTGGGGCTATGAAGGCAGAGGTGTATCAAACACAGTTCGGATCCTGATCACATGGAGACCTTGAGCAGTATGACAAAGAACCTAGTGCAGTACCTAACTATATAGGCTGTAAGCCTTGGGCAAGACTTTTGCTGTAAGTACACATGGAGTCTCTCTTCCATCATCACTTTGTGTGATTCTTGGGCTCAGAAACAGAAGAGAGCAAAAATAAAAAAAATTAAAAGGGCCATATACCAAGCAAGACAACAAAGCAGGGGTGTCAAACGCAAATTCATCGGGGGCCGCATAAGCAGTTTGGTCACCCTCAAAGGGCCGGTTGTATCTATAGGACTCAATATGCGCTCAATATAAAAACAAGTGGAGGTTTCCTGAATGCATGTAAAGTGGAGGTTTCCTGTGTAGAACGGCCGGCGCCGCTAGAGGGCAGACGTTCTCTGGCTTGTAGGCTGCCGCGCATGCGCTGAAGAGGCGGCTTTCTTGTGTCAAAAAAAAGAAGAAGGTGAGAATAAAAGGTGAAGGCTGGCGGCCGGCGGCGGCTACACGGGCCACATGACGAGGTCTGGCGGGCTGGATTCAGCCCGCGGGCCTTGTGTTTGACACCCGTGCAACAAAGCATCTGTAGAAAGGAGCAGCAGCACCACAATAGGCCCATAGCTAGGAGCTCAGGATAGGTGGATAAACGATAGAGGCCCCTAAAGACAGGGTTTATGGGTGCGGGGAGGGTTACTTAAAGAAACCACCCAGGGAGAGTTGTTGTTTTTTGTTTACAATGCTGGGAAAGGCCAAGAATGAAGCCAGCACTGGATAGTGTAGAGCAGGATTGAGCAAAACATAAACCATGACCGAATGGTAGACCTCTATAGTGGATAAGTTTTGAATTATGGTGCTGGAGTAGACTCTTGAGAGTCCCATGGACTGCAAGAAGATCAAACCTATCCATTCTTAAGGAAATCAGCCCTGAGTGCTCACTGGAAGGACAGACTGTGAAGCTGAGGCTCCAGTACTTTGGCCACCTCATGAGAAGACTCCCTGGAAAAGACCCTGATGTTGGGAAAGATGGAGGGCACAAGGAGAAGGGGACGACAGAGGACGAGATGGTTGGACAGTGTTCTCGAAGCTACCAGCATGAGTTTGACCAAACTGTGGGAGGCAGTGGAAGACAGGAGGCCTGGTGTGCTCTGGTCCATGGGGTCACGAAGAGTCAGACATGACTAAACGACTAAACAACAACATAGTGGATAAGCAAGGATTCTGACTCCCAATTGTAAAACAGCAGCAGCAGCAACAAAAAAGCTTTGTTTTTCATTCTAAATTAGGCTGCCCAGATGAAGAAAGCATGGAATGGCAGAACAAGGTAAAGGGAGAAATGTCTGCTGTTTACACCTTCACTTGTACCACAGTATTCCAAATGTGAGTTGCAATATAGATTTCCAGAAAAGCATTATGCTTTTGACAGTTCTATTTTCAAATTTATTTTCAATATGTTGCGTGTACTAGGAGCTGTAGCCACGAGCATACATACCTAGGGGAGCTGCACCCAATCCTACACTAGATATACTTGTATTGTAAAATGCGTGTTACCAAAATATATTGCACGGATGTATTTTTTACATGAAAACACGGCAAACGTTTCAAAATTACACATTAAAAGCGTATTTTGTGAGACAGCTACCCAAAACAAACCACTGCAGTGGAAATGTGGCTATTGCGATTGCGTAGGACTGAAGAATCACAAAGTTTTGCATATGCTTTTCAAACAAATGAAGCTTTCAATAAAGAGATTTACAAAAGAAGAGAAGCAGCAAAAGGCAAACAAAAGACAGCAGGTACTTTGATTTCATTGCTGTCAAAGAGAAAACCTCTTTCTCTCTCTCTCTCTTCCCTGCAGGCACTCAAAAAGGTGGAGGCGGAATCATGAAGTGCAAAGATGAAATGGCTAAAAATGCATAGCGTGGTTTGCTTATCAAAGCTAGGGAAACCCTGTGGAATTCCAGCCCAAGGTCAAACCATGTGACACACATAAAGCCCCTCCATTGCCAGAGGCCATTTCTCAGCCCAGGGAAAGGCATGAGTGGAGCTGGGTGTGAAAAATGGAAGCTCCCCCCACCACCATACCCATATCCGTGGGATAGAAAGATCAGGGAAGGTTACAACTCATTGGAGACAAATGCTCCAAACATTGCTTGCATCTAACGTGTTGAATTTGATGATTTTCCTATGCGCAGAAATCTTATATACAAAGAGTTGTTGTGATGCTGTTTTCTGTTCTTGGTATTCCTGACTTCAGAAAGGCGCTGAACTACATTTTCAAGACTGAAAAAAACAACAACCCATTAACACACACACCCCTAATTTAGCTGAGTAAATAAAATAGAGTAAAACAATCTACAACTGAAAAGCATTCTCAAACAGGAAGGTTTTCACAAATTTATGGAAGGCCATTAAAGAAGGGACAAGACATAGGCACTTTTGGAACACAACTGACTTTCTCAGTGGATTGAGGAAAAATAGTGAAATATGGAGAAGGAAGCCTTGCAACCATGTTGGGGGAAATGTTTTCTGCATGGTTCATAGCCAGGTGCAAAGCAACACCATAAAGATGAGCAGGAGCAAAATGGCAAAGATGGCAGAAGATCAAGGCAGCAAATGGAGATCGCCCCAACTTTCAACACTTTAAAAAGATGGTGATGTAACTCTAGTAACTGTACATTACTAGAGGGCATCCTGACCTAAAAAAGAGAGAACTTCACTGGGATGCAGCAATGAAGTTCCCTTAGGAATGCTAGAAGCTGCCTGGCTTTGACATTCAACCAGCTTTAGCATTCAAGTTGCCACATTAAATAATGATACATACATTAAAAAAAAAAATCTTATCGGATAATTTCTATTTAAAGAAGGAAAAGAATGGGAATTGAGGGGAGTGACTTAGGGCATATCCATACTACAGGTTAAAATTGTTTTAATAGCTATTCCCTCTTTCCAAGGAATCCTGCTAACAAAATTCTCAGCACTTGACTACATTAAAGTTCCCATGATTCTTGGCGACTTCCGGGTTAGTGCCATCGGCTAATGGCGGATTCCCTCCGAGCTCCGGAGGGAATCGGCTCCGCAGGATCCGGGTCTTGCCGCTGCGGCGACGCGGGGACCCTCAGAAATCACAGGCGCTGAAGCCTGTGAACTTGGTGACTCGGCGGGCACCATTTGCGCCCCCCCGACCCGCGAAGGAGCCTTTTTTAAGGCTTCGGAACGGGGGACGGGGTGAGCGGCGCGGTGCTGAGAGTCGACTGCTTCTCCTGCGGAGTGAAGCTGCATGCCATGGTCGGAGAGCGCTGACTTCTTCTTGTGAACAATTGGACTCTAAAAGCAACAACCCGTGAGTAATACGGAAATTGGATTTGTAAAGAAAAAATTTTTTTTGAATTAGGCACGATCGGGGAAGGCACAAACAGGAAGTCCATCTCCCCGTCTTATAAATAATCTAAAGCAAGGACTAGCTAACTAAGGTCGAGAGAATTTCTTCTTCTTTATTGGGTAAAAGACATTAATTTCACAATTTGGCAGTATAAGTAATTTCACTGGAGGATAAGAGCTAATTTTGAGAGCTGAAGTGCCACCCCCCCGGACCAGGGAGTGATCCGCGAGAGAGCCTGTTGAGGAGATATAGAAGAGTTTGACAGCTGTCAAATTAGCTGTCAAGAAGGAAAAAGAGAACTTTGTTTCTGCTATCTCTGCTGGATATATTTGCTACAATTTGGTTATATTTTGTTGAAAACAAGGAAGAACTGATACAAACTAACTTGATTTTTGGATTTGAACTGGAAGGAAGATAAAGTAACCAAAATCCCTCTAGAGGGGATTTTGGGACATTACAAGAATGGCTGAAGGAGGAAAAATTCAAGCTAAATTGGACAGAGTGTTTCTTCTCTTGGGAAAGTTACAAGGCCAAATTGATGTTTTGGCTACAAATGTTGCAACTCTGGACTTAACAGTAAACAAATCCATTGAATTTGATAAGGACTCGACTCATGAAGTCCATGCAGCTGGACAAGAAGAGAAACTTGAAAGATTTGAGAGTGTGGAGAAAGAGATATATGTTGTTTCTGAGGAAAAGGAAGGAGGAGATGTAATGTTGCAGATGACAAAGGAGAGCCAGAGGCCTGACATGATGGCTACAAAGGAAAATAAGTACTGGATGATGAAAAACTGTTTTGAATTGAAGATTGAAGAATGGAGAGATCTCCTTATGTGGAGATCTGAAGACCTCTGGATTACAAATTTGATTAAGGTGAAAGTTGGAGCTTTTGGGACATTTGGACTTAAAAGGAGTAAGAAACAAGATTCAGGCTCCACTTTTAAGTATGGAGGTCTGGCTGGAAGAAATATGGACCCTATCGGGACAGAGCTTCTCCGAGATCTGGTGTTTAATATTAAGGACTACCAAAAAAACCGGCAGAGAGGAATTGAGAGAGAATTAAGAGCCTCGGACGTGAGGTCTCCAGGCTGATAGTAGACTAAGACTGATGGACATTTGTTGGGGATTGAAACCGGGAAAGGGGGGGGTTGGGAATCCAAAGGGTGCAGAATTATAATCTTTTTTTTATTTTGTTTTGTTATTAGTATGAAAATTGGGGAATTCGTGGAAGGGAATTTGGGTCGACTTTAGAAAAAAGTTTTAAGAATGAGTACTGATGTTTAAATACTGATGTTTATAAGTTAAAATTGGTTTGTTTTTTTTTAATGAATTAAATATAAAAAGGTCAAAAATTGGGGACAAGAACTTGTTGAATTAACAATTTGAATTGGAATATAAGAAGGGGAGGTGTGGGGAAGTCAGGGAAATATGTTATTGAAAATAAGGATTGTAAACTTTATGTGTTTTTAACTTTTTTGTTTTTTTCTTTTTGATTTTTTAATGTATAAAGGTGGAAAAACTCAATAAATATCTTTTAAAAAAAATAAAGTTCCCATGATTCTTTAAGGCAAACCAAGGCAGTCAAAACTGAGTGTAAAAGCAAGACCCATTTACAATGCAGATTAAGGCCTCAGAATAATTACTTATTACTGTTCCCAAGTGTGCCAAAGCCTTCACATGACCGTGTGATTTCCTTGCGGTTGCATCTCTATTTTCTCATCTGAAACATAATGCTATTAATATTGTCCTCCCTCCATGAGGTATTGTGAAGTTCAATTCATTAATATTTGTCGAGCACATGAGATTGCTGAATGTAAGTTGCTGATTTAGTGATTATTTGGTGATTCATTAAAAGGAGATGAATAACCTCTTACACGAGCCACACCAAGACTGAATATTGTATTAAAGCCTTTTGCTTTGCTAAATTAGGGACAGGAAGTGTAGGCTATTTCCTTAACTAGGGTTGCATGAATAAATAGGAAAACAACTAAACATTAATAATGAAATTAAGGGGTCCTTATTCTTCCCTTCATCAAAACCTTGTTACAAAACAAATTCAGGATCATTACCATGCCAGACCTGTATTCTGGAGCTGGCTGCCTCCAGTAATGTGTGAAAAGGGGTGTGTGGCTGAGACAAGGCACAGTCTGATATCAACAGTGCCAGGCTGAGGAAACAAGCAGCCTTAAGTGTGTCTTCCTTGTCAGGGTCTCTGAGGTCAGTAGCTTCAACTGCAGCCTGCCCTTACAACAAGCACTGTTGCACTGTACTGTTCTATACAGTAACGAGGAGAAGGCAGAAAGCCGGGCTTCTACAAGGTGTGACCGGAAAGCCTGGTGAATGGTCACAGAAATCGGACAGCGAGAAATATCTGAACATACAATCGGCATCAGAAACCCACGAAATGCTCACGACGAAGCTGTAACTTGAAAGACAGTGTATCAGTGGTTTAAGCATTTCCGTGAAGGGCGGCAAACCTTCGAAGATGACCCTCAGTCTGGCAGACTGCCGATGAGCAGAACAGCTGCAAATGTTGACAGAGTTTGTGAGTTTTTGATGCGGGGTCAGTGTTTGTCCATCCAAATGATGGCAGAAGAATTGCATATTCCGTGTGAAATCATTACTGAGGTTACTGAGTTGTCCTACCCTCCATATTCTCCTGATCTGGCCCCACCGGATTTCTTCCTTTTCCAAAACTGAAATCTACACTGAAAGGGCACAGATTTTCCAACATTTCACACATCCAAGCTGCTGTGATGAGGGAACTGAAAGAAGTACAAAAAGAGGACTTCTCCAGAAGTTTCCAGCAGTTCTATGAATGTTGTCAACAGTGCATTGCATCAGAGGGGTCCTACTTTGAAGGCTTGTAAGGCATGTATGTCTGAATATTTCTCGCTGTTCAATTTCTGTGACCATTCACCAAACTTTCCGGTCACACCTTGTAGCAATGCTGGGCCCGGACAAACCTGGGGGGTTCATACTGCCTGCCAATCATGAAGTTTGGCCATGCACACTCCTATTTCCTTCCACACATGAAGGCTTTGAGGATTGATCATATAGGCTAGAGTTGCTCTTCAAATTAGTTAGGTCTCAGCAGTTCTGCTAGTACTGACCTGTTCAGACAGTAATGTTCAAGGCAGAGCCCCATATAGAAACACAAACCCCTGTCATATTGCTTGTTTGATTCATTAAAATGAGAGAGAGGTGCAGATACACAAAGCTCTTAGATCAGGATGCCCTGCTTTTAACTGTGGATGTGTCTTGGTGGATGGAGGAGTCGTGAATACTCAGAAGAGAGTGTGACATTTTGCATATATTTCACCTATACCCCAAGTTATTTTTCACATGTCCCAAGTCCTGGTTCCTTTGAGAACCTCTACAAATTATAGCTGAGACCAAATACTTAGTGCCATCTAATCAAAATAAGTATAGCTACACGATGAGTAGCATGGCCACATGGATAAAGTGGGAGAGAGAAACAAGCATCCTTTCTCTCCTGTGCTTGACACTATTGGGAACAAATCACAAAATGTCAACAGAGTCAGTAGAAAGACTGTAAAACATGGACAAATGATCTTCTCACACTGTAAAGTTATAGGCTCCATTTGTTTCCTCTCAGGAGTCAGACAGGGCAGTTAAGGGTCCTGATTTCTTTAGATAATCTCAATTTATCTTGTCTTCTTTTGCTCACTCTGTTTCGATCACAATTTCTCTCTCTCACACACACATGCATTCTTACATTCTCTGGTACTTGAACTTAGTATGACCTTAGTATATTTGTATGTCACTTCCCCTTCCTAGTCCATTATACATTCCTCCTGTCTGATGGCCTTGTTTTCATCCCAAAAGCTGAAATTTCTAACATAGCAAATACCAATTATTACACTGAACTGGGCATATCAGCCTATAAAAGTTGACAAGTTTCTCTCAGCATTCCTCCTGGAAACCTAGTCCTTTCAGAGACCTTTAAAGAAGACATTGATGGATAATGTCTCCATAATCCTTTTCTTCTTTCACACAAATCAGAGAGCAGATAAGAAATCCTTCATCTTACTTGGGGAGGAGGTGGGGGAAATCAAAGAGCCACTGGGGTACTGTTCCTATTCCTTTTAAAACTGAGAAACAGAGAAACAGATACAAATATTTATTTGTATAAGATAATTATATCCACCATTTCTCTATAAAATAGCATTTGTGGCATCTAATATTTAAAACTCCCAATTAAAACAGTTTAAAAGTGTGGGGGTGGAGGGGGGGGAGAGACAGAGAGAGCAGCCAGGAATCTTTGGTAACTAGTTTTGGTGTGCTTAAATGGGTATAATTTGCTCATGGAAATGTGTTCCTGTGAACACCCTTGCTGTTTTTTTTAAAAAAGGTAAAGGTAAAAGACCCCTGACAATTAAGTCCAGTCACGAACAACTCTGGGGTTGCGGCATTCATCTCGCTTTACTGGCCAAGGGAGCCAACGTTTGTCCACAGACAGTTTTTCTGGGTCATGTGGCTAGCATGACTAAGCCACTTCTGGCGAAACCAGAGCACTGCACGGAAATGCCGTTTACCGTCCCGCTGGAGCGGTAGCTATTTATCTACTTGCACTTTGACGTGCTTTCGAACTGCTAGGTTGGAGCTCACCCCATCATGGGGATTCGAACCGCCAACCTTCCGATCAGAAAGCCCTAAGGATTAGTGGCTTAGACCACAGCGGCACCTGCGTCCCTGCTGTTTTACTCTGGACCAAATGAAGCTTTCAGAGACTCTTCAGAGGCAGCCCCATGCTCAACACATTACATTAGTCCAGTCTTGATTTAACTAAGTTATATATCACTGTGGATAGAACTCAAGCCTAACAGAGCTGAATCTAGAAACTCAGACAAACTATAAAGGCTCTTGTGTAGAGTGTCAATCTGATCTTTGGTTTATTCCTATAGATCATGGCATCAGTACAGTTGGCAAAACTTGAGGCCCCCCATTATGAGCAATCTTTGACCCTGTCACTAACCCTCATTAGAAATGTTGCCTGTAAGTTATGCTTAAATATACTGACTTCCTAATACTTGATGTAAAAGATCAGCACATAATGCCTGTGTTACCAGAAAAGTTTAGTGACACCTGCTGTAAGAAAGAATTGGGTTCTCCACAGGCAAAGGAATCTTCCTCCGAAGCTAAACTAATGATTCAGGAAGCATACAGATAACCAGTTCGTCATTTCTCACTAAGGTCATGTATTTTCAAATACTTTTCTGTTTAGTGAAATAAACAGAATAATAAACAGACAATGGTGCAAAGTAATACTCACTCATCTAAGAAGTCGTCTCCCCTCTCTGTAGAGAACAGTTGGCCACTGTCATGAACTGGCAAGGCGATGGGGAGGAGGAAGAGGGGTTTAAGCCAGGACTGGGACACACTGGGGCAAGGAAGGAAGTATTCACAGGGTGACAAGGGGATGGAGGTCCACCCACAGGAAGCAGGGCTCATCACCAGAGCCAAAGAGGCCTCTGTCCACATGGACATGGTGGGCTCTGAGATGTAGGGAGCAGTGAGAGTCATGCTCTAGCAGGCTGAGGGCTTGCTAGCTCTGGGAGGAAGTTTGTGATTCCTCAGCTTAAATAGGCTTGGAGCAGGTGAGGGTCACTGTCCTTGTCAAGCCCGGATGCTACAATCAGCAGGCAAAGCACAAAAGGGAAGCAGAGTTGAGGTGCTGTGTCTGCTCAACTATCCATGTTGATGGACCTCTATGAGACTGTGCTTTGGGGTTGACTGCTGGACTTCAGACTTGGCTACTTGGATTGACCCTGAGCTGATTTTCCTGATCTTTGCTTGTATGAATTGACCCTTGGACTTTGAACTTTGGGCTTGGCCTACTGATTTGCTGCCAGGGGTTCAGGACAGCAAAAAACTATTTTAACCCCCAGATTTTCAATGGTCCAGTATCTCAAAAAGCTTATTTGCTCCTCAACAATCTCAAAGGCTAGCCCTATGTTTTGCTGGACCACAGACCAAAGAATGGCCAACAAATTTCTGTGCCCTGTTTGGTACAGAATTTTATGATGAGAGCTTACCTCTCACAGAAAACACGGCCTCTGACCCCTAACTTTGTGTCCCAATATGCTTCAAAATCAGGCATTTTTCTCTTTTTTTAGTGTGAGTTTATGGCACATTGTTGTGCTTACTCTCTAGGCTTTTTGGTAGTTAGGGATTCTTTTACTCTTAAATCTAAAGAGTAAAGGTGTGTGAATGCTTAATGATCATATTGCTGCCTGAATATTTGTAACCTTGCTATCTGAAGCAACATCCATATACTCTGTCTCTCTTCACTTCTATGTAATAAATCATTTGTTCTTTATTTCTTGGGGTGTGTAACTTCTTTAGTGGGCACAAGGTTAAGGGTAAACACTTATTCATAATGGGCGCACGTACCAAAACCAGCACAAGATTCCTCTCAGGGTTGTGCCCCGAGTACACACGAGTACTGGACTCGCATGCAGGGTTCAGACACGCAGCTCATAACATTTGTTTCATGAATTATGACTCACTTTAGCAAAACATCTTATATCAGAGATGTTTTGGCAGGCTTCAGCAGGTAGTATATTTGCTTTCGTCCACAGCAACAGTCAATTTCAAATGCGGCACATAAAAACTGTGATGGATTAATTTTGCACCCAGTTATGAATTTGAATTTACTTCTCTGTTGTCTCAATACAATGTAAATTGTACCCGCAGACTTCCCACTTACGGCATTCAAAATGCCAGCGTGTCACATCTGGAACAAGTTCACCTACATAAAGACTGGGGACAGCAGGAAATGCAACTTGCCACAATAGCAGCCAGAAAAGAAAGCAGGTGCTTTAATGAAGAAAAAGCTATTTCTCCACTTTCAGCATAAGAACTTATAGTAAGAAAAGTAGGGGGGGAGGGGAGTAAGGAAACACAAGTTTATAATTGGTGCAGCTATCTTCTCTTACACTTACACATTCCCCAAAAGCAGGAAGGCTCTCCAGAACCCGGTATGGGGTGTCAAGGGGCGGGGCGAACCGCCCGGCGGCACATGCGCAGCGGCACTACGTACGGGGCATGCGCAGTGGTGGCAATACTGACGGCGCCGCTTGAGCGCCGTATGGACGGTGCCGTGGTCCACCGCTTGTGGCGGAATCCTCTGCTTGCGACTGCAGCAGCAGCAGAGGGATCCTCCACTTGTGGCTGCAGCGGTGGAATCCTCCACACACAGTGGCGGCGGCATGCAGCAGTGGCAGTACACGCCGTTGTGCCCGGGGAGCCCCCCATGGGGTGCCTTCTTGTCACCCCCCTGAGAGATGGCACCCGGGGCTAGCCGCCCCCTTCCTCCGCCACTGCCCAAGAGTTGTTTAATACTAATATCTATGCTGCCTTTGGCTTACAGTTGATTCTCTTATTTTTATATAGCATTTCCGATTTTCTTTCCAATTCCTTTAACCCAACCTTTGAATTCATTGAATTTGATCCATTCCTCCTTTATTATGTCTCTACAAGTAAAGCCCAGAATTAATTTTCCCATGGTTTTCTGTTCAGTTCCATGTTTTAGTGAAATGTGTATGTTCCATAGTTGGAGATCACCACACCAGATAAGACTCATTGGAAAAAAATAATTTTCTTGACAAACAAATGGACTGTGCATGTTTTGGAATACAGAGATTACACTTTAGCATTTCTGCATCCAGTCTTGACCCTTCCTTTGATTTCATTCCATTGATTTCATCACTTGACATTAATGGCACCCAACATATATGCTTATTGCTTTTTGGTTACTTCCCATTTTAAACAGTTGACCTTTGCTAACATTTAAATAATATTCAGCAAGCTCATTATTAAAGTGTTGTCTGGGATAGTTTCTTTCAAAGCAATTATTTCTTGTTCTTGCATGTTTTTTGCAAGGTTTTCACAGCTGAGGTACAAGTATGTTATGGACAAAATGTGGGGCATTTCACTGGTACAAAAGTGTAAGCTGGTCCCTTCTTTACCAAAATCTTCCTCCACCACCAGATTCTGTATTCTGGTACCACATAAACAGCTGTGCACACAAATGAGTGAAGCGAAGTGAAATAGGGACAGGGAAGGCTATATAGAAAAACTGCAAATGAGCAGCAACTGCTGAAGCAGGCAAATATCATTTATTAGGGCTGCCATATGTCCAGATTTCTGAAAGATGGCGCTTTGTCCTGGATCTTAGACAAGTCTCTCAAAAAAAGCTCAAAAACTTTTGGGGCGTCCTGGTTTTTACTTTTTGAAATATGGCAACACTTATATTTATACCCCATCCCATCTGGGCAGCTTCCAAAGCACATAAAAACATAATAAAACATCAAACATTAAAAACTTCCTGATACAGGACTGCCTTCAGATGCCTTCTAAAAGTTGTATATTTATCTCCTTGGCATCTGATGAGAGGGCATTCCACAGGGTGGGCACCACTGCTGAAAAGACCCTCTGCCTAGTTCCCTGTAACTTCACTTCTTGAAGTGAGGGAACCGCCAGATGGCCTTCAGAGCTGGACCTCAGTGTCCGGGCAGAACGATGGTGGGTGGAGACGCTCCTTCAGGTATACTGGGCCAAGGTTAAATGAACCTCGCGTTCTGCAAGCAAAGATATAGGGTCCTTGCTACAATAGAAGTGTTTCCCACCACCTAAGTAGGAAGAAGTGATAACAGAACACCCAGGTTCTGTCAGAACTCTCGTTATCCCCTGAAAACAATGTTATCTGGGTGCTTTGTGTGACTGCAGTGTTCTAATACACTCACTCTTGCAGACTAACACACTCATGCAGAGATCATCAGTAATGTACCAGTGAGGACATAAGCAGCAGGAAAGCATTGCTGATTACAACTCTAGTAGAAATATTGTGACAGCTCACCGGGGTTTGTAGAGAATATTAACTTTTGCCAAAATTAAGGGAGTGGAGGCAAAAGAAACAGAAACACAAGGAAAGCAAAAAATGCATCCTAGGCTCTGGCTTTAAGACTGAAATGATGATAAACAGGATAAACATTACGAAACCACAGCAAATAGTAAAAATTGAATGAAAGACAACAAGAATGGGGCATGCAACTCCTCAGTTTCTTCTTCCTAACCCATCTACTCTAGTCCAAAAGCAATGACTTTCCATACTGAAAGCCTTTTAAAAATAATTTCCTCTCTACATTACCTAGAAGCCTCCTAATTACCTACAATGATCACAGAGCCATTCATTTTACCCTAAAATTAATGCATCACTTTTCGAATGATATCACACTAATTTATCACAAGATTTATGAAACTTGCACTTTTTCTAATGAGTTTTATGCAAATGCTGTTCCATCCATTGTTTGTGCCATGAAAAGCTGCTATGTCAAACAATCTTGCTGACTTTTTTTTTTTTTTTTGGATGCCTTTTCTTAGACCTTTTGCTCTTCACAAAAGACGGCAGGTCAAAGTGTGCCCTTAATGTTACCAACTCTAGTTGTTTGGCCAGGACCAATGGGGCATGAAGATTGATGCTTCACTGAATTCTAAAAGGAGGAATTGTTTGATGACATGGTAGCATCTCATTTAACATGGAAGTGCAAGTCTTTAGTGGAAGTCAAAGTAAAAACGCTGAATCAAAAACAATTGTCTGGCTTGCAATAGGCAGCCACGAGTGACTGTCTGGGCTTATTTGTCATCTCAGGTCTTGAAACAGGAAACGGATTGCTTTTTTGTCCAGCAAGGATGTGGGGGATGGGGTGCGAAAGAATCACATAATTTAAATGCTGCTTAAAAAAACAAAAAATCATACTGATAGTGAACTCATTCTACAAGTATGAATCCTTGGCTCCATTCATGGACAGGAGGAAGTTATCAGCCACTGGTCTGGGGAAACTCAAGTTTGCAAATGTACAAATGCTCTTTAGAGAAAGGACAAGAGGAAACACAGGCAAAAATGTGGGCTGGGATGCTGAGTGACTCAGGGTGGAATGGGATGGAGTATCCTAGAGAAAGGCATGGCTGGTTGTAATCCTGAACACCAGGACTCCAAACTGCAACATTTTGTTGGAGAGCCCACTTGTTTATAGACTGAATAGCAAACTCAAGTGGTTTAGAAGCTGGGGGGGGGCAAAATAAAAGAGTGGTTTGTACACATTTAGGTGACACTGCAGGGACACAAAAATATATATGTTTGTAAATTAAGAGACCCACCAAAACAGACCCCAAGTTTGTAAATTAAAAGACTTTAGTGAAGAATGAGCATGCTAGAGTGGTCTTCAGGAGCCACAAAATGTTGAGTGCTAGGAGGAAAATAACCACTGGAAACCAGAGAAGGGGATGTGCCTGATTTAAGTCCCTTTAAGAGCTTATTATACAAGAACAGGCACATCCAATTCTCAAGAGACTGTGATCTACTCCCAGTATAAAATAACTGGCAGTGATCTACCCATTGTCATTTGAATGGGGGAGACACCAGAGCCCATTAGACACAGCAGAGGGGCAGAGTGAGGGCAGTGGGGGTGTTGTGGGAATGTTCAGGGGTGCAGGAGAGGATATATTGTGAGATTATATCCTTATCCCACTTGTGCTAACAAGTTCCCAAAATATCAGCAGAGTTAATAGACATTCCCCTTTAAGTTCGCAACGGTAACGTGTGCACAGGTTCGCTAGAACCTTTATAATAATTACTCTGGTATGCAACAACAGCAGCAAGAATACTTATTGCAAAGTATTGGAAGACACAAGAGTTACCCACCCTGGAAGAGTGGCAGATGAAGGTGATGGATTATATGGAATTGGCGGAAATGACTGGCAGAATCCGAGACCTGGGAGAAGAGTTGGTGGAAGAAGACTGGAAGAAATTTAAAGACTATCTTCAGAAATACTGTAAAATTAATGAATGTTAAAATGATGTTGGATTGAAAATAAGTGGCATTAGCAACAAAGTTAATAAGAATATGCAAAAATGAATTGATAATGGATGAAAATATAGAGTTATAATATGTTAAGATACAGAGTTAAGATAAACGAAAGAGGGTAAGGACTTGCTGATTTGATTATTTAAATGGGAATACAAAAAGGGGAGGTGTGAGGAGGCCAAGGAAATAAGTTAATGAGTTTAAAGTTACAAAAAACGGATTTGTTTTTAATTCTTTTTTAGCTATTTGTCTTTTGTATTTTTTCCCTTTTTTTCTTTTTTATGTATTTTTCTATGTTCTCTTTTTTGTATCTTTTTCTTTTTATATGACCTTTTTTATTTTGTAAACTTATGTTTTTGTAAAACTTCAATAAATATCTTTAAAAAATATATATAATAATTACTCTGGTAATTTCCCCTTTTGTTCCCTCTTAAAATACAAGACACAACACAATCTTTATAAAAGTATAAAAGAGTTTACTCACGTTCTGTTCACAATATGATCCCAGAAGGCAGACAGGCTTAAAAAGGTAAAATACATTTAGAATCTATCTTATAGGAAGATAGTCCTTTTCTCCTCTCTTGGCTGAGAGCCAAGAGGGCATGTCAGCAGATGTTGCTGCTCCGGAAGATGAAGATGAGAGAGGCAAGAGAGAGATGGCTGGTCTGCCCTGTGCTTTTATCATTACCTGCACAGGTGAGGTCACACCCACCTCTGGTCACATGCGGAGGAAGTCTGTCCCAGGAAGTTTACCTGCTTGCTGGACAGACATCCCTCCCCATGTCCTAACATGTACACTCTAGGAATGTTGCAATTGACTGCTCCTGTGTTTTACATCCCACAGGTGTGACTATCATCCTGATGTATTTTTTCCATCTAGGGATCTACCTGTCAATCATGATCAACCAGTTGGACATCCCTGTACAAGAAGAAAGGAACCCCTGCTAGGAGGTGAGGGTGTATGGCAACGTTTTGTTGTAGGTCCACGTTGTTATTCTGCTATGATAATATGTTAACCAGAGAGAGAGCCGATATATATGAATGTCTTCACTCAAGAACCTAAGAGTGCACTTTATCATTCAAAATGGGTTTGGGAGATTACCTCAGATGGGTGCTGGCTCAGATGAAGCCCTGCATCACTTCCCATTTCAAGCATCTTAATGAATTTGAGGAAGAGGATTCCGATTACCAACCATTCCCACAAGAAGATAAAGTTAATAATCAATGCTGTGCTTCATCAATTAAGCACTGTCCTTATTTGCCAATTGAAGGAACTGAACTGCTAACTGGTATCCCAATTCTTCTAGGTATCTAAACTAATTGGCAGTTTCACATCTAAATCAATAGTCCATTGTCACAGCTAATGTTTACACAAAGAAGCTTCAAAGATGAAAAAGAAAGAACTGCTTTTTCAAATAAATCCCCCCTCCTGAATCCTATATTAAAGAATGAAGAACAAGTGGAAAATACAGTAATTTTGAGGGAGGCTTGGAGAACATTGTCCTTCCCTTTCTCTAGGACTGGAACAATTTCACTCACAAGATACTATGAGTATAACACTTTATTCCCTCTGTCTGAACAGTAACGTCTAGAAGAAGAAAAAATAACCAATCTTGCCGAAATTGTTTTGATTTTCCTCCAATTCCTACAGATGTTTCACCTTAGGAGGAAACTTCTAATCTGCCTTGTTGTGTTCACTGGTATCACTAAAGATGCACAAAACCCATCTGGAAAAGGTTGCTAATTTTACTTTTAAAATCCCCTCACAACTCTTATTGGTATCTCACCTCAGATTTTGTTTGATATGAATGGAGGTAACTCTAACATGGCTTACTTGTAAAAACAAGCATCATTTCTTCAATTAATTCCCCCTGCCCATCTTTTCCAATTTCTAAATAAGTAGTCCTTAAAAAAAAAATCCAGTTTCAAAATGAGAAGTGATACCCAAATCCATCACTTCTCCACAGAGCACAACAAGGCTTCAAACAAGGATAATGTAGATTTATTTTAGCATCTACCAATGAAGTTAAATTGAGTGTACGACTAACATAACACATAGCTGAAAATCCTCAAGTCTGAAGTTTCCATAAGTGTAGCACACAAAGCACCCCAAATTAATTCTCAAGCCTAAATTATGGAGGCAACATGCCCCAACAAAAACAGGGTCTATGGAGCCTCAGCTGAAAAAAATGTAAAAGATAAAAAGAAGATAAAATTAAATTTATTAATCTGAGCTAAAATAAACAAATTTTTATGACAAGCTTTGACTCAGGAGTCTCTAGGAAAAGAACATTATGCAACAGGATGCAGTATTTTTATGCTACTGAACAATGACCTATGAAGAACTACATCTGGTGAGTTAGAAACACACTTTGGCTTATTTGGATCAATCAAAGATTTCAAACCTGCTTGACTTTTCCACCATATAGCAGACACAGAGAAAGTCAGATCAGCTGCTGGTGGTTCAAGTTTGGATTTCTAAACACACCAGAACAAATAAGACCAAATCCTATTGTTCAGTCTTAAAATACGGGGTTCCATGATGTTCCCCTTTTTCATTTTCTTAATGTATACATGTTCTGAACTGTTGTGAAATATCTGAGCTACTTTCTAAACATATGATGGGAAGGGGCACCCATTCCAGGATTTATGAATAATATTGAAGACCACCATGCATTTACTAGAATACTTATTGCAGCCCCAGTGTTTCCACCCACAACGGTAAGGGAATGAAAAGTCTCCCATTCACCACATTCCTGTTACTGTGATCAGCTATTACAAAGGCGAGTTTGGTTCTTTGGCAGTAGGTTCATTGCTTGCCTGCCTGCTAACTAACCAATTCACAACAGCAACCCATATTCTCTTACAACAACCAGCATGGCAGCAACTGCAGAAACAGCAGCAGCAGCAGCACACACACACACCAAGAAATGCACTTCTAAAGGGAGTCTTAGTCTATAAATCCTATGTTAGCAGTGGCCTTGTTCAGAGAAGCAACACTTTTGGCAGCTGCCATGATACCTAAGTGTTCAGCATGGAAGTCACGTTTCAAGATGAGTCCTGTCCCCTCCCCGCATCAGCTTCTCTCAATCTCTCAACTTCTCCAGCCTTGTAGAGGAGGTGGCGAAGAGAACTTGGCAGGTGGCATGCAGGTACCTCATCCACAACTGCTTATCTGCGTCTCTGCCACCACTCCATGGTAAATTGCTTGTTGATAAATGAGGCTATTTAGGAGCGAGTGATGCCAGCATTACAGTTATTAATGACACCAACGTGTGGAGACATTTAAGAGCGTCCTGGTGTTCTATTGTTCTCTCACATGTGAGTAATGGGGCAGTTCAGTTACAGGAGTTTAAACTAGCTCAGGTTGTTTAACAACACACACACACACACACACACAAAATAAAATTGAGGAAATGGATGGATTGTGCTGGACCAGTGATTTCACAAGTGAATCAATAAATCCTTCCAGAGGGCTGGACTACGGTTCTGGTTCTCTGACTGAAGCTGAAACCTAAGTATTGTAACTTACAACAACTTCATATCTGAGCTCTTGACCCGTATCACATAATTCTCATTGCCTTCTGATACAAACAGTTTCCACAGCAGAATGAAAACACAAGCCTTTGAATAGAAAAAGAGAACAAGGTCTGCCTTCTCTCTCATGACTGCCACAGACATGAAGACCTTAGCAGAGCAGTCTACATGGTAGGTTGGTATATCTGAGAGAGAAATGTGCAGTATGATACATATTGAAGTGTTATGAAAATTAGTATATTTGAAGAGGGGGAGGCTGTTTGAGATTTCTTTACTGCTATTGCACCTTTTATGTGTTTTCCATGCTATCAGTTTTTTTGTGTAACAAATGCATAGTTTTTCTCATTTATAGTTCACTCCATGTCTTTTCCTCATGGTCACTGAGATACCACATTTTTCTAGCATTCAAACATATTTATCACTGATGAAATGTAATGCTGCCCCTAAACAGCCATCCCTTCCATTTTTATTGAAAAATTGGTCTTTTTTGGAATGTGACTGAACAAAACTATTTGACTAAAACCTTGATCAGTTATTAGCCAATATTCCTGCAGCTCTCCTCACAGTGGAAAAAAATGAAATAGGCTACAACTCTGTTGACCATTAACAATTCTTAGCTTTCCAGTTTATTTCATCCTCTTCTTCACCTCGTCCAACATTCACAAAGTGCAAGTGAAATAATTTTGCTTAACTCCTTTGGAGTTTGCATACCCACATCCGAAGCACACCACTCAGAAGTCTAGCAATAACAATTAAAAACAAAACAAAACAAAGGAGCAAACAGAAGCCTGACTATCACATTAGGAGCAACATTCCTGCAACCATCTGCAATATATCTATATTATTTATAAAAAAATTCTCGCAAAAAAATCATCAGCATTTTAGTGCAAATTTCTCCTAATAACTGTATTTTTCTGTGCAGTTTTGACTTATGTACATATTTTTGCAAGCAGTTTTCTCTAATATAATGCATTTTAGTATGCGATTCTCGATAACATAATCATTTTTACATATACTTTCCCCAAATAAGTGCATTTTTAAAAAAATGGAGAGGTGCATTGCAAAATTCAGATAAATTTCAAAGCATGGTTGTGTTTTTGTTCTTATATTTGTTGAATTAAACAATTTATTTACCACTTAACTATAATAATCTCTAATATGGTTTCAAGAAGTGTGAATTAGGTAGTTTCTCATTAAATTGTAAACAAAAATTAACCCACTCACCCCAAATTCCTAAATTGGTGAAATGCTTTGCTTCATCTTAGGTAAAAGCCTAGAAGTGAATAAAATTATTTTACCTGAAGTGAAGTAAAGTAAAAGCAATCAAGAGAAAGTTAAATGCAAGTAGCTTCCCACTTTAAAATACCAACAACTCATTATGGCATAATCTTTCATAGGCCAGCACTCACTTGATTAGATTCATGAAGTGCTTAGGTACAGAAAGACAGGTGGTTTTTTTTAAATGAAAGGTATTCTGTTTAAAAGTGTTGTAAAATGCCATTTTCATCTGTCGTCAAAATACTGTATACACACCTACCCACGTAGGTGACCAACCTCTGACTAAAGTGAAACTAAAGTCCACAAGCATGCGTGTCTCAATCAGCTGTTATTCTGTTCAGGTTCCATAGGACACTTTGTAGGTTTTGCTACAACAGACTCCCACTGCCAAACCCTCTGGAAATTCCTCACAAAAGCATTTAACAGTCCCTGGTCCATATGCACAGCAGCACCCCCAACCTAATGGCGCAGAGCACAGTTACAGGTTAAATTTTTAAGAAAATAAATCATGCTTACAGGAAGCCTAACACCTCCACCCCCACTCCCCTTATATCTTCTCTACCGGTTCACAGTTACGACTTTTCTTTAAATTTTCAAATAGGCCTTGTTCTGACTAGGAACAATGTTACCACATAACCAGATTAGGCTACCTGAAAACCTAACCGAGTGCAAACAAAGCTACTTCAGAATAAGGGCATGCCACTATACTGAATAAGTTTTGTTTGTGCTTCGTAATGTCATGAGGTATCCAAAGGCATGAGAAGGCAAAATTGAAATGGAAACGTTCTGCAGGAATGTTTACAAAAAGCCTCTCTGTTTCAACTCCACTCTGCTTAGCACCTGTTGTTGTGAAATTATTACTAACAGGTATGGCAAACAGCTATTACACCTAACTCACAGTTTGCTGTAAACATATTTTGTTCTATGAAGTTAACTGCTTCTTAAGGGCACACTTCCAATACTGAAAAACTTGGGACTCACAATGAAAATAGGTCAGCCAAACTAGCACCTTCCAACTTTTATAGGCACTGCCTCTTAACAAAAGCGTTTGGGGCAGATGCCACAGAAACTTGACAGACCTGTGTGGAGAAAATAACCTACAGATTTCAGACTGTTAATTCAGGACCAAATATTTCAATGAAACTTCTCCACTTTACCTTATAGTAATCCTCCGCGAACGTCTGCCTTGTCTAGTGTCCATTCCAGCAAACATCTGCAGCAAACCCAAAAGTACCGGAATGGGTTACTTCCGGGTTTGCCGCTCACACATGTACAGAAGCGCAAACCACTCAGCGCGCGTGCCCTGGGTCTTTTTCGGGTTAGCGGCCGGGGCTCCAGAACAGATCCCAGCCGCAAAACGAGGTACGACTGTACTTCGGTGTAGACTCCTTATTTTATTCCCATCACCTGACTTGAATACAGCCAACTCATTAGCCAACCATTCCCAAAGCCCAACTCACTGGGTATTTTTAAAAAATGCATGAAATGTTTTTTAGCCATACACTAATGACAGCACACACAATATTCTTACACACTCTCTCTCTCTCTCTTCAATTTTATCCACACAACCATCCTGCAAAATCAATTTAGGAAATAAATAGTGACAGGATCAAGTCACCCAGTGAGTTTAAAAGCTGAATCTAGATTTGAATGCAGGCCTCCCCAATTAAATTACAACACCTCATCCACTACATTATACTGACTCCTGATGGACTGAAAAGTGCAATTATCAAGTGATATGCCGCCTGATCAGTGTTGCCATCAAGGTAATATAATCACTTAAAAGTTCAATCCATGACAGCTGTCCTGTGGCATCAACTTTATTTGCAAGCAAGTCATCACATTAACAATTACAGCAAATCACAGCAATATACAGAAGCATAAATCAGACATCAAAACAAAGAAAGAAAGTGAAAACTGAGTATTGCAAAAAGAAGCATGGAGGCGCGCACACACACAGGCTTTTCCCCTACCAAGAATAGATGAAAATTGTGACCAAGTAACCTCCTGGGTTCTCTCAATTTCAACATAGATTATCATCATCATTATTAAAAAGTTATAATAAACCCCATCAGCCAGCAGTGAATGAGAATGGAATAAAGAAAGGATTTCCTTTGCAGCGAGAACTGCAATACAGTCTAACTCCATTTAATGCCTATACAAATAAAGAGGCACCTCTACTGAGCCTGTTTTGCAGTCAGCCTTCCCCTTGCCATTCTCAGTAGAAAATGTCTTCCAATTCATACACGCATGCACACCCATGCTTTCTGACAAATTGCTCAAGGTGCAGCTCTAACAATACATTTTTCTAGTTAAAATGCAATCTTCTGTCAGTGCACAAGTCAGGGAAGTTAGCTGTGCTGCTGACTGCCACAAAATGTAACACTGAACTGATGGTGACCCTCACAAAGAGAAAGCCATTTATAGCAACTTATTGCCCAAAAAACGTCACAAGGGAAGAAGAGTCTTAAGAGGACTAAAGTACCGTGTAATGGTCTGTACTCCGAGACAGATTCACACACAATGTGATATAGGGACAAAAAGAGGTGATTTGGAAACAGTACTGACCTCTTAAAGCCCAATTTCTTAGGATGTGGGCCTGTACCATTGGGGTTGGGGGTCGTGACACACCTACTGGGCAGGAGAGGTCATCAAATTTGCTGAGACTCTGGCCTGGTTTGCAAGAGTCGTGGTAAGCCAAACAATGGCTTTCCTGGACTGTGTGAATATGTTGGCTCCCAAGGAAGAGATCCCAAGGAAGAGATCTTCCTTGGTCCTTTTAACTCAAAGTGGCAAGCTATGCCAAGGTTAGGTTTAGTGTGCCATCCAAACTCAGGAACTTATTCATAATCCTGGGTTTGGGTGACCTGCTTTGGCTTAGCAGCCTGAGTAAGCTAAAAGGACCAGGGAGGAGCAAAGCATCTATGATCTCCTCATTGGCAGCAAGTGTTTGAAAAGACAGCATTCCAAACCCCCCTGAGATTTTTTTCCAGGCCTTCACATCTCTAGGCTTATCTGCTATTCTTCTTCTAATTTTTTTTTTTAAGTATTTGTAGTTTTCCTGAATCGTGTCTAGTTTGGATCCTATAATTTTGCATACTTGTGCAGACCCCGGAGTGCGTGCACAGATGCTTGTACCCAAATGAGCTCAGTTTTCAGCCTTTCTCAAATCACCTAGTAACAAAAACAGCATCAGATGTGTTTCAGATATGACAGATGACTTAGTACGTTGTTTTCAAGCAACTCGTGTGCTTAGCCGGCATGCAGGATGACAGACCTTGGGAACCTGGGCATTAATACTGGAGATTTATAGTCAAATCTGTCACGGATGGGGGAACTTTTCCCAAGAATGACTATGCTTGAAGGTCGCTTTTCCTGGGTGATAAGTATAGAGAAACTTTCTCATCTCTCTCCCTCTCCCCTCCTAAAAACAAAAGGCATGTTTTTGGAAGAGAATAAGGGGGAATGTGTGTCCTATAATATGTTGTGCTTTCTGTTTGCATGATTTGTCTCATTTTCTCTCCTGGATGTTTCCAAGACCAGCAGCAGAAGCTTCTCAACACAGTGGGTCCCCTACATCAAAACCCAGAGTTTTTATGCATGCAAATTTTAACATAGCAATATGCTATTATGCAGAAAAGAACAGGAAATAAAATAACTGTATATTACTCAGAACATGGTAGCATTGTTTAAAGTTTTCTGCACTCCGGTTTTTTTGTGATTAGCGATTGCACCATTGTCTATATGGACCATTGAAATAACTCTACCATGTGCTGAGAGAAAGCTAAACCAACCACTCAGTTCTACTCCCATTTCTATTTAAGCGTTGGACTGCACATCTGGCAAGGGTAGCTGTTATCAGCAGGGAATCAGTGAACCATGCTGCTCTGCTGGTGCAACATCAAAGTAATGGCACAGGTCACGATGCTATGCTTGGCCTCTTGTAATGAGGGCAGGGAGGAAGGGGTGCAAAACTTGCATTTGCTGTCTCCTTTGTAGGCACCATTTCTGTCTGTTGTGATTGTATAGCCTTAGCTTGTGCCATTGTTGAATTGTCTTTGTCTTCTTGACCAGTCAAATAATTGAAAATGCTCTACACTGTTTTCCCCCCTAAGCATTTTAAAATGTGGCTTTAGACAGTGGTCAACCTTTTAAAACATATTCCCCTCTCTTTCTCTCTCCCCCACTCTGTATACACACACTGACACAGGCTGACCATACATGCATACTATGTGACTTGCTTCCAAAACACGGTCAACTATTCCTTGCAGGAGGCTGCAGTCAAAACCATTATAATTGGGAGGCCAACTCACACAGTAAGTAAACACAGGTATTGGATGGATTGAATATCTACCAGTATTAATTGCTGATACTCCTATCTGCCATGAACTGCCATGTATATAAATGTGAAATAAATCTGAGATGAAAAAAGAACCTCTGTGTAAGTTGTAAAGTTTCCTGAAGGATAGTTCCATATATTCCTATTATGTTTAAACTCACAATGCAAATTTAATGTCGTGGACTGATTGGATGGTGGGAGGAACCAGCTGGGGAACCACCAAAGGAAGAATGCTCAGATCTGAGGGAGTGGTGGTGGGATAATGTTGAGTGGTCAAAAGAAGGAGAAGACTGGGGAAAGGAGATGTCGTAAGCTGAAGAGGTAACAGGGTGTAACGAGTTGGGAGAGTCTGACAGATAGAAGTCCAGAATCAGAGGCAGAAGCTGAAGCAAGAGAGTTGGTCAGAGATTAGTCAGGCAGAAGAGGCATGAAAAGAGCAGAGGAGAAGTTGGCTGCATTCAGGCGCAGTCTCCGACTGCTTGGAAAAATCCCCGAACAGGCAGCAACATAGCTTTGGAGAGGTGGGGACTTTCAGTCTCGGCAACTGATGCATGGGGTAAGACCTTCTGGAGATGAGCTGCTGTGCTCATTAGGCCTGACACTCAGACAAGTGAAGATTTTGTTTTTGCTAATAAACAGTTAACTCCAACTTTGAACAGTGTGATTTACTGCTGGCTCATTCTTTTGACATTTAATTTGGCATGGAAGTCCTAACATTACAGAGCATGATAGAGAAATTCCCACCCCATTCCACCCCCCCACCCCAATGTCTTCATAATTTTATGTGCCTTGCTTACATAGCCTTTTAGCCAGCGCTTCTTTAAAATGGAATGCCTTTTGTCCATCTTTCCTAGGCAGAAATCTGTTCTCTAACTCTACTAGTACATTTTGTTGCTTTTTGCATTTCTACCAGTTCTACTACATCCTATTAGATAAGGCATGATAAACTAGACAAGGAATAAGGGTGCCAGTAATTTAAAATAGGCCACTTGAATTCCCCCCCCTTTCCATTCCTATTAAGTTTCAACATCTGCACTGAGAAGTTATCCACAAGGTTTTGTGAAGGTGTGAAGTTCTCATTCTCTCACCATGATATGTCATACCACTTTTGTGAGTTACATACATAATGCAAATTAGCTGTGACACTCATTATCATTAGCCATCTTTAGTGAAATGTTAAAATATTGGTTTTCATGAAGGCATTGGGGCATTGGCAAAAAGACAAATTTGGTTATGCTGTTCTTTAAATACCATACTGCCCAGATAGCCATGGAGAATTGCTGAAATTTTCAGGAACTGCAGAATCTGACCACTCACACAAGAATAGTTTTCTAACCACATGGAGTGTGAGTTTGCTGTGGGCTCCAGCATGCGGCAAACTGTCATCGCACTACCATAACCATTCAGTAATCTGGGAAGGGGTGGAGACTGTATGACCCTCAACTCCTCTCTCTGTCTATAATTGACATGCAAAATGGACCTTCCCCATGAAGACTCCATTGGAGAGGTATTAAAAGTAGGGCCCACACAAAACAGTTCCACTGAAAATCTAATTTCTATATATCTGTTCCAAAGACTAGTACTGAATGAATATAACAAGCACATTAAGTACCAGCATCCCCCTACTTGCACCCCAATCCTGGTCACAGAACCATTCTTCCAGATATTACTCCCTGCCTCCATCCCACCACCTTCTTTAAGAAGCATATAAGGAAGTTGCTGAATGAGACACAAGTTCTTCCTAGTCATAAAAGTGATACAGCAAACGTGCTTTGAAGCTAGTGTGCAAGTGGTGTGTGCAAACTTGCATGCAATTATTTCAACAACACAGAATTCAACTTAAAAGTTTTGAGTAGGTAGTTTCTTTGTTTTGTTTTGTAACACCTGATAGAAACAATACAATAAGAGAGAGAAGCCTACAAGCCTCACAGTTCTCTACTCTTTGCCTTTTTTTAATTACAGAAGTGATGGGGAATCTACAGCCCCAAGTCCTATCCGCTCCTGCCAACATGGGCATAGAGTTTATAAAAATACAGAGCAATAAGCACGGGGTCAAAGATGATGGGAGTCGTCACCAAACAGCATCAGGAAGGGCTACAGGTTCCTCACCGTGTATTATAGCCTTCTAGGAGTCCCTTGCACTAAAAAGTGTCTTACCCATCACTGTATCCTGCATCCCACTTGGCCAGAATTTTGATCTTATCACAACTTCTAACATGACATTATGTTTGGTGAGCATTCTACTCTGGCCTCTCAGCTTGGCTTACTTAGTTTGGAATCTGTGTGTTTTCATGCATGATCTTCAGCGGTATTGACTCTTGTCATGTATGCCTTGTTTGTTTTCCTTCTAAAATTATTAAAGATGAATGGAATGTAAGTGAAGGGTGGAAAGGGATCAAAATAAGGAACTGGAAAGGAGTTCCTCTGTATCAACACGACCAAAAAGCAACAACCCCATTGTCTAACTCTCTCTTCTTGACTTTTCTTGTTATACTAGTTGTCTAAAATCTTATCCCAAGTCCAACCAGGCTATATTCTAACCATGATCTTGCTTTTATAATCGCCAACATATAATTCATTACAAAGCCAATGTTTTCCTTTCCTCAATCCTGAGAAATACAAACTAGGTTGGTAGTGTTCTTTCACGAGGCTGACTGATGTTGGACAATGAAGACTTCTAAGATATACAGAACTCTTCATAGCCAATTCTTCTATTTTTAATAAAAGCAAAAGGGAAAACATTTGTCACTACAGAGTTTATAAAAGCACTGTACAATATGCACATTAATAACAATAAAGATGTCAAGCTGTCAGATAAGGAGCTAATTTCACTCTGAGCACAATTAAAGATGTTATTATCCTACCACCTGGGGCCACGTCTGCTTTTACAACCCAGCAGGCTCCAAGACAAAAGAACGGACCAGAACCACAATGGTGCAATGGACTGTTCTGCCAATCCTCATCTAACCAAACTCCAACTCCATTCTCCAGCCATTTCAACATATTATTTATTTTTGCCATTAGACTCATGTGCAGGCAGACACATGCACATTACATAGCCGGGATGAGTACCTGAACCACTCAGAGAATAATAAGGTTGGGGAGCTTTGTGCATTAACAACAAGTTCCTTGCTACTGCCACTTCACAGCAGAGGAGTTCCTGAACAAATGGTCTATGTTTCTTTTTTATTTAGGATTAGCAAAATCGCTGGCATAGAAAAGGTTGGCAGTGGGGAAGGTAGTGAAAGATCTCATTTCTTCTTCTTCTTCTTCTTCTTCTTCTTCTTCTTCTTCTTCTTCTTCTTCTTCTGTGATCACTTGTAGCTAAGATTGTCTTCCATAAACACGGTTTTAACAATGAGTCCCTAAGTGACTGTGGAGGCCAATTCTGGATTTGCACGTCCTTCCACAGTGGAGACATTAGTTTCCAGGCGGGAGTTGATCACAGTGTGGATTTGCCAAGCGTGCCTTCCTCCTAGCACGTTTCTCCCTTGCGTACTGAGTTCGAGTGTCTTCAAAGCCCATGAGACCTTTGGTAAAGGCTGTTCTCCAACTGGAGCGCTCGCAGTTTCCCAGTTGTCAGTGTTTATACTACATTTCTTAAGATTTGCCTTGAGACAGTCTTTAAATCTCTTTTGCTGACCACCAGCATTACGCTTTCCATTTTTAAGTTCAAAATAGAGTAGTTGCTTTGGAAAACGATAATCAGGCATCTGCATAACATGACCAGTCCAACAAAGTTGATGTCGAAGAATCTTTGCTTCAACACTGGTGATCTTTGCTTCTTCCAGTACACTGATATTAGTTCGCCTGTCTTCCCAAGTGATGTGTAAAATTTTTCAGTGTGTGTGTACATGTGACATTCTTTCAAACAATGAACCTCCCAACTTGAGAGGCAGATTTGCCCAATACCATGCCATTCAACTTTTCTAACCCTGGGTCTCATCTTTCATCCCAACCATCCACAGGGGATTTAATATTTTATTATATTATTTCCACTTTTTTTGTTGCTTTCTGGCTCTTCTCTCTGGTTTTCCACTACTTCCATCCTTTTGCAACCAAGACAGGATTTTCACAATATACTAAAATGCCATAATTCAGCAGCAATAATATTAGCACACACACATGCCTTAAAAACTGTTCATGGGTGTGTTTATCTTTTGCATCTCCACTTAACCACGAAAATTATGCCTGAAACTTTTAGTTGATTGAGTTAAATAGATGCCCCCGTTTAATAGGGAAGAAGAGCCTTTTTTCCTTTTTAAATTTGTAAAATTATGTTTAATAAAAGTTCCCCCCTTCAAAGAAAGCTAATAAAATATCATGGGTAGCAGATAAGGATGTAAGAAAGAATAATTTTCCATTCTGCCATGTATTATTATTATTATTATTATTATTATTATTATTATTATTAGTTTGTTTATATCCCAGCTTACAAATAAAAACAAGAATAGATAATAACATATTGAAAAAACAACCATTAAGAAATAAATAAGCATTTCTAGAAATATGTGTGTGTGTGTGTGTATGCGTATGAGTGAAAATGTGTGTGTGTGTGCACGCGTGTGTATAAATCTATTAAAACCATTCAAATAATTACAATAAAAACAGATTAGCACCAGCCCTTTCATTAAAAGGAGTCAGTTCCCAAAAGCCTGTTGGAACAAGAAGGTTTTCAGATGGTGGTGGAAGGACAAGAAGGAGGGAGCCAGTCTAACTTCTCTAGCGATGGAGTTCCAAGTTCTGGAAGCAGCCCCTTATGTGATAGTTTGTGGTCTGAAAGCAACAACAGCAAATACTGAATGCATTCACTGGATTGATTTCCATATCAGTCAGGGGACAAATAAGTGAACTTTGGCAATTTCCACTCCCGTTTCCATTTTCATCAGAATTCCCCGACATTCCTAGCGGCAGGTGTTTTTTTTTACAAGAGGCATCCCTCCCATTTTTCTCTCTCTCACTTGCACACACATAAATACAAATGCAGATTGAGCCTGCTATGACAGATGTGCATTTTTCTTCAGATAAATTGTTTTATTTGTATGCAAAGTTATGCATAGTCAATACAATAATTGATCTCTTTAAACTCATTTGCACTTGGTGACACTGACACATGGCAGAGAGCAGGCCAACAGCTCCTTCTTCCAGCTAGTTACCACACTTGAATGGAGAGTGTGGTATCAGGAAGAGCCTTACGCACACAACTTAGAATTCATCCCCTCCTTCCCCTCACCCTCCTATTTTGCCTTTGCAGCATCTTTATTTCAACTTCCATATTACACATAGGGTAATGGCCTCATTTTCTACCTTCGAATTTCACGTTCGCAACATCTTTTCCCCAACCCATACAACTGAATGGAGCTCTGTTATTTTGTATGGAACTGGTTGCCCACCGGGACAAAACAGTCTGAGAATATAACACCAATCCTGGCCTGACTGCACCGGCTGCCAATTAGTTTCCACGCCCAAGGCAAAGTGCTCTTTTGAACTATAATGCCTTAAGCGGCTCAGGACTGCAATACCTCAAGGATCGCTTCTCCCCATATGAACTGACCAGGACCCTGCCATCATCATCTGAGGCCCTTCTTCATGTACCTCTTCCACAAGAGGTCTTCTGTTGTGTCTCATCGTTTGTGGAATGTTCTCCCCAAGGAGGCTTGCCTGGCACCTTCACTGCATATCTCTAGGCACTAGGCAAAAACTTTTATCTCAGCCCTTTGACTAATTAAACAATCTATGGCCTTTAAACTGGGGGGGGGGTGGCATTGTTTTGTTATCTTATGTATTTTTGTGTTTTTATCATGTAAACTGCCCTCTGATTCTTGGATGAAATTTTAAAAACAAGCAAACAAACAGGAAAAAGAGGCTAGAGGTCAGGGTAAAAATCGATGAAGGGGAAGCCATGCCTCCATCCATCCATCCATTTATTTAGCTCCTCCAGCAAGTTAATTCTTCCCCTGTTGAATATTATGGAGGCATATTTGTTCTGTTATATTCAATAACAGGTGCTTAAAAGACACACCCACCCACCCCATAGCTGTCAACGTTTCCCTTTTTTAAAGGGAAATCCCCTTATTCTGAATAGGATTCCTCGCAAGAAAAGGGAAAAGTTGACAGCTATGACACACACACACACCCTCCCTATTACTTTTCAGTTCAAATTTAATTTGAAATGGAGACAGGGGAGTGAAATGTGGAACTTAGAAGCTTATCTCTTTTTTGAGGTGGGCTTTTAAGACACACACACACACACAAAGTTCTTTTCTGAGTCTGGCTCAGGAGAACTTCATCAGTTTCTGTAATGTATAAATTTCCCCTTTCTTCCATCAGTTGTAAAACAAGCAGTGTGTGAATTATGAAGTGGGAGAGTGGTCTGCTTTTTCAGACCTGAATATTTTAAAAGGTGAAGAAGCAACTCCTCCTGTTGTACCAAGAAGGGAGGGATGCGGAAAAACCGAACCCCTGTAAGTTGTTGTTCTTGAGGATATTACTACAAAGTCTATGATATCCTGGCTTCCCTGGCTTCTTTCCAAACAAGATTTCGATTAAACGGGGTGTGTAAATATCAGAGCTTTTTAGAAAACAGCAACACTATTACAGTATTCAATTATTTTGCACATCCTCTTAAAACACACACACACTCATGCACAATTATGGCCTGATGTGTTTGGGAATACACGTTGGGAATTTTCCTTCAAGTCAGCACAGAACATTAATTTATGACTATTTTTCAAACTCTGCTGAAGTAAGAGGGTAATAGCTTTCGGTTGATTTGCTTTCTATAACCTGTCACTCATTGGTGTGTACCTGACAAGACTGCAGACAATATTCCAATCATAAGGCCAATTTATCCAGGACAGTGAAGAATATCAGCCAGAGATAAAAGGACTTCCCTCCCCCATCTTTTCAGGGCCTGGCAGAACGTTAAGACAACATCTGTTTTTTTGTTTTTTAAACCCCTCATAGCCAGATGTTCTTTACCTATGGGGGGGGGGAGCTATTGCATTGTTGGCTCCTGCCTCAGTTCTTCAGTAGAACAAGAGGTGTTATGATCATCAACACCTAAATATATCCAGGTTGTTCAATCACATCTGCAATTTAAAATCCTGACAGTTACATATGAGACTAGAGGTCTTTTTTTACTATGTTTAGATGAGCTTCTCCCTTTCTGCAAAGTTTGTAGCACATTATATGATAGTCATCAGTGACATAACTTGTCACACAGGAAGGCTAAAAATTTTCCTGTTGCCCAAATTTAGACTTTAAAGGTAAAGGTAAAGGACCCCTGGCTGTTAAGTCCAATCGCGAATGACTCTGGGGTTGCGGCACTCATCTTGCTTTACTGGGTGAGGAAGCCGGTGTTTGTCCACTTCCACAGATAGTTTTTCCGGGTCATGTGGCCAGCATGACTAAGCCACTTCTGGCAAAACCAGAGCAGTGCACGGAAACGCTGTTTACCTTCCCACCAGAGTGGTACCTATTTATCTACTTGCACTTTGACGTGCTTTTGAACTGCTAGGTTGGCAGAAGCTGGGACCGAGCAACAGGACCTCACCCCATTGTGGGGATTCGAACTGCCAACCTTCCGATCAGCAAGCCCTAGGCTCAGTAGTTTAGACCACAGCACCACCTGCATACCCATTTAGACTTTAGGACTACAGAAATATGTATTCCATTCTAAGTGATGGAAAAAGTTAAAAAGTAAACTACAAAAGTCAGCCTTAGTAGGTGCCAGCAGTGGTTGGGAATTCTGCCGTTTTTTATTCCTTTGTGTAAGCTCTTCCAGCTAATTATTCAGAGTCAATTCATCCCTACTTTTGCACACCAAGAATGATTTTCTCCTAATAGTGCAAACCATGTGTTACCTATCTACTCTCTTTTCACATTTTTCTCTGCAGCTCTTAAAGAAACATCTGAATAGAACTGACTGCAAAATGCAAGAGGAATATGACACCACTTTGCATATACTTACAAGTATCCTTAGTTCTGTCCAGCACTGCTAAATAATATTCTGTTTTATGCTTCGTGACAATATGTCATTTCCTTGAGCAGTTTTATTGAGCCAAAATAAATTCCTCCATCCCTGGTTCCTAAAGAGTCATCTGTTTGCTCTACACACGAAGTCAGACTGGCCTTTTGCCTGCTGCTTGGCTTTCTCCAAAATCTACTGTTCAGGGCCCACCATCTGGAAGCAAATCCTACAGTGCCCATGTTTGACAGAAACTCATTTAAACTTAAGCTCACACTTAACATAGAAAATCTATTCAAGGTGGCTGCCTATGTTCTCTCTGGCAGTTAACCCAAAGTTAACCATCTTTATTCTGCCATTGTTCTCAGTGAAAGACCAGTTAATGTGGCATGGGGGGGGGCAGAAACACACATTTATTAGTGTGTTTATTAGTCGGAAAGTTCTTCCTGAGGTTTAGTCGGAAGTGTGAGCGAGCAAATCATTAAAACAAATCTGATAATTTCTAGCCAGTATATATTTTAACAGCTAGCAAAGAAGTTCGTTATTCCTCCTACACACACTTAAAACTGTCATTTTAATTGTGATCAGTGGGTACTACATAAAGGCCTGAGCATAAGGGGGGGCTGTGTTTCCCCTTCTCTTCTGCAAAGGGAAATGGTGATTGCTTATGGCTCACACATGGTGATTTTTCACTGTGCACGCCAAGTAGTCTCCTCCTCGTGAAAAAGCATCTGCTAGCACCTAAGTTCTACATATGCATACAAAACAGTGGATCACTGCCAATGCATAATATCTTTGCTATACATCTCATCACAAATGCCTCCCTAGGGATGCCTGGCTGCCCCAGCCATAGCAGGGAAAAACTTTCCTGATTGGAAAATTGCCTCTGCCTAGTGGGATGCTCCAACCAAGTGTCTTTTGGGTGTTAAAGTAAGTATGGGCACTTGCCATATGCATTCAATAAATATCTCTTTATCATATTCCCACACTTGCACTCCATTCATTATATTAGCTAACAAAATATTGACTTAGTTAGCAATAAACACAAGATGTTATATGGTTCTTTTAAACTGTCTTGTGGTGGGAACTTCCCCAAAGGTAGTATATAAATGCCGTAATATATTTATAAAAATAATAATCTAACAAGCCACAATCCCACCAAAGTCACGTTAAAATAATGTTCACAACCCCCTGCAAGCTTCAAATGTCAGATTTCTAATGCAATGAAGAGGGAAGGGAACTCCCTAACCTAAGCCGTAAATAAAGGCAAGCTACAAACTGAAAGCAGAACATATCACTGAACTGCAGAAAATGAGCTTGTAATAAAACCCCAAACATATGTTTATCTGTAAGCACAGTTTCAAGTCACAAAAGAAAGTTATTAAAACATATGCTTAAGCGCACTACTGAAATGGAGCTTTAAAACAGCATAATTGCTGCCAGTAATTTAATTCTTCAAACTCCCGACCTCATTCTGAAGAAATATAAACAAACTGCACAGGTGCTTAATGTAACAGTTCAAGCAGTGAAAATTAGTATTCAGTATAGTTTACACTGAAATTGCTAAACTGAACAAAGGTTTGAGCCAATTCTCTTTCACACAGCAGAAAAGAGAGCAGAGTTTCACATCTGCAGTGAATTTCTCACATACAGCAACACACTGTGATCTTCATATGATAACATAAAGACATGTTGCTATAAACAGGGAAAACCTTTGTCCCAGCACAAGCCATGATGCCTCTACTATTCATACAAGGTGTTGTATAGCAGAAACTATGTATGGGATTTCATGCAGCTATGCAACGGAACTGACACTCCTCAAGGGAGATATATAAGACTTTTTCCATGCTAGACAGAGCAAGTTACAGTAGCTCAACCCCACTTCCCTGCCTCTGAAGATTTCAGTAGAACTTACTACCTGGTAGAAGTTGGCCAAAGGAGAGATCAAGGGCATGAAAAGCCCTAGCACTGTATGGGTAGAATGCAATTTCTGTTCCTTTATTAGACATTTTGTGTTTGTTTCTTTGTTTGTTTTTATTGCAACAATATTTTGTATGCTGCTTTGCAAGTCTCTTAGGGCTATAGAGCATGGGTCAGCAAACTAAGGCCCATGGGCCGGATCAGACCCAATTGCCTTCTGGATCTGGCCTGTGGACGGTCCAGGAATTGCCACGTGGATTGCCAGCCTGCGTGTTCTTTCCCTCTCCCTCACACAGCGGTGGCGGCGGCTCCTCCCTCCCTCCTCCTGGCTTCTCCCTGCCCTGCCTAGAGGAGGAAGGGGGCTGGGCTTTGTTGGTGCCAGCCCCTCTCCAGAGCCCTTTTGCGCACCGCTCATTGTCTCTCCGCTGCCGCCAGCAAGACACAGGAGCCGTGGTTGGCTGAGTGCCCCTCTCAAGCGACTGCCATTTAAAGCAGCCCCTCTCCGGAACACTTTTGCATGCCGCTCATTGTCCCTCCACCGCCGCCGCCAGCCCCTGCTGCTCGCAAGACACAGGTAAGCAGCCACTGGGGCTCGTGGTGCTCTTGCATCATTATTTTCTTTTCAAAATATAGTCCGCCCCCCCACAAAGTCTAAGGGACAGTGGACCGGCCCCCTGCTGAAAAAGTTTGCTGACCCCTGCTATAGAGCATGAAGGGATAGCCAGCCAAGTGCTTCTGCTAGTGCAGGGACTATTAGCTGCACGAAGGAACTTCCCCTCCCTCTCCACTTTCTGTGCATCCCTTAAATCTGTTCCAGGTGGTTGTTTTATCCCTTCCCAATCCTTCATAGCAGTTATAGAGAGGGCACAGGGGCACACAGGAAGAGGCTAGCGAATGTACTTGAGAACATTGGATACCACACTGGTATTCGAAATAAACAAACTGCAACAATAAGAGGCACATATTTTATTAACTACTTATCATGTAATTCACTCTTTTTGTTTTGTTTTGTTTTCCCCAAGGCATTCTTTTCATGGTAACAAATAAGGCCATACAGATTCTGACCCTGAGGAAGAGGCATCAGCTTGAAAACACAAAGGCGACCCAATTTCCTAATAAATAGTTAACAACAGCTATGGCTCACATATTTCTGTGTTTTCCTGCAGAATCAGACCTTCTGATTTGCGCCCCCATTGCCATGCTTTGGCCACACACAAGGCTGTCATGTGAATGCAAAAGGAGCTGCTGTATAGCAGACCACTCATATACTGGATATCATAGCATTCTGGCATACAGCCTGTTCAAAGGGTTGTCATTCATTACTACCAACCAAATGCCTTGAGGCTGAAATAAGCGAGGAAAGGTGTGGCAAGGCAATTCCACCTGGGGGGAAACTTAAGCAAAGTAGCCTAAGGCATGTTTTCATCATCATTTATTACAGAATGATGATGATGATGATGATGATAAAAATATAGCAGTGATTTTTCTCCAACATTGTCATTTCCTTGTAAATGAAATCTTGAAAATATACTCCCACGTGGACACACATACATTTGATCACAGTGTAAAATGGTGACCCTATGTGTTTGTGTGTGTAGTTCCTCTTCTAGGCCAGTATCAGCTCTTGGCATTCTTGAGTAGTAGCCAGGGGCCCAGACTCTCAGCAAAGATCACTGTTGATGCCTGTTGTCAGCCTCCCGCAATATATATATTTCTGTCCTAGTATTATAAGCAGATGACCAGACCTGGCCGGCATTTTAATTTCCCACAGTGCCTGGAGCAACATTAGGGGAAACAAACATGGTGGCTAAATCCAGCCAACTGGTACTGCTTGGCACGCTGCTGCCTCCTTTCAAATAAGCCCACCAAAGGAGGAAGGGGTATACCAGAGAAAATTTTGTCCAGGTCCCCCTCAAACACACAGTCTGCCATTTTCTTTGTGACATCCAGTTGCACAGAAGTTGAGTTAGATTGAAGAAAACTTCACCATGATCCAATGGATCATAAGTTAATCGAACTTTTCAAAGGCAATAAAGAATTCCACGAGAAGTAGAAACATAATCTCACTCTATCATAAAATGAAGCTTGTTCTCAGAAATTAATTTTCTCCCAACACCTTTTAAGCACTCTCTCACTGAGAGTGCTTCATTGATACTTGCACAGAAATTTCAAGCTGTGTACACACTTCTGTTTAGTCTCCATCCAGCGTGCTGCCACTATCTGGGAAGCGATATACACACAACACTAGCCACAATCCATATCTATGCAGTATCTGCCCTGTTATTTCTTATGAAATAGTGAGTTTTGGCGTGCTTTTCCCCAAACCATAAGGCATGAATATGGATGAAGGTAATGCATGGAGATATCTGAGAAACTGGCACAATGCTAAATAAATTATTTCCTTGATGACATCAACATCGCATGCAGAGACCGGTAGGACTCTTGTGCTTTAAAACAACAATAACAAATATCTTAAGGGGGATGGGGAGTCACTTCAGTACGACACTTCAGAAATGGCTCTAACCCTTTCTGGCAAGTCTACATTACACAGAACAAAATCCACAGAACACAATCCAGAATGCACAGTTGAGCATCCCTTGTTCAATCTGCTGAAATCAATGGCCTTTAAATGCATTTAACTGTGTATCAAACTGTGTCCAATGTAAACAAATGTAGTTCAGTAGTGAGCCAACTGTTGACTTTGCTATAGCTTTCCAGTCTTCCGCTGGGCTTCATTTAATTTGCACATGGTTGATGCCCAATTAGTACCTCATTATCAAGTTGCCTGCAGTATTTCTTTAGCCTTACACACTTCTAGCTTTAAATATCTTCTGTGCACATGCAGACATTAGGTTTCATTAGTACGTAGCAGGGGAAGATGCATGGAGATTTGCAATCTGTACAGGGTTTTGTGAAAACCTTACATAGCTTATGGAGTCTTCAGACTTTGTATGCAAGATAAGATGCCAATGTTTTTTAGGTAGCTCTGTCAATGTGCACAATGCTTTTCAGATTAAAAGCCCCTGCCTTGAGGAGCTTACAATCTCTAAGTGAATGCAGGGGGGCGAAGTACAGCGAGGGGGGTGGAGGCTGGATGACATTGTAGCATCAAACTCACTATGAGCATCCTTGTTGTTAAGCAACAGGACTGGTGTTGATATCAGATCTATGTACATCTTCCCTATCTTTGCAGCCCTCTTATGCATAACTAAACCTGAGATCCGGTCTTGAAGGGACATGCTTCAGTGATCAACAATAATTACATACACTGCGGGACAGACATAACCTTCTCCAAGGCTGTCTGTCTAAATGAGTAGCTCTTAATTTGTGTGCCTCTCTGCAGGTTGATTCTCCCTCAGCTTCCTCCTTTTTAGCTAGTATGTCGTAAGAGGCAAAAGCTAAGCTCATTATCACCTCAGTTCTCCCCACCCACTATCAGTGGTTTTCCTCCCCCCCACAAAAAATTCTACATATTTCTGGCAAGCCTCACCCCTTGCAATGTTTAAGAGGGCTTTAAAGGCTTACCTGTTTTCTATGGGTACTCTACAAAATCCCTGGATTTTAATTATGTTTTTCAGTTCTGTTCATTAGACTCATTTATCTAATTTTTATCTTTCATTTTTTAATAGGGTAATGTTTGTAAAAATAACTCAAGATACTCGCCATTTTTGTCACATTTGGAAGTTTCATATAGTAACTCTGTGCTGGGGCGATGGTGCGTGTGCCCACAGAGATGGCTCTGAATGCCCCCTCTGGCACGCATGCCATAGGTTTGCCACCACTGTCCTGGGGAAAAGGGGGCTCTGCCCCACCAACCTCAGTCTGCCTGTCTTCTTACTTACATCTTGTCCTGGAAGTGACCCTGGCTGCCAGTCTCCTCCTTGCCCTTGAAGAACTCAGCAGGGAGGAGGATGGGGAACAAAACCAGAATTAGTTGGCCCCACGAGTTTGTTCAGCACAGGAGAGGGCAGAAGGTCAAGGGCAGCAGGAGAAACTAGGAAAAGAAAAGGAGTGGTCTCTAGACTCTAGAGGAAGTGGGGTTGGACAACGATGGGAGAAAGGCTAGCCGAGATTCACAAGCTGAGGAACTGCAGGGGAGGAGGCAACACTTAACTTTCCCATAATCAATTTTAAACCATCAGCCAAATTTTGGCTGCAGGTCTTGAACAAGTGTGCATGAATATTTTACTTTTATACACAAACACAGAGAGTTTCCTCTTCACACTGCAGTAGGCTGTGTGTGTGTCAGTCATTACTTCTGGGTGAAATAACTGACGAGGGGGTCAGTCCACCTGAAAATTGCTCTCCAAAGATCTAAATGAAACAGATGGGCATTGATAGTGTTTTCAAGGAAATTAATCAGCCTGGACTAGCAGCGATGCCAGAAGCTCCATAGGCCCAATCTAGCCTAATGAATTCCGAGCTCTCTGTCTTAATAGCTCCTGACAAGACTAATTTACTCATGTAAGTGATTAGAGAGGGAATTATCTATTTAATTGTTGCTTAACACTCCTTTAGGCATCACGTGAGGGAAAGGGGAGGCAGTTAAAGTCAAGCCAGGTAGAGAGAGGGAGGAGGGATTTTGAGCAGGGACCAGGGAGGGGAAAAATGGTTTTATTAATGCAAGTGAGTTGTAGAAGACAGCAGCAGGCTAAATGGGGGAGCGAATGAAGTCACTAGTGGGGTTTGTTTTCTAGCAAACATTAATAAAAGCAAAATTGTTCAAGGGCAATTGAAAATTTCCCCAAAGCTTCCCCGCCCCCCAGCTTGCTGCTCTTTGCAGGCCTAATTGGCTTCCAAGTCATTTTGGGTTTGAAAACTTCCCCTTGTCCCTAGTAAACGTGACATCATCTCACAACCAATTTTAATAATAAGAACACCATTAAGAGCATATGAAGCAAATTCAGAGTGAGGGCAGAGTTTCTTGACAGGCATAGCCCTTACTCTGATCTAGCTTCAGGTTCCCCGTCGTCCCCCCCCCAAAAAAAACATCCTTATATAGTCTCACATAGCTAATGAGATTTAGCTATGATGCTTAATGGAATGAAGAGAGTTCCCTTCCCCTCACACCAAATAAAAATTATGCCTAAGTTGTAGCTGATTGGGACTGCAAAGAGATACACAATAAAGTATCACTGCCACCATCTTTATCCAGTAGCCCAGCAAAGATTTTAAGTATACAATATCAAGGGAAGGCAATTTGTGGAGCACTAAGTTCTACACTAGGACTATATACTGTACAATGATTCACAAGGGCCATAAGCAGCTTCCGTATTTAGTTGAATGCAATCAGCCTCATTTATAAAACTCTTAGCTGAGAACAACAGGCTCCAAACTACAATCAGGGACATCTTGTGCTTGTGCTTGTTGTTTTTACTCTAAAACTAGTTGCCCTCATGTGCGAAAACCTGCCAGCTCTGAAAGCTGTGTGTGTGTGTGTGTGTGTGTGTGTGTGTGTTTGGATGTTCTCCCTGTTGCATAGAACTACTTATCCACAAGCAGATCCTCTGAAGCTTGGAGAATGGTTAAAATGTAATAATCAAATCATGTAACTGGGGCCTGAGTGCACAGGATTTCCTTTGGAATTGCTGGTTCCCTGTGTTGTGCCCTCCTGTTAATTTCAAGTAGCGCCTCTTTCTCTACATATATTTACAAAATCTCCGACCTCTAGATTGCGCCAAATATTTCTGGTATTATTAGTGTAGATGGGAAATCAAATTAAACCAAAGCACACCCTGTGAACTTGCAGGGCAGATGGCAGTGGCAATTGGTGGTTAGACCCCTCAGTTAAGGAGAAGAGAGCTTAACTAGGATTCAGACAACACCCTAAGCCAAACCCTGGGGCTTAGCTGCCACCCTGGGAGCCCATGTTCATGCTAAACTATGCAAACGTGGCCATAAAGTACAATACCTTATTCCTCCCCCCTAAAGGATGTCTTAAGCATCCCATGTTTTTTGTTTTCTTGTTTTTAATTCAGAATCAAATTTACCTTTCACTAAGAATACATGGATTAATGGTGTTGTGTTGCAAGCGTGAACTGTAAATGGGGGTGGGGGGGTGGGGGAGCACATGCAAGAAAATAGAGGGCTCTGCTATTCGGGCCCTGATAAAATCACAGCTATTAGCTTGAACAGGGAGAGCAGCCCATCATGCTCAGACTGTGCTTGTGCACACACAGGGCTTACAATCAATTCGAACAGCATTACTAGCCATCCACAGGCCCTGATTGAAGAGCACAAGTTTAATGGACTGAGAGCTTGGAAAGAGGCCAAGAAAAGGCCCAATCGATTTTTACATTTACTAAAACTGATCACTGGCAAAATAAATAAATAAAGGCTAAATCTGTCAATCAAACGCCAAAATATTTTGCCAAGGGCACAATTAAAACCACACACACACACACACACACACACACACAACCATTCCCTGTTCTCAGTCGGCTCACAAGGCATCTATCTGGATGTGGAAGACGCGTACACATATGCCATATTTTCAAGTGGCATGAAATAAATGTTCAATTAAATGCTTTTCTTTCATGTTTTAAAATGTTACTATAGCTTCACAGTGGGACGCGGGTGGCGCTGTGGGTAAAACCTCAGTGCCTAGGACTTGCTGATCGCAAGGTCGGCGGTTCGAATCCCTGTGGCAGGGTGAGCTCCCGTCGTTCGGTCCCAGCTCCTGCTCACCTAGCAGTTCGAAAGCACCCCTAAGTGCAAGTAGATAAATAGGTACCGCTTTACAGCGGGAAGGTAAACGGCGTTTCCATGTGTGGCGCTGGTGCTGGCTCGCCAGATGCCGCTTAGTCACACTGGCCACGTGACCCGGAAGTGTCTCCGGACAGCCCGGCCTCTTGAGCGAGATGAGCGCGCAACCCTAGAGTCGGACACGACTGGCCCGTATGGGCAGGGGTACCTTTACCTTTATAGCTTCACAGCAAGATCCTTCATTTCCACCCCTGGAATTTCCTACCCGTTAAAAGGATTTTGGGGCATGACAACATTGTTTTTGCGAATTTCATAAAACCTATCTTTACACTCAGGATAATTTTGGGGAACTGGTAACTGCACAGTGAGTAGAGTTTAGCTGAGTATTTGGACAACCCTGGTTTTTGTTTTCAAACTCCGAGTACTTCAGGATGCAATCCCACTACCCAGTTTCCCTAAGGTAAGCACCAAGACCAACTTTTGGATAGATATGTAAAGGAGTTGGTGAGGGTCATTTGACAACAACAAGAAATTAAGCCTTTAGGGTCATCTTCCCAGTCCGGTGGAACACCCTGCCAAAAGATTCAGCGGACCAACTTCTTCTGTGCCAACATTTAAAAACTCGCTAAAAGCTTTTCTATTCCACCAGTACTATGCAGGCAATTAAGAATACACTCCCAACGATGGTCTGTTGATGTTTGTTATTAATTTGCTTTTAACTTGTTTTATTTTTAACTTTTTATGATGTTCTTGTTCGTTTTATGTTTCTTTATTGCTGTAAACCACTGTGATATATTTTTATGATACAGCAGTATATAAATATTTTTTAAAATAAATAAATAAAACTGTGTAAGCTACTTAGTTGCCAGTTCTGACCACATGAAGCAGATGATTCGAGAGCAGGGTGGCCATTTACACATCATAGAATCATAATATTGTAAAGTTGGATGGGACCCTGACAGTCATCTGGTCCAATTTCCCAGCAATGCAGGTATCTTTCGCCCAATGTGGGGCTTGAACCCTCGGCCCTAAGATTAAGAGTCTCATGCTCTACTGACTGAGCTATCCCAGCTCATACATTTTATTTTAAAGAAACTTATTGGACTGAACCAAGAAACATAGTAGTAAGGTACAGTCAGAATAATTAATTTCAACTCTGGTGTTCTCTACCGCCAGATACAACAATATATTGCATTGCAGATGGAATAGATAAGAAGAGAAAATGCTTCACCATACACAAAAATAAATTTTAAAAAGTGAATGGCGGAGGGCACATAAACCTGCAACAACAAAACCGTTAGCAAAATATGGAAGTCTAGTATCATGGAACAGAACTACCATCTTTCCCCGAAAGTAAGACATCCCCCGAAAATAAGACCTACTTCCAGTTTTGCCTCTCGCTGTAATATAAGGCCCCCGAAGCTACCGTAAGGCGCCTGACTCCTCTGGACCGTAGCGGCGGGTGATGCCGCGCAGCTCACGGATTGGCCACAGCGCAGCCGGAGCTGTTCAGGCAGTGTGAGGTCTCTTTAAATCAGAGAGCCGCCTGCTGCTCGCTCTGCCCTGACGGAGTCTGGCCTACTCACAATTAGGCAATAAATGTGTACCATATTCTTCTTCATGGAAAAATAAGACATCCCCTGAAAATAAGATCTAGCGCATCTTTGGGAGCAAAAATTAATATAAGACACTATCTTATTTTGGGGGAAACCGGGTAAGTAAATCCACGCTAGCGTTAGGGATTCTTCTTCAGAGATTGTCATAGGCCTGTTCACAGTGCATCCAGTTTAATTTCCCTTTAATCAGACTGAAACCAACAGCCTCATCAACAGAATCTTTATCAGCCTTCTGAAAGCAACCAAAGACAGTGCACATTTTAACGCTCTAGAGGGGGAATCTATTTGCCTTTTATAGGCAGCTCCTTTAAACTCAACATGCTGAGTCACCGTTCTTGACTTTCTTCACCCCCACCCCACCCCCGCCAAAGATAATTTGATGTGAACCATGCCATTTAACTCATTAGACATAAAAGCTCAATGCACTTACCCACTGGCGTATCTTCATTGATCAACAGGTATGTGTCGAAGAAATAATTTACGAAGTACGGCAAGCGATTGCTTAGGCCTGGAAAAATAGGGACAGATAAAAAGGTGTTGTTTATATCTGTGAGGTCATGTTTTAACTGATGCAACAGACAAAGCCCTGAACAAGAAAGCTGGATTGCAACGGGTAAAAAGGGAGCTTTTTGCATGACCCAAAGTAAATAGCTAGTGCCAGCTGAGCTGTTGAAAAGCACTTATTCCTCCTTTTAAGTCAGACATAGCAAATTGGTCCAGTCCTAAAATGAAAGTAGAAGGAATCGTGGATCCCAGCGGGTGGAAGCAGAGAGGCACCAATAAAGATGAAAGGATGTACAGTGGTACCTCGGGTTACAGACGTTTCAGGTTACAGATGCTTCAGGTTACAGACTCTGCTAACCCAGAAATAGTACCTTGTGTTAAGAACTTTGCTTGAGGATGAGAACAGAAATCGTGCTCTGCTGGCGCAGCAGCAGCTGGAGGCCCCATTAGCTAAAGTGGTACCTCAGGTTAAGAACAGTTTCATGTTAAGAACAGACCTCCAGAACGAATTAAGTTCTTAACCTGAGGTACCACTGTACTGTCCAGGATGCATGACTGTGTAGCACCTTTCCAAGCAAGCTGCCTTTTAAAATTAATAAATGTGCATGTTTCTCATTTGTTGCACACAAAGTTGACGCATCTGTTGCAGGCATAGTGCATTCTGCAAACTCAGGTTGTGTCCACACTCCTGTCCACTGTGCACTCAGCTCTGGGTTTTTATTCTTTGTTCACACAATTTTATCCAAAAACCCTTATGTATCCTGTAGTTTGTCCTAAGATACAACTGTTTGAGGTGCTATTTCTCAAACCAAATTCACAAATGACTGGAATTAGGAGCTGTTCCTAATTTGTGCAGGTGGCAACATCATTTGCTGGGCTAGCTTTAAGAACAGGAAAGGTTGTTTTCTGAAAGAAGTCTCTGTAATTACTGAACTGATTCCAGATAAAACTCCGGATGAATTAACCCACCCCATTGCTATTTAGGACATGACCAGAAACAATAAACAAAACTTTGTATATGCATACATAAACACACACACCTCTCTGTATGGCCCTTTGTTTGTCCTATGTAAGTTTCATTTTGTGTTTTAAATGGAGTTATTAAAATGCATCTGGTGTGCATGCCCCTTGCTATATGACTTCTGCACATGATTGCACACCATATTTTAAAGGATGGGCTAAGAATGGCTATATCCCTGCAGCTAGGCTATCATCAATGCACCCATCATATAGGAGGCTCCCAGAAAGGACCTCAAGCCCAGCTCTTCCACAAGCCACTTTGTGTTTGCTGCTGTGAATGTAGTAAGAACCAGATACCTAGATCTTTCCAAAGACAAATGGCTGTTTCTTTTATAATTATTATTTTCCTTCTGTTGCACGGGGGTGGCAAGACCATGCAAAGGGAACAGGAGATGGCAATTACTGTTTTAGCACATGATTAATACCTCACATTGTTCCCATGGCTGTCAGCCTTTTGCCTCGTCAGCCTTAATTGCACCAGAGCATCCTTTCCTTTCACCTTAAATAATGAGGCTCACTTATTTCAGCTGCCCGCTTATTTTCGCTCAGGTAAAGGCACACACGCTTGCAAGACCCTTGCACCCGGAAGCATTTAGAATCATAGACTCTTAGGGTTGGAAGGGACCCCAAGGGCCATCTAGTCCAGCCCCCTGCAATGCAGGAATCGCTGCTAAATAATCCCTGACAGGTGGCCATCCAATCTCTGCTTAAAAACCTCCATTCATTAAAAATCTCCTTCATTGTTGTTGTTGTTACTGGCATTTAAGCATAATTGTGGGGATTCGGAGCAGGTAGCTGTTCCCTATCGCAGTCACACCAGTAACAATCTTAGGGTCCCTTCAGGCTGGTGTTTTTCTCCATGTGGACTCTGTATCATTTCTATTGATTTATGTATTTCAACAATCTGTGGTTATACCACTTAATCACTCCAAATGGTGTACAGGAGACCCTCATATAATACGACTAAACATGAGTTAAAACAAGTCACTGATGCAATAATAGTGCTTCAGAGATGGATTTACACAGGACCATAGACACATTTATTCCAATTTCTTAGTTGTTCTGCAATACGTCCCCAAAGTAACCACATTATTGCCATCTGGAGGGAGCGTTTTTGAACCATGGCATAAACAAAAGCAGAGCATTTGTACTATTGACAAATTACAGGATTTTAGCAGGAAACTACTGAACATATATACCGGTACCTACTGCAAAATAAACAATTTAGCTGCCCAGAAACTTCTGCAGGCGCAAATGGTACTGAAAGTGTGATAGCATATAACTGCCCCAGTAACATCATGATCACATATAATGATGAACGCTCAATAAAAAAAAAACCCTGAAGGGGCCCTTACAATGAAGCAAGTAACTCTCTTTTACCACTTCAGAAATGGAGATCTGAGGCTCAGAGGTGTTACTTAGCCAAAGGCCACATTAATTGATGCATGATTGATCTGGGGAAATCAGAACCAAGACAACCAAGTAGAGTGGCTGCACTGGTTTGGAAGCAGAGTGAAAAATGGAGAAATTGTGTTAGCAGAAGACAGATCTACCAAGTTTCTGAAAGGGTATAGATGCAAAGCGTAATACATTTGACAGATGGGCTTACTTTGGTTCCCAGCCAGCGTTAGAACAGCCAGCACTGTCTTTTATTAAGAGATCTACTTTCACTGCCAGACATTATTGAACAAGGGAAATAGGGGATTTAATTGGCCTGTCAGAAATATTTTGCATCTTGTCTCTGCAGGATCATGTTGCTGGCTCACCTACAAAACAGGTGCCCAGTTCTGAATGCACCAAAACACCTGAAAGCTTACTGGACACTAGCACAATGAAGAGTACTTTTGACAGTATAGTGTGAAATATACTCCTCAAACACTCATAATCAGTTTGGCAGATTTATACAAAGCTGTTCCCAATCAATGTTAGCCTAGACTTCTTGGGAAAACCAGTATTGCCATTCCAAGACAATAAAGAAGTTATAGCAAAACATAGTTCCTCTGTTTTGTTTAAAATATTTATAACAACCCATCCTTCACCTTAGTGATTTCAGGGAAGAGGACAGTAAAAATTTAACACACAGCAATTCCAAGACAATAAACGGAGAATACCTAAATCAGCATTCATCAACCTGGTGTCCTCCAGCTGTTTTGGGCTACAACTCCTATCAGGCCTAGCCAGCATGTGACCTGGAACATTTGATCTGGAGAAACTGTGGAAGATGCAAAATGGTGGTGGCGGCTATGCTGCCAAGACAGCTGCTGCCAATTGCAGTGGAGAAAAATAAAGAAAGTTGTACTGAAGGCCAGATAACCTGACGGGGTGAGTGTCTGCAACAGAGGGATTCTCTCTCTGTGTGTGTGCCATCCAGTGTATCTCTGTACTTTCCCCCCCTCCCTTCCTCCATCTCTACATTCGTTTCAGTTACCCCCATCCAATTTGTCTGAACTGATCACTTAGAGAGAGAGAGCCCCTGCCCTCAATCACTTTAGTCCAGGGCTTCTCCCAACTGCATAAAATTAGGTCAGTTGTTATGTGAAATTAGGCTGAGTGTTCTTCATCCTTCTTGCCATCATTATGTGCCAAATTGGTGTGGAAAAACAGGATACAAGGTGCTTCACCATGTATGTTTGTGGCACATGTTCTTAGCTGAAACACAGTTTTAAGGGTTGCTACATTCAGTTATAACAATTAAACACTAATTGCCCCCCACCCGCTTCCTTTTTGTTTCTAATATGTAAACTGATGATGATGTCCTCTTTATCTTTTGCAAAATTAATTTCAGGAAGGGTGCCTGTGCTGGTCACCCAGATTCTAATCTCGTTCCTATGTATACAACATCCCAATGGATGATTCTCTGAAGTGTTTTTTACATCAGCTTCATTCTAAAGCGTAAGGTAGCAGACAAAAGGCAGAGAGACAAGCCAACCACAAAGCATGTCAATAAACAAAGCCAATTGAAGCTCATCGGGAAAAAATATGTCCTGGAACTTGTGCTAACCCTCTAAAAAGAGATGCCTATGTACAACAGAGGAAATCAGGCAGATGGAGGCGTCTCTCAGGGGCAGTGTAGAATCACCACCGTTGTGTTCTTCTTAGCAATAAAATGTGTTTCTTTCCCACAGCCTGAATATTACTTTCAATATTCGGAATTCTCACTGTCTTTTAAAAACAGAAAATCTGCATTTAAAAAAAGCATGTTTTTCAGATGTGATAGAAACAAGTGAAACTCAAGAGGGGGCTTGAACATCTTCTCAGTTTAAGAACCTATAGCTCTAATTTGGAGAGTGGTGCTCCATATAATCTTCTTGGCAGCAACTCCAACACCTGACTATTTGCCTTCGCAGCTGTTCCCTGCCTCTTCATTTGTTATCCTGTACACATGATAGCTTGGTATGGAAGCAATATTTTAAAAGGGGCGGGGAGGAGCTTGGCACCATGACATAAGATACCCCAATACCCTCTGATGGCATACTGCTAGAGGGCACTTTGCCAAAAACTTGCACTAGCTCAAACTCCCTAAAAACAAATCAAGTTTAAGATTGCCACCTAACATCTGCTACGCCTTCAGGTGCTGAGATTCTGAAATTAGCAAAGAACTGTTTTACAAAAGTTTTTTTTTTTACTCTGCCCAAAGAGGCTTCACTATTTCTGCCTCGTTCTTAGGATGCTTGAGAATTTCGTTAGAATTTTGATCAGTTTGGGGTTTTGAGGTGACCAAGCATGGTGTATTCCCCCTCCCCTGTCAAGTGTTCTCTAGAACTCTGTAACCTCCTGTTTGCCTGATCTGAAAAACCCCATAAGGAGAATTACCTCATGAGGTCTTCCCCTGGGCTTTAATTGAAGTCTATGGGCATTCAGAAGGCTGCAGAGTACAGATGATTTGAGCACAAAAGAAAGGGCACCCATAACCTGCCACCATCGCCTCAAAAAGAAAGTAAGGTAAAGGTAAAGGGACCCCTGACCATTAGGTCCAGTCGTGACCGACTCTGGGGTTGCGGCGCTCATCTCGCTTTCTTGGCCGAGGGAGCCGGCGTTTGTCCGCAGACAGCTTCCGGGTCATGTGTCCAGCATGACTAAGCCGCTTCTGGCGAACCAGAGCAGCACACGGAAACGCCGTTTACCTTCCCGCTGGAGCGGTACCTATTTATCTACTTGCACTTTGTGCTTTCGAACTGCTAGGTTGGCAGGAGCAGGGACCGAGCAACGGGAGCTCACCCCGTCGCAGGGATTCGAACCACCGACCTTCTGATCGGCAAGTCCTAGGCTCTGTGCTTTAACCCACAGCGCCACCTGCGTCCCTTCAAAAATAAGGTAATCACATACAAATAAAAAATAAAACCCTACAAACCCTACCAAGGATAAATTAATTGATTTCCCCCCCTCCCCTGTGATAATGTTCAAATGCAATTTCTTTTCTCATTCATCAATGCATAATGTTTTGGGGAGGGAAACACAGGAGAAATTTTTGGCACAACACTTGTTGAAATAGCAGCAGGAGGAGGGAAAAAAACCCCATAGAGCTAGTCAGAAAAGGTGCATCACCAAGCTCCTACAGAAGTTATGTGGTAAGAGATAGAGGGAGAACAAAGGACATATTATTATTATTATTATTATTATTATTATTATTATTATTATTAGCAGCAGCAGCAGCAGCAGCAGCAGCAGCAGCATTGGGAATGGAAAAAGATGGGGAGCAAGGGGTGAAAACAAATCCTGCCACTGGAGCGCCACCTTCCTTCAAGATATACTATGGGCTTAACAGGTGGTGAAAGGCAATTGATAAAAGTGGCTGTCAGTAAAATAGTATCTTTATGGCAATGATCAACAATATTCACAACTTAAAATGCATAAGTATTTGAGCTGTGAGAAAGTTTTCATCCTCTTCCATGTTACTCAAGAAGTGAATTGAATTCAGTGAAACTTTACCATTTGGATTTAAGGCTCGGGAGTGGTCATTTTCCTTTTTTTATATAATTTTGTTTCTGAGTTTCAAAAGTTTACAAATTACTGCATACGTCGCTCAGCCTGGACACTGAGATCAAGCACTGAGGGCCTTCTGGTGGTTCCCTCACTGAGAGAAGTAAAGTTATAGGAAGCAGGTAGAGGCGCCTACCCTTTGGAACACCCTCCCATAAGATGGCAAGGAGATAAGTAACTATACAACCTTTAGAAGACATCTGAAGGCAGCCCTGTTTAGGGAAGTTTTTAATGTCTGATGTTTTATCATGTTTATAATATTCTGTTGGGAGCCACTCAGAGTGGTTGGGGAAACCCAGTCAGATGGGCAGCATACAAATAATCAATTTTTATTTTTATTATTCCAAATAAACATTCATTTCACATTCGACTTCCCCTCCATCCCTCCATGGTTTTCCCCATAAGTTCTAAACGTGCTGCATTCTATACTTTATCTTTTCCACACCGTAATGGAAAACAGTGTGGAAAAGCATGGGAGTGGACATTTTCCATCCTTCTCCCCTCTCCGCTAAGCCTTCATATAAAACACCACTGGTTTATGAAACTATTTAAATAAATAAATCATTTTTTTAATGAATAACATTTCTTATCTATTAATTTTCATACGGTCAGCCAGCTTGGAGGTCAGTTATGAGGCAAAAAAGTGGGATATAATAATAGTAATACATAACAGTGGCTCATCCTAATAAGGTCCCCCCCACCCTGACTTTTTTCTAATGGAGCAACATGGCCAAACTGATTTTGTGAACAAAAGTGTGCTTCGTACAGATACCAGATGGGAAGTCTCTGCAGAACTCCCAGTGTTTGTCACAATGATTATGCTACAGGAGAGCCTTTCAGTTTCTTGAATAGCAGCATTCTGGGTGGGCTGGTGGTGATGATTGTACTCCTGCCTCCTGAGTGGACGGTACCTATGCCCATCTTTGAACAAATTCACCTTCATTTTATTCACTCTGCTCTTCATTCTCAGATTTCTATGGTGGCTCTTTTTTCCTAGAGAGCACACAGAGCTCATGACAAAAAGACCTGTCTGGAGACAGCCAGCAGCAGAGATATCTATTATTGATGCTCCTGCAAGGCTAGGAGAGTGTTGCCAAACACATGTGTTCATCACAGGTTGCATTGTTTACTGCAGAGTGGCATTCAGCCACCTAATGCTATAAACTTCTCCAGCACCTAGGGTTGCAATCCTATCAAAACTTTCTTGTTAATAAGGTTCACCAAGTACAGTGGGATTTTCTTCCAGTTAAACATACATAGTATGGGACTCCATAGTGCAGAACCGATTGCTGTGTGGGTTGAACTAACAGTACAGATGCAGACGTACCTTGGATGAACTGTAATGGTCACCTTAAATTTGCCCCTTTTGGTTTGCTTTAGTAACAGGTCTAGATTTTTTTCTTTTTCTTTTTTTGTTGATCTAAATTCAAACTGAATTATGCAGTTGCTTGAATCAGACACTAGAGGGAAACAACACGATATGTTCAGTGGAACCTCGGAGCTGTAATTTCAGAAGAGGACTTGTTTAAGATAGTTGATTATTATTATTTTTTGCTTCCTTACTACACAACCCAATGCTTCCCAGCACTTTTCAAAAAGTCCCTCCCCAGTTGGAGGGTGGGGGTGGGGGTATGGGATCAGAGCTCTGTGCAACATGAAAATTCGCTTGTGGGGAATGCCACGCTTAACGGGGTAATGCATTTAATTCTGGGACCTGTTTCATGTTCCTCTCTCATTCAGCATCTAGAATGACAGCAGCAGCACAACCAATGCTGCAAAAAGTTGTGGGTATTTGTAACTCACAGCTGGAAAAAACTCAATTCCTCCAGTTTTGGGTCGTCCCCCCTTCAACTGTTTGTATCCACCAAGCATGCTCAGGACTAATTGATCTGTTTTATATCTCTTCCCACCCACCCCTTAATTTTTTACACTTCTGCAAACCCTCTGGTTCCTTTGATCCTTCCGGTACCATTATGGTTACATAAGGATCTACTAAAAAGCATGGAAACCAAACTAGTCCTGACCTATTTTCTGAATGTTTATTATTTTTACATCAACTACTCTTTTTTTAAAAAAAAGCATAGGCCACATTTTATTCATTTATCCCCATTAGAAACATCATTAACATTTTCATTTTATAAATGTTGGCACAAGCAGATAGACTACTAGGAAGTGGATTAGCAATTAGTCCATTGCTGCATCTACAAATACTAGCCAACACTCCCCACTTTGGTACACATTATGGTGTCATTCTAAAGGCAAGATGTACAATTGCCCAATTTCCAGGCTTTTAAAAATAATAATAGTGTCTGGCTAGGCCTTTACCAGGTTTTAGTTTGCTCTGAATGTGGAAACAACCACCACTTAAGGCTTGTTTTCAAAATGGGTGCCATTTTTCCAGATGTTTCCAGCAATCTGGGTGTCTTGAACTATGAGTATATTAAACTTAAGTCACAGGAATGAATCTCAGTTTTGATGCTCAGCTGGTTAGTAAGCTCCTGCGTTGGCTCCTGGCACTTCTGAATTATGCTAGCCTGCTCCCTTCTTGGATGATATTCATTTATCCCAGTTTTGAACTTTGAACTTTGTGGGGGGTTTTGTTTGTTTTTTGTTCCATCAGCATTACCATTTCACTGCACCCCAAGGATAATGTCTTGTTGGGCCTCTAGCTGGTTCTATAATAAACTCGAGCTGCTGAACATAACCAGACATGGGCACAGAAATCTCAAACCTAAACTCTTTCATAAAACAACACCACATATAATTCTGCTGTCCTCAACATACTAGCTTTCCCCAGACAGGGAGCGGTTGAGTACATGCCATTATTAAATCTCTGCTTCCTGAAGTAACATGCTTATAGGAAAACTCCTATTAAAAGCACTTGGCAGCAGCTGTCAATCTCCAACTACTTCTCATGCATACCAAAAAAATGCACCTGTAGCAGTGACTATAGGTGTGTGTTTGCGTATGTGTTCCACCGCATACTGCCCTCGATTCATCTAGTTCTGTGTCACCCCCTTGGCACAGTCCCTGCCTTGGCTCAGCTGAGCTCAAATGAGGGTTGCGTTTGAGCCAGTTCTCTAGGCTGAGATAGTGCAGGGCTTCACTTTGATTACTGCCCGTCCAACAACCACGGATCAAAGCCTAATGCAGGTGTGTTGCCTAGCAAATGTGCACATGTTGAACCCTAAGGCTGTATTTTGCGTGAACTTTTCCTAACCCCCTCCCTTTCAAGGCAGCAAAATGTTCCAAGAATACCATAGCTGAGTAAGCCTGAAAGGGCTTGGGTTTTTTTTTCTTCCCCTTGCGAAGCCAGCCGTCATGACTATCACCAGAAATTGGTCTGCGTTCAAATATTCTCTTATATACACCGTATTGAAATCTAAGCACCTTAACATTCAGGAGCTGGCAGAACAGTAACAATAATTCAAAGCATAATCTCATGGCTGTTTTTTTAAAGTAATGCCAGTTCACTTTTCCAGAGGGTTAGCCCATCACACAAAACTGGTTTATTTCCTTCAGCTTGGAAGCAAATGATGTTAAGATGCAGATTAGAGAGATGGAAAGGCATGAGACCATGGGGGCAATATATTTACAAGACCAAAGAATAACACATTTCTGTGGCATGCTAAGTTTTGAAATCTTAGTTTAGAGCACCTGCCGATTACGATTACTGGATGCCCAAAGCACAATGAAACCTGCTGGGCAGCAGCTTTACTGAAAATCGCCAGCCATATCCAAAGCAGACTTTTGAATAACAAGGATTTTGTTGCAATACTTGATGTGCAGCCAGTTTTCCATGGGACAAACGACCTTCATTCTTGACTGCTACACTTTTCTCGATTAGCACATAAGCTGTGATATGTTAATGGCAGGATCTTCTTAAGCAGCCACATTACAGCATTTGGTACAACCCAATTGCCAGGATACCAAAAGCACACATGCTCCAGCTACGGGGTGTAGATTTCATTCCTATCTAGATCCCTTAGATTGGAAAAGCCTGGAGGCAAGGGAAGGGCCCTAGCTCAGTGATACAGCACATGCAGAAGATGCCATGCTCAGTCCCTGAGCTGGGGGAAAACCTGTCTGAAGCCTTGGAAACCAACTTCCAGGCAATGTGCTTCATGGGCTGACTATATAAGGCAGCGAGTTGGACTGGGTGATATATAGTTTTCAACATGATGTTATATCACCAGCTAGACACTGCAATGTACTGGTATATCACAATGTCTGAAACCAGTCATTCTAGAGGCATTGGCTGGCTTCATGGTTTTCCCCACATTGTAATTTTTGCATAGCACACACACACAGACTATGTTTCTCACCATGTGAGAAACTCAGATATATAAACAAGGTGCCAAATGGCTTCTTAAACCAGCGTTATAGTCGCCAAAACGAAATGCCTAGTTGCCATTAGGGGGGCCAGACGGCTCGCAAGCCGTTTTTTCCAATACGATTTTTGGGTTCTTGAAATTCGTTCTGATTGTGCAGATAACATATCACAGATAGAATTGTACAGGATGTGTTGCTAGTGTGTGAAAACAGGCAAGATCCATGGATGCCCAGGCATGCATCTCCAGATGGTGGAGACATCAGACACTATCCTGGCATCTGGGCATCTTTACTTGGTTGCAAGTGAACGATATCTAAGGGCAAAATGCACCTGGCAAATTTTGAATGCTGTTTGCAATATATTGCCAGGTCAAAAATTATGAAACCAATATCGTGATATGGACTTCAAACTGGTTTTAGACGATATATGGATATATTGCCCAGCCCTACTCCTAAGCCACATTTCTGTTCTTTGTCTCAATGAGCCCTTTGACATCTGAAGACAGCAGAGGTTGAGAGTCTTCCTACAAGGAACATATTTTTAAAAGCTACCTACTGTGGTGCTGTAATTTGGGAGGTGGGCTCTCTCTCACACACACAAACATACACACCTGGGAGTTCACTAGTGCTAGGCTGTTAATGCCACCATGGAAGTCTCTTGCCAGGTGGTGTTTTAGGCAGCTGCTGCTGCTGATCTTTTCAACACATTGTCGCTAACTTTAATGACTTGTTTTCTCCCCCTGCTCAGCAAATTACTATTTCAGGGGGATCAACAGCAGAGCAATAGAAGGAGAAAAAATGAGAAGCAGCCTCCTTTATCTGGCTGCCAGAATGCCATGAATTTTTAAGCATCCCAGTTGAAGACAGACACTTTATAGCTGAGACAGGGGTGTTATTTATTACAGGGCATATATTAAGAACTATTTGGGCTGGTAACATGAAGTCTGTTTGAAGCACATGGGAAAGGGGTGCTGCTCTTTCCCATTTCTCCTCTCTCCTGATATGTTTCTCTGCTCTTATACAAGGCATTATCAGAGAAACTGTGACATTGGATAAATGGAGGCAACTTCAGATACTGCAAATGGAGTGTTCAGCTGCGCTCCTTAGTTCATAGCTTCCCCCAGCATCCCCAAGCTCCCTTTGAAGCACCAAAAGTTGCCCTCGCCTTTATTCTGTGCTGCTAAGAAGCCAAAGCAGCTACAGATTCCTTCTCCAGTCAAGCACTAAGATAGTAAATAGTACAACTGGATAGGGTTCCCCCCAACTCATGACTTGCATAGATTAAAAGGCATATACCTGGCTATGGCCAAGATACTCCTGTGATGATGAAAAAGAAAAGGAGGAGGAGGAGGAAGAAGGGACCCTAAAGCCTAGCATAAGATATATGCCACTTCACTGGAGACTCTTGAGGTACTGAACTGAATCAGTGTGCATGCACAGCTTGGAAGAAAAGAAAAGATCTGCCTTGCTGCAGTTTATAGTGGGAAGGAAAATACAATAAGCTACACCAAACTGAAAACAGCCATCATTCATTCCTCCACTCCTCCCTCTCCCTTCCCTCTCTCCCTCCCTCCCTCTCTCTCTCTCTCTCTCTCTCTCTCTCTCTCTCACACACACACACACACACACACACACACACACAGAGCTAGTGGTCTGTAGCCCTGCATTTCCAATATAGCAAGAGTGCTATATAGCAAGAGTGCTATCATTGGAGTCCTGTCATGATGTGTACCCAACCAAGTTACTCGTTCTGAGTTGCAGAAGAGCATTCAGCATGGCAAGAACATCCCAAGAGAAGCCCTGCTGAATCATAGCAATGGCCCATCTATTTCAGCAACTCATTTCTCAGAGCAGCCAACTAGATGCCCCAAGAAAGTGTACAAGAAGGGCATGCAAGCAACAGCGCTCTCCTATTTATTGCTCCCCAACAACTGGTTTTCAGTAGCATACTGCCTCTGAACCAGGAGGTTGCATCTGACCACTGTGGCAAATAGTTGCTGACAGACAAAATTCTTGCCTTCTTGTCTACTTATAGTCAGCTGCTCAGTGAAAGACTTCCAGGTCACCATCGCTATATAAAAGCAGTGAAGAAGCAGCTGCAGCCCTTAAAAAAAATCTATAAAATCCAGGAAAGCTAAAGACACAGTACCATGGACAGTGACAAATAAATATTTGCCTGGCACTAAAAGGACCTCAAAGTTGGTGCCAGGTGAGCTTATCTGGGGAGTGTATTCCAAGCACGAGAGGTGGCAACCAAGAAGGCCCTCTCTCTCCACCCCAAGTCTCCACCCCAAGTAGCAGAGGGTGGGATGGGGTGGCAGTGCTTACCTGACCTCCTGATAGTGGAGTCACTGCTGATTACCAGGAAACAGAGTGGGAACAGCAGAGACCTCCAGCAGGTCTCAATGAAAACGTCTCATTCTTCTGGGCCCCTCCCAGGGTCAGATTCTACCAAATTCCCCATCTCTTTCCAATCCTCCCGCACCAGACCTCTCCCTCCAAGATGTATCCACAAGGCTCATGAGTGGCAGTCAGAAGGTCAGGTAAGCACCCCCACCCCAAGCCACCATTCACAACCATCCCACACCAGTCTGATCCCAAATGGCAAGAGGATCCAAGGGATTCTTCCTGAGCAAATGGTTTAGAAAGGGTTATGTGAAGCCTTTTCTAGCTCTACAATATCCATTTTGAGACAGGGTGGACCATAGACTTGAATCATAGACAGTATGGCAGATGTGGCTGAATTGTACATTTCCATAAAGTCATTACAATTCTGGCAGCTTTATTTCCAATCTCTTTCCTAAGTACCCCTGGCATGGAATATGCCATTTTCAAAAGCTACCATGCGCTGGATTGACGTTTTCATTGGGCTATCCACCATCTTCCCAAGATCTCTTTCCTGGTTAGCCACTGCCAGCTCAGTTACTATTAGACAAGAAATGGTAAACGAGAAAAGCAGTACATTTCTGATTCACACTGTTCATTTTTCATACAGATATGCCACCATAAGGCACTTTATGTGCAAAAAAGAATAGATTTTATTGTATAATGGAAAATGCATGTTTCCCAGAATATGGTAAATAAATATAAATCTTCACACAAATGGATGATTTCGCAAGACACTTTCACTATGTGGAAAGCTCTCTTATTGGGGCTCTACTTCTCTAGCAGTGGCAATACCAACTAGCCTTTACTTCATTGTTGACAACTGCTAATTGGGTGGCAGAGTTGTTCCGAATTTACCTACACCTTATACTGAGCCAGATCACACCACCTTCATATCCAAGCAAAGAGTTTTCCCAATTCCTACATTTGAAGTTAGGAATCTGAAGTCAACAACAATTGCCATCCTGGGACAATTATCACATTGCTCCCATTGCAGCTGGGAAAACCAGGAATCTTGTAGTTGTCACTAGCTACAACAACCTCTGACCATTAACACAATTGTATTGAAGTAACTAACACAAATAGCAGCTAAATCATCTCCCGAGAATCAAACTTTGAATTTCTTCCCTTAGTGTAAAGTTTGTTCTTAATTACAGAATCTTCCCACATGGGTGAGACAGGATGATTAACTGAAGGGCATTAACTAGAGTTGTGCAGTTGTGCAGTTGTTGCTGTTATTTTAATCCTAATACAGTGGTACCTCAGGTTACAGACGCTTCAGGTTACAGGTGCTTCAGGTTACAGACTCCGCTAAACCAGAAATAGTACTTTGCTTCAGGCTGAGAACAGAAATCGCATGGTGGCGGTGTGGCGGCAGTGGGCGGCCCCATTAGCTAAAGTGGTACCTCAGGTTAAGAACAGTTTCAGGTTAAGAACGGACCTCCAGAACAAATTAAGTTCTTAACCTGAGGTACTGCTGTATGTTGGTATGAACAAAATGAAAACCTTCTGGAAAATCATGACGGGGGAGAATATCCAGAAAATATTCAGCAGCAGTTGTTACCAACTTTACTTACCTCATGAAGTGGCCAAAGTACACCCCCCCTTGCTTTTTCTATTTTATTTTACAGTGGTACCTCGGGTTAAGTACTTAATTCGTTCCGGAGGTCCGTTCTTAACCTGAAACTGTTCTTAACCTGAAGCACCACTTTAGTTAATGGGGCCTCCTGCTGCTGCCGTGCCGCCGGAGCACGATTTTTGTTCTCATCCTGAAGCAAAGTTCTTAACCTGAGGTACTACTTCTGGGTTAGCGGAGTCTGTAACCTGAAGCATATGTAACCCGAGCTACCACTGTATTCTTTTTTAAGATGCAGGCTGCTTACAGCAGCACAAGGCTCCCCTCTTTATGCCATGGCACTTCCTGTAATGCTTCGGGAGCAACAGCCTGCGGCATCACATTGCTCTGAGGGCATTTTGGCAGGTGTGGCTTGTCGGAAGTGGCATGAGGCTTCTCACAGGAGGGAGGGAAAAGCACCAAGATCAGTAGAACAAAGAGGAGGCAGTCTCAGGTGCTTCTTAAAGTAAGATGCTTATTTAGCTCAGGACGCTTATTTAGCTCAGCTTTTTTTGTCAGGAGGTGTGGATGCTTGTAAACTTGCTGAACCTCAATAAAAACTTATTTTGTACAACTGAATTCTGAAAGCTTCAAAAAGGCTGTTTTCTCTGCAATGAATAATGCTCCCACCACTTCCTGCACTTTCTGGTGAGAGTCAGTAAGGCAACCAACAAACCTCATCCATTAATTTCTCTTTGTGTTTGTGTGTTTAATTCAAAATTCCAGTAGTTCCACTGAAAGACGAATTCATACAGAGCCTTTTCTCACACATTAACCATATTAATCACTCAGCTGCCTGAATGTGGCAAAATGTTTCTCCTAGATCATCAGCCAGGCAGCATGCATGATCACAGAGTTCTAGAGTTGAAAGGGACCCGAGGGTCATCTAGTCCAACCCCCTGCAATGCATGAATCTTTTGCCCGACGTGGGGCTTGAACCCACGAACCTGAGATTAAGAGTCTCATGCTGCACCAATTTTGCTACTGCTGAACAGATTGAGTGAATTCTAGCATTATGGGGAAAAGAACTGAAGGTGAGACAACCTATTATGGATTTTAAGATACAATAACCATCAGTGGAAAAACTTGTCCAGGGTATCACAAGCAGAAAAAAAGGCCTCAGATTCGGGCTAGTGATGAAGTTAGCCAGGGATTACATCAGCCCTTCTCTAGGAACTCACTGGTACTCAAGTAAGCAAAAAAGAAAGGGGAGAAGAAATAATAGTTGAGCAATGACCGAAAGACTTACCCAAGCAGACCCACTCCGAGAACAGAAGGGCAAGGAAAATGATCTTGGCAGAAAAGTGACACTCCATGGTTCCTAAAATAGGAGAACAGAGATCATTATCATTTCAGTCCTGCTTTATTTAATTAAATCAAAGTGCACTTATGCCATCAAGTGAAACTTAGGATCACACCCCGGAATGTATTGAGGCAAAAGAAAAATTGGACTCAAAAGTCGAGCACAAAATGCACATTAGTTATTTGGGGCAAGAGAAAGGCCAAACAGACCCCCCCCCCCACACAGCTTTTCAATAAGATTTAGAATGGACTATTGAAGTGCAAAGCCAGGCATTGATCCTAGTAGGTATGTTTACATGTGTGTGCATGCACACACTATGAACTCAGCTCTGCAGCAGAGTATTGCTCTTTTTGATACAATCCTACTTCCTTACCTGCCCCATGTTGCTGCATAAGAGGCATTGCATCCATTACTCTTAAAACACACACACACACACACACACACACACACACACACACTGCTGTGTCAGCAAGAGATATGTTTGCTGCTGAAAGGGAAATAAAAGCTTCTCACCCAACAACCAAATTTAGGGGATGTGCACCAACCCAAGAATCCATTAGAACACAGGGTAGAAATTGTTTGATTGAGGGCCACTCTGTTATACACTGGAGTTTCATGAAGGACTGTGGATGATAGCAAAATGTGCAAGGCATAGAATGTTGGCTGCTTTGGTAGCAAATATTGAAAAGTCTGAACTGATGCAGCTGTGAATAATGAATATTATAATTAAAATTGCATTTGCAGAAGAGTACAGCTAGCCTGGCTTCCAGCCTAGGCACAGACAGCACTGAAATTGTGCCTCCAGACTGTGTCAGTGATCTCCACCTAGAGATTGATAGGAGCAATCACACTTTATTTAATCCTGTTAAATTGTTCCGAGGTCTTGAATACACAGATTATGAGGTGTAGGCAATGCAACCTTGCAGGATTACTCAAGTAGCTTTGCTTGTTCTCAATAGAAGCGGATAAATTGGTGGATGTCTTCCAGGGATCTTCCCTGCCCTTGTCTATTCATCCAATTCAAGGTGTGTGCGAGGCTAGATAGCAAAAGCACAAGCCTTACTAAATTCAATGAGCATTGAATAAACAGGAAGAAAAACCCATTCATTTCAATGGGGCTTGTGCAAAAGAAATCCTAGTGCACTGCACTCAGTAGAGGGTACATCATTAGTGCTAGCTGCTTTACAACCTGAGCACAGCTGTGATGTGCCGGGAAGAACATTAGCATGCAAACCAACACAAGCGTCCCACTATGGCTCCAGGAAAATCACAGGCATAGATTATTTGAGCACACATTTCCTTACACTGCTGGTGGTACAGGAGACAGAATGAATTATGGCAGCGCAATGTTTAGAAGCATCAAGTTGCCGTGGGTCTATGTTGTTTCCCCAACAATAAAAATCAGTCAAAAGAATCTCACTTCCAATAAAGAAAGAAAAGCAAGACTCCAAATCACAAGGAATTACCAGGTTTTTGGTTTGGGTTTTTTTTTTTAAATAAAAAAACAGACTAAAATTATAATGCAAGATCCATTTGGTAGACATTGTGCCTATTATACACATACACTTATTCACTTACATAATATAGTTTTATTGAAACCATTTGGTTTTATTGAATGGTCTGATCCCTCTTCCTGGTGTGGCCTCAACGTAGTTTTGTCATGAATCTGCACTCTCCATTTATACGTCCATATTACTGAATGGATGGGAAAGCATGACAAACAACTACTCATGCTTCACAAACTTCACATAATTCCCACCACCACCCCATATTCATTGATCTATTCTCCCCCTCCCCAGTTCTCCATATCCAATTGATACAACAATATTGGCATCAGCCATCACCATTTTGTTTTAGGGAATGGATTTTGTTAACATGGTGTACCGACCAAGACTATCATGTTGTCTCTGACTGTTATTTAGCGCACCCACACACCAATTGTAAAAAAGGGCATTAGTAAATAGATGTCTCTGTCACTTCCAGGATGCTTTCAGATAGCATGGAATTCTGTGTTGAACTCCTGTGGTTTAGGTCAGCATTTTTATCTTATGGACCAGAAATTCCAGGCTCAAGCGGTTACCCAACAAATGATTATTCACCCCAAATTCTAGCGAAATAGAGCTGCTCGTGAGTAAATGGGCTTCTGGGGAGCAGGGGTAATTAGTTGTTGGAACACTGGTCCTTGACAGAATCTGGGGCACCAGGCGATGTAAGCCCTCAGTTTAGGTCTCGCGGATGCTGGAACAACACAAGACTTTCTACTCCCAAGCTCTTATGAACAATCTTACATATTATGCTGTGCATTTTCACTGACTCATCATCCTGCCCTGATTCTTGGACCATGCTTGCTTAGGCTTTATTGTGCTTTGACCCCAGCTACACCTAGACTCTCCTCTGACCAATGCCATTGTGTTTCTGACCACAGGCTGCTGTTGAGAGTCCTGACACGATCAGAGTACGAAAGGCAGACTCAACTTTGGATGCAAGAAACCATTTGGATGATAGAACTCTTCACTGAGATGGTGCATTTGGTGCTCCAAAGAAAGCAAACTGTGTCTTCAGCACAGGAAGATGCTGAAAGCCCAGTCCTCAGTTACAGCTTGCAGGATTTGGAGGGAAAGAAAATTCCACTCTCCACCCTCGCCCCTTGGAGCATCCTTTAAAAGCAGTAAAAGCAGAAAAGCAATTTACATTATTTACAAAGACAGAACCAACAGCATCCCTTTTAGCCCTGCGTTGTCTATTCTAAACAAATTACTTACATTATGCAAGCAGTTCTTTAGAGTTGCTTGTGAATTCTGCGCTCATCAATGTTTCAGGTTTCCACCCAGGTGATCCTTCAATCTAGAAAGCATCTTTCCCTTTTTTTCTTTTTAATGGCATGGTGTTAGGAATGGGGATTGTTGGATGACATTTGTTATTACTGTGATTTCCCAAAACTATGGCAACAAGTCCTAAGAAACCTGAAATTAGGTACATGACGCCACAATAGCTTTAAGACTTTATCCTCCACCCCCCCAAGAAAGCACACCACAGCAACGGCACATGCCTAAATGCTTTTGAAATGGAGGGTGTTGTCAAAAGTAGGTTATGATAATGGCGCACAGGGTGGGCAGGTCAGCTCTCCAAAGAAACAAGAAAAACCAGAAATTCAGCTTAAGAAAATGCAAGCCATTTATGTGAACTCAAGCAGCTTCATAGACCCCACTCTGCAAGTGGTATCTTTAGTCTGAATCTGAGATATTTACTAAATTCCGGAATATATTGAATTCCAAGGTTTCATAGTCCCTGCTCAGTCTTGGATATAAAGACACACTTGCCACCATAAGATAGGTTTCCAATCCATATATATTTTTATTTATCATTTACAATTGCAATATTTTGACATAAAAATTGTATACTGCTCATGTTACTACTGCATCCTCTACCAGACGATGCCAATTACCAATTCAAAGGCCCGCTTGCCATGATGAAGTATTAATTCAGGCTAATCTGTCTTCTTTCTGACACCAAAAGGAAATAATCTTCTTGTGGAACATTGTCAAATTATTTTTTTACAATATGAGGGAGAAAGCGCAACATATGGTTAGGAAGCTATTATGGGATGATTCTAGCTTCAGGTTTTGCAATGACAACCATCCGGGACAGTGTTTACAGAGGGTCTGACCAGAGAAGTGTAAAAGGCCAGTAGTAATTAAGCTGCCTGTCTTATTTCAAATGCTATTATTACTGAACCACCCATTTTTGAGACGGGTACAAGACTTTTAGTTCACGCTGGATAATTCAGACAAATATATGAATTTTGATCCCTGTACAAGGTGTGCTGTTACTACTAAGAAGTCCAGTAGAAGCCAAATAAACCCGGTATGTGAAATTTAAGTAATTCAACCAGTCACCTATGCCGGGCCAGCTTTTGTAATTCCCAGCCCCCATCCCTTATTACAGGGACACACTAGAATCAAAGGAGCCTTAACAAATGAGTGTGCCTTTAAATTTGCTGCCCCTCCAGTTAAAATAGACCCTTGCCAGTTAAAATGGGCTCAGACTGAGTAATAAAATAAAGCTATGGTAGATTAACCTATTTATTAAAGACTGCATGGAAATGATATGTGGACAGTCATACAAGGTCCTTCCTATGTATGGACTTCCCCCGACCTCTCCACTGTTGAGCATTGAGTTTACCATATACAGGATATAAAATTAAGGGAGAACTTAATTTCCTGCCCATGTTATTATGAGGAGGGGGAAAAACATGGTGGTGCAAGTTCACATCTGATGCACCACTAGTCTGAACCCATGCCTACTAATTGCCAGAGAGCATTCTGTTAGAGATTGTTTTACTTCTCGGTTGAATAGTGTAGCGAGGCCAGGATCAAGTATCAGTGTGACAAACTTTCTTCTGCAGAGATCAGTTTACCAATGTGTCCAATTACATCTAAGCCTCTGTTCTCTGCTTTCAGGTCTCTGCTACCAGATGTCAGCTCTTCTCTCAGGAAAGTTCTGTCTCTTCAAGTAACAGAAACATGGCCATATAGAACACCCCTGGGTTTTTTTTTAATACAGTCTTGGGTCAGCATATCTACCCGAGCCTGTGTCAGTCTGAGGATTGACCCACTGACTGTATTATTATGTTCTTTGCATGAGAATGATCAAGGTGATCGTAGATTACTAGTCTTAAATCTTTTATTACCACCTAAGATTATATTAACCACAATGGAAATCAGCAGTAATTCCAAAAGCCAAGGAATGGCTGATTTAAATTTACTCCATGCTTTGTAACATTTTAGCTAATGCTAATAAAGGTATTACTCTATGGTTACTTGGACCAACACAGCTACCTGTAATTGAAGGCAATACAGATTGTTTGGTAACTTGACCCATAACAGAATGTGGAGTAGGAAAATTATAGGGACTTTCGTAATTATATTACTTTTCCTTTATTGTAAATCCTATTTTATGGTTCTTGCACATTTTGCACATTTATGCTAGATGCAGTATTTTACGCTAAAATGTTATAAATTGAGATTTAGGCTACAATCCTATGCATGTTTACTTGGAAAGAAGCTTCATTTAACTCAGACTTTCTTTTGAGTAAGGATAGATGGGATTGGGTTATTATAAGCATTTACTTATGTCTTACACTTTTTTAAGAGATAGCTGAAATTGGAGAAAAATAGACACTTGTTTTATATTTATTATACATGGATAGAAACAAAATATTTTTGCAGTGTCAAGATTTTGAAAAAGTGTCTCAAAACAAGAAATTTGGGGTGTAATTGGTTGTGTTGCTAAGATTTTGTGTCTTTTGTTGACATGTTACCTAGTTAACAACCATCATTTTCTACCTGCCTTAAAACTAAGTAAATTTCAAAAGAAATTGAAACTAAGAGTCAGGAAAGACACTTTCATTTGGGTCTGAATGATACCCAAATCATAATTCTTGGTAGTAACAAATTGCCATGCAGGGTAATCAGAAACAAAATTGATATTGATAAATAAGCTTTTCTTCCTCGCAGTAGGTGGTTTATTTTAATCTAATGAGTTTTGTATTTTCCGAGCCTTCATATTCCATGATGAAGAGCCGCCTGTACTGGAATTACGAAGTACTTTGAAATATTGTAATTTTATGGCTCATTTTGTAAGGACTCTTGGAAATGAGATTTGTTCCCAGTGAAGAATCTCACCTCCTACCCCCACCGCCCGTAGTGATTAAAAACGGTCCCTTAATAAATATAGTTCACTGGCACTTCATATAGAGGATAAATATGATATTACAGAAGTATGACTACTATTCTGCAGCCATGATGCCAAAAGCTATTACAGACTTGGAATAGTCGCTCAGTAACTTTAAGGTGTTATTTGTGTGGCAGAACTCTGCATTTAAGAAGCTTGGCACCTCCACTTCAAATGGATATCAGACATTTCTGTGTTGCAAAATGCCTGTCAGATACGCTGCCAGGTGAAATAGATAGTAGCTTTGGGCCAGATGAAACAATGGACCAGGTGGACTCAGTGTAAGGCAACTTCATGTTTGGCACAATGATCCTACAACTCCACAGGTGGTGTTACTTTTCTTGGGGAGTGTGTAGACTCCCACAAAGTTCCCAGCACCACCTTTTGGATTGCATATGCACACTGCCACTCTGGCTTCACTGAGTTGTGCATCTGCTGTATTGTCTACACTCTTAATACAGTGATATTCCCCTCTCTCTCTCTCTCTCTCTCTCTCTCTCTCTCTCTCTCTCTCTCTACCCCTAGGGCCCACCTGAGAGTACCAACAATGACTGAGGCCCTCCAATCACAAAATGGCCGCACAGGAGATGAAGCTAATAACAAAATGGCAGAATACAGAGCCAGAGTTTACCATAACCAGATGGCAATTACTTGCACAATTTTATATTGTAATTTAACCCCTCTTTGGGAATTCTTTGCCACAGCAATTTCCATGTGGCAAGGAAATGGAGTTCCACAGTCCATTTTCCTCAAAGCTTAAAGACTGACTGGAGACATTGTGACTCAGCATCCCCATTCTCACCAGGATTTGCTGCACCAGAGGCTCTAAAGCAGGCTTTTAAAATTTTTCATTCTCCCTCACCTGCGCATGCTGCTCAAAATATTTTTGCTCATCTCCTGCCATTTCCTCTCTCCTCCTTTCACACTTGTACAGTGGTACCTTGGGTTACATACGCTTCAGGTTACATACACTTCAGGTTACAGACTCCGCTAACCCAGAAATATTACCTCGGGTTAAGAACTTTGCTTCAGGATGAGAACAGAAATCACACAGCAGTGACATGGTGGCAGCGGGAGGCCCCATTAGCTAAAGTGGTGCTTCAGGTTAAGAACAGTTTCAGGTTAAGAATGGACCTCTGGAACGAATTAAGTACTTAACCCAAGGTACCACTGTATTCTGTTCCCCTCCGAACTACCTCCTTCTCTCCTCCCTGCTTTTACATTCACTTCTTCCTCCTGTGACAGCTTTCTTCTCCCATTTCCCTCTATTCTAGCCCCAGTTGTTTTTTGTTTTTATATATTATTATTATTATTATTATTATTATTATTATTATTATTATTATTATATTTTACCTGTCATTCATATTTTACCTGTCTGGCCCTTTCCCTTTAGAAAAGGGGGGTCTCATTTTCTCTCCCCTCCAACCCAAACTTCTGTTGTCTTCCAGATCATTTTATTTAGCATGCTGGGAGTTGCTGGTGCTAGCAAGTGGGGGAAGCAAGGAACCCCTGAATGGTTCCTTGCCCACTGTTTGAGAAACACTCCTTTATTACAAAAGGAAGCCACCTTCCTAACACACAAAAAGCCCACTCTTCTTTTCACTTTATGGAACATTTTTAGGTTATAAGCAAAAATTCAGAGCGAAAAAGAAAATCCTATGAAATGGCATGTGATGGGGGGGAAATGAGCAACAATGCATACTGCCTTACAAGTGCACTAATTTAGGGAAAAAATGTTCTGGTTTTGCTCTTGTAGTACTTTCCATGAATAAAGCCTCATTCAGTTGAAGTCAATGCTAACGCTCCCATTGACTTCAAAGTGATAAGGCTTTCCCTGCCACAATAGATTTGAGAGACTTCTGGTCAAAAAAGAAACCCCAAATCTATATAGGTTTTCAGGCAATGCAAAGAACATCAGCTTTTGTGTTGGGCTTATGAAAACAGATTTTGTAAGCCTCTGTGGGAACCCATCATTTTAGGTCTGAAAGTCCTTAGTCCAATTCAATATATACATGATGGAAATAGTGGCTGCCCTGTTCCCTTTTAGCTATATATTCTTTGCTCAGCTCACAAAGGGAAACTAACTTTATAATGGTTTTGGAATAGCACAGGGTGGTTAAACAACCCAAGAGTGATATCTGTCCCGCAAGAGGCTTCTGTGACCCTGCAATACCCTTCCATAATTTGTCATTTTTTAAAAAAAATATTATTATTATTATTATTATTATTATTATTATTATTATTATTATTAAAATGGCTGAGCCTATGGGTCCCCAGCTGTGATACTGTGGGGCCAAAGGGGTTTTCCACCTCATCTCCAAGGCAAATAAAATAAAATAAAATCCATTTCTTTTACTTTACTTTTTTTTCTTACTAACTACATTCCCATACATCTCCAGCTGTGGTACTGTGATTCCAAAAGTTTTCCATGTTCCTCCAAACCCCCCACAATTTGCCCATTTAACAAATACTAATTTTGGTTGATTTCTGGTTGGTTAGGGGAGAGAGACCTCCTGTTGGCCATCAGGCAATGATGGCTCTTTCCACTTGCCTTGCCCCACCCTCCAGCTTCAGCAGTCTTCATAAAAGATGGAGCCAGCTTGTGTCCTCCTGCTCCAGAGGGGAGGACCCAAAGGGCAAGAGCTATTCAACAGTGGAACAGACTCCCTTGGAAGGTTGAATGGAGGTTCAATGGAGGGTTTTAAGCTGAGGTTGGGTGGCCAGCTGTCACAGATGCTTTTATTGTGATGATGATGATGATGATAATGATAATAATTTATTATTTATACCCCTCCCATCTGGCTGGGTTTCCCCAGCCACTCTGGGCGGCTTCCAACAAAACACAAAAATACAATAACCTATTAAACATTAAAAGCTTCCCTAAACAGGGCTGCCTTCAGATGTCTTCTAAAAGTTTTCTAGTTATTTTTCTCTTTGACATCCGATGGGAGGGCATTCCACAGGGTGGGTGCCACTACCGAGAAGGCCCTCTGCCTCGTTACCTGTAACTTGGCATCTCATAGTGAGGGAACCGCCAGAAGGCCCTTGGCGCTGGACCTCAGTGTCCGGGTTGAACGATGGGGGTGGAGACGCTCCTTCAGGTATACTGGACCGAGGCCGTTCAGGGCTTTAAAGGTCAGCACCAACACTTTGAATTGTGCTCGGAAACATACTGGGAGCCAATATAGGTCTTTCAAGACCAGTGTTATATGGTCTCAGTGGCCACTCCCAGTCATCAGTCTAGCTGCCGCATTCTGGATTAGTTGTAGTTTCCGGGTCACCTTCAAAGGTAGCCCCACATAGAGTGCATTGCAGTAGTCCAAGCGAGAGATAACTAGAGCATGCACCACTGTGGCGAGACAGTCCGTGGGCAGGTAGGGTCTCAGCCTGCATACCAGAAGGAGCTGGTAAACAGCTGCCCAGGACACAGAATTGACCTGTGCCTCCATGGACAGCTGTGAGTCCAGAATGACTCCCAGGCAGTGCACCTGGTCCTTCAGGGGCACAGTTACCCCATTCAGGACCAGGGAGTCCTCCACACCCGCCCACCTCCTGTCCCCCAAGAACAGTACCTCTGTCTTGTCAGGATTCGACCTCAATCTGTTAGCCGCCATCCATGATTCCTGCATTGAAGCTCTACTGCTCTATGAAATCCGAATTCTATGTTGCAGTCTATACACACACCAAGTATTAGCTGCATAGACAGGAAATACTTAATTCTTTCTCAGTGTCTAAATATTTTTAAATCAGATTGATATTTGCATACCTTTTTGAAAAGAAAGTGGCACAGCTTTTTTTTTTTTACAGGAGCTTCTCCAAGGAGGTGAAAGACCACACGTTGATTTTAAAGGCGTGGGTGGGGGAGAGATACGCAACAGCTTACCCTGGACAGCCTGAGCAATGAAAGCTCCACGTAAAATGTAATCTAAATCAAGAGGTACCTTGCTGCTTTCGCACAAAGCTCACTTAACTCTTAGGGAGAGGCTCTTTGCTGCTGGAGGCTCTTCAAGGCTAATCAGGGTGATGGTCTGTCTGAAACAGGAACACCATGGGCATTCCATGGCTAATCAGCCACAGTCAAAACGAAATTGGGGGTTAGTGAAAAGGGACAACTGAGAAACCATCAAAACCTTAAAGTCAGCATGGCTGGGATTCTTTGCAGCATATAGAGAGGCGTTTTAGCAAATAGAACAAATAGGTTCTGCAATTGCAATCAGGTAAATTTACATACAATGTGTGTGTCCTCTTTCCCACCCCAAACTCAGGAGGGAGAGAGTTGAGTCACAAAGAATATGGCAAGGACAAAGATGCTGAAGGTATTGTGACCAGTGGAAGCAAAAAAAGGGGGGGGGCGGTTGGAAGTGGTGAAAAGCATATCAAATTAACTGACCACTACAATGCTCCCCCTGCCCCAAAGTGAAAGCTAAAAATATAATCTGGAAAGGCAGTACTTCTGCAGGATTCTGCAGCAACACCCAGATTTTACTTTACAGGCTCAGTTTTCAAAACATGAAGGTGTGTGAATTCTTAGTGCAGCAGGCATGGCCGTCAACAAGGCTGATGCCAACACTTTTTTCACTCCTTCACCACCTCATCCTTCAAAACCAGCGTGCCTCAGGCCCTGGCATGTCAGCTGCCTCCGTGCCAATGCATTGTCCTTCACCACCCTTGCAATCAAAAGTCGTGAGAAAAGTTGAAAACACTGGGAGTTAGCTGCTGCTACGGCACAAGTATCAGCAAGGAGCCTCAGTGCATTTTGTTCCCAGAAGCAAAGGAAGTTAAGGGAAGAGATGGTTGCCATCCTTTAAGCATCAAGCACACTGGGTACCACAAGGTTGCTGTAGTAACATAAAAGGAGTGATGGACTGGAAAGGAGGCTGAACCCCAGGCTATAGCATGGGAACTCTAAACTAGAAGGTAGGGTGGGTGAGAGATGTTACTTTGTGCCCCTTGTGAGACTCTGCTGCCCATTCAAAAACAATATGAAGTGTGTGTAGGGTTGTTGTTGTTTTTGTTTTGGAGGGCAGTAATAGAAAAAAGAACAAAGTGTTTTGAGAAGTTGGAAGGAAACTGGAGGGGGAAAAAATAAAAGCAAAGAGTTAAAAACAGTGAAAATCCAGAAGACAGAGAAAAGATGAAACAAAAAGGCAGGGGGAGCCAAAGCAATACGGAAGGAGAAAGTCTGAAAGCAGAACACATGCGGAAGAGACAGGTGTAAAAAAGATTTTAAGATGGGAAGGGAAAACTAATTTACTCATTAAATTGCATAGTTAGATATGTGAGGGAAAAAATGGTTCTGAAGGTTTTTTTGGTCCAATGTCCATCAGGGGAAGCTCACTGTGAAAAATCTCAATAATTATTTATTGTCCATATTCCATGGCATACCTGCAGTCCCTTCCAGTCAATTGATCATCACACTTATTTCCAGTTACTTGATTAGTGCTCAGTAATAACCAGAATTCTAATGGCAGGTCATATTTTTGAGGCTGTTTGATGCCCCCAAACACCCCACAGCAACAAGCCACACATTAGAGCAAGTTTTGTCTCAAGGCAATTGGCTCTGTGGCTTGCAGCAATGAATTCAGCACTTCCAGTGGGGACAGCTCCTGTTGCAGTCCACTTTTTAAATTTGAGATGGGCAACGTTCACAACTTAATATTAATAGTTGCAAAACCTTCACACACAAGCAAACACATTTATAATTAGTCTTAATAAGAGTGCCTGCTTTACTCAATTAATGTGTCAGATCCACAGAGGTCATCCAAATACTCCCCACAGCCGATAAAGTATTGCATTATTTCTGTCAGTCCACCTGAAAATTCTCGTTCTCTCTACAGTTCTATGTCTTTCCTCTTTTCTAATAGCCTTCTTCAGCCCTCAGTTCTTTCATTCATGAATCATTCAATTTTGACCAACCCTTTTACGGTGAAAGTAATTTCAGCTGTTGCATTTCCATAGCGTAACAGAATCCTGACTCACAGCTGGCATTTTTAACAACCAACTTCAACAATAAGGAGCCCAGCTAGACCACAGCCCTGTTCCTTAAGCTTACTTGCGACAGCCAGATATGTCATCTGAAACAGCTCAACTTTTTCCCTAGTAAGTGACAAATCAAAGAATACAAACTCTGAAAAGCTACCTCCCTTAAGCTTTTCAATTTCGTGTTATTCATTCTTCATATCACTCTGACATTTAGTTCCAAATTATAATGTGATTCAGATACCATCTGTGAAAAATATGAACCTCTTTTCTCAAGAAAGGGAGTTTTCTTCTGACCAAATCACAGTTGTGTGTGTGTATTTGTGGCAATTGGGACAATGCCTCCTCAAGTTCAAACTCCTGGTGTATAGGGTTATATTCAACATCATAAATGGCTGGGGGACCACTGGGAGAAGATTTGGGGGCATGTGGGAGCTGAAGGGGGAAGGAGAGGAAGATGAGGTCTTTCTCGCAGAAGCCTACTCAAAAAATTCTGAATTCTGACCATAGATTTTAAACAGTAAGTGGGTAGAAAGCCATCTGAGGCAGAGAGCTGGGCTGTGACTGGAGAGGTCCAAGTCTCCATTCAGCCATGACGGTCAGTGAATGACCTTTGGCTAGCCACCCACCCCCTCAACCTAAGTCCTCTCATAGGGCTACTGTGAAGCCAGAATAGGAAAACTCCCATTGGCAATATCCTAAGCTCCTTAGGAAAAAGGCAGGATAGAACCATAAGTGGGGGAAACACTCAATGTTCACTGAGGGTGAGAAAAATGCAAATTGCAAAGAGGACATGGCTTTTACTATTTTTATTACTTTCTCCTTGGGTATAATCACAAACTTTTCCAGCGTTGCCTTTGCAGCCCATGTGACTAACAAATTGCTTGAGAAGTATTACAAATAAGAATGGGTGCTCATGATTTCAGCAGTGTGGGGATCCTAAACTCTGAAAACTTGTTACACTAATTACCCAAATTAGTCCCCCCCCCCAGAGCTACTGAATTCTTGAGGATGAAATTACTCTGGATCGATCAATTAAGAAAATATAAAGAATGTGATTTTTTATCTGTAGCCCTGTTAATGCAGGCTTTAGAACCTCTCTTACTTTTATTCTGTAGCAGTTACAATGGCAATGTAAACAATTGTATCAGCTTGGTTTGAATTCTGGTCCTCAACAGGTTCTGCACACACAGAGAGAGAGACTAGCTGCATATACCACTAGCAGTCCCATTTTGGGCTCCATTCGAATCTGCGGTGTTGTTTTTATTCTGCTCTTGTCCTCTCCTTGAATGTTCAGGAAACTTTAAGCAGGGCTTTTTCTTCCAGTACCACAGCAGTTAATCTAATATAGCCAGTAAATCACTCTGTTACTCTTAATCTTTTTATTCTGGTAAGTCACACTACCTCAGCTTGGCTGCTCTCTCTTATTTTTAACCTGTCAGTCTCTAGCTACAATTAAGTTTTCTACTATGAATAGAAGCCAGAGCAGCTGAGGTCTAAATCACATCTCTATTCCAGTGACAACACATGCTTTTTTTTTTCTTTAAGGAGCAACTCTTTCTTTTTCTTTCTTTCTTTCTCTCTTTCTTCCTTCCTTCCTCTTGCCTTGGGGAAGATCCACATGACAGGATCTACCTAATGCAACTATCTGCAAAAGCAAAAGTTGAAATCCCTGGTTCTCAGGCTTTCCCGCATAATAGCCTCTAGCTCAGCAAATGTAAAAGGAGACGGATTGTTGCCACATTCAGTAATGCTTAGAATCATTGAGCTCACAGGAGGCTGCAGGTGATGAGCCTGTGGATCTGTAACCAGGCCTGTAAGCTTTTGTGATCCTTTGGTTGAGCCAATGACCACAAGGCAGATTTAGGCAGCTGCAATCCAGGGCACTAAACACAGTTCCAGTCCCTGGTGACATCATCTGCTTGGACCTATGCCCTGCACCTGGCTAGAAATGAAGAGCCAATTACTTTCCGTGTATCTCTTTGCTACTTCTGGAGTTTTATAATAGCACAATGTACCACAACAGCTACTGCATGGTCAGAAGGAAGCCAACTTTTGAGACCATGGTTGTTGTGACCCCATGATAGGAACTTTCCCACATATGCTGGATATGGGGTCCTCTACAATGCTATTTTCACATATACTGCCAACCTAGCAGTTCGAAAGCATGCCAGTGCAGGTAGATAAATAGGTACCACTGTGGCAGGAAGGTAAACGGCATTTCTATGTGCTCTGGCTTCTGTCACGGTGTTCCGTTGCAGCAGAAGCAGTTAAGTCATGCTGGCCACATGACCCAGAAAACTGTCTGTGAACAAACGCTGGCTCCCTCGGCCTGAAAGCGAGATGAGCGCTGCAACCCCATAGTCACCTTTGACTGGACTTAACTGTCCAGGAGTCCTTTACTTCCTTTATCTTTTTACCTATTTTCACATATAATGTGAAACTAGGTTTTGAACATTTTAGTAATTAGAACCCATGTGATGAATTAGTGAAAACAGGGAAGGTATTCTGTTACACATGCAGAGATGTGTTGAGTAGCAACAGATGTACTTTTCAGCAGAAGAATGCCACAGTCTGTCTAGGGGCTATGATGAATCCTTCACACAGAAACCTGAAAAAAACTTACCCAACCTATTCACTAGCAGAAGTTTACGCCATAAAGCAGACACCAAGCTATGTGTGCCATGAATAGCAGTGCAGTACCTACACTTCTGGAAGAGCCTCACAATTCAAGTGAATCAAACACATTAGTCAGAGGCGGCTTTTTCTACACTGTTTGTTCAACTGGTCAACTATACAGCTTCACTAACTATTTTGCATCTTTCAGTCTAACACCAAAGGGTATGAGCTTCTTTCTTAATCCAATACTCTGTCTAAGACCCTGAACAGAATGAGAGCCAAGGTGTAAGTTACCTTTCACCTGCTGAAAATGGCATGCCTGGGGTGACCTTACCACTGCACTGTAATGTTTACAATCTCATGCTGAATAGATAGATCTGTTCCCATCGCAAATAAAGCACTGTGTTCCATAATATGGGGAGATAAGTATATATAGTACAGTTAGCACTCCCGACCTATATGGCACACGTGTAAGACTAGCCATTTGTGCTATTTTTAGCCACCAGGCCTGTTTTACTCTGAGTAGGCCCATTGAAATAAATCAGGGTTTCCCAAACTTGGGACTCCAGGTGTTTTTTGGACTATAATTCCCATCATCCCTGACCACTGGTCCTGTTAGCTAGGGATAATGGGAGTTGTAGTCCAAAGACAGCTGGAAACCCTGAAATAAATGAGCATGACTAAGTTAGGCCCATTAATTTCAGAGGGTCTACTCTGAGTAAAACTTAGTTGACTACCACCCCATTTTTAAGAGCAATTATGTGGGCTTTCATGCTTCATATCATACCAAAATCAGAAATCACTTTCTTTAAAATGTTAATTATAATAATAATGCTATAGCCATTTTTGTCATGTTAACATTGCTATAATGATAGGGAAGAAGAAGAAAATGCCACGCATTCTTTGTATACACTTTTGCGATATTATCTTGAACATATTCAAGACCAGACCTTTAAACTTTACTAGAACTCCCTTACCGACCTCTCCAAATGAAATCTGAAATGGTGTCCCTTCCTTAAGTGTAGTGGGGTCAGAAGCACTAAAGATGATTGCCAAATCTCTTCAGTTTTGGGCATTTTAACATGATCTAAATGTACATCTTAACTCTACCTTTCGTGGGCTTTTTGGTATTATTCTATCAATAGAATTTTTTTAAAGGAAGATGTTTGCTAGCTGTGGCATGCATTGCAGCATCTGCTACCTATACCTCTCATTGCAGGAGTTTATCTAAGAAGCTTGCTGAAAAACTAGGCACGAGAGAGAGAGAGAGAGAGAGAGAATGCAGGCTATTACACATTCACTGCCCACCAGTCTCTGTTAAGCTTGGATTCTAGTTATCTAGGCCAACCCGGCTGCTGCTTTGCAATGCTATGTAGTTATAGGCAATTTGGCCAACTGGCAAGGGGGGACCCTTGTGACAACAAAAACGTCCAAAAATCCCCAGCTGTCTATATTATATGCAGGTGTGTGCCATTGCTTGAAGGGATGGCTAAGCAAGGGACTTATCACACTTGAACCTGTAGGGATTAAGTAGCAAAATATACTGCATTTGAGTGAAATGTGACCAAAAGAGAGCCTATTGACCATTCAATTGGATTTGAATGTGTCCAAAAACTATGTTCACTGCTTATGCACATTACCTTGCATGCTACAGATTTACCAAACTGCTCCCTGGTATCCCTGCTGTCTACAAGTCATAAACCTGTGCGATGCGGGTACATCTTGTCGCAAAATCCTAATACAACTGTCATGCTGGAGTGATTTTACAAAACAACTCACATTCAAAGAAGGAAAGGATAAGATTGCTGTCTAATCATCTCCTTGAGCTAATCTTTACTTCATTTTTCTCTCCAGGAAGATCTCATAGAATGAGCTTATGACACTCAGTGAGAGATCCTGAGAGCAAGGGGAGCATGCTAGGCATGACCAGACCTCATCTTGTTCCACTGAGTCAACATTCCAAGTACCTTTGAGGGGAGAAAAATGGCCTCATGCAATAGTAATAGCAGATTGATTATTCCATTACTGTCAGTGCCTAGGGGAAGAATTCCTCTACATTTTCTACTCTGCACCAGGAAGACTTGAAACATTCAGAGGAAGGGTTTCCTCATAAGGACTTGGCAATCTCAGAACAGGCAAGGGGGGCCGGACCCTTAAATTGCCTTCTTCCTGAAGGGAGAGAGGTATGTGTGTGTTTTATGTCAAAACCAGCCTTGCAAATATGTATGCAAGAGTTACTAGTCCACAAGAATTTACAATAGCCTGTCTATACATTTGTATGTTAGTAATTTGTGCCACACTGAAAACATTAAAGAAAGAAAAATAGTGCACTTCCATTTGCATAGAAAATTCCTTGCCTGGTTACCTAGAGGAAATTTTTGCTCACCCCCTCCAAAGTCACTCCATATTCACTTGATGAATCCAAGCTATTTGTCTGATCAGCTATGTGCACTAGCATAGCTTATCATAAGTCTGGAGTGCTAGGACCTAACATGGTGTTTCAATGTCCACAGCTGGTCCCCACTTAGAAGTCCCTTAGAAGTCTCACCCACCCAGTTTAAAGCCACAAGGTGGTTCTCAGTTCCTTATTCAAATCAGTGGTTCAAATGCAGCTCAAACAAGGAAATAAACAGAAAACAGGGTTTCAATCTGGGCATCAGCATTTATCAATTGACAAGCTAGCATGGGCAAATGATGTAGGGTGGTCTAAAGATTATGTTAGATTGCAGATATGTTCTAATCCAAATTCCTAATTCATGCTCCATTCAAGTCTCTGAACTGAACAAGAAACTGAAACCAGTAAATCAACTCTAGGATTTGAAATTATATGAAATTATATGAAGAAATGATTACCATATCTGTCTTCTCCCTCTTACCTAGTTATGCTGTGCCTTCCTAGTGACAGATGTAGCATCCATACTCATGACTGAATTTTAGCTCTATCACACAGACCTTAATCAGGGCCTTTCCCCAACTTTGATGGTCTTAATCCAGTGGACTGGCCCTGCAGGTTTTCCCCATGGCAAATAACAAAATGGGAAAGTGTAAGAGATAGACCCATGTATTGCCTAGTGCAATGGTGCAACCAGGTAATTTTACACCTAGGACTATGGAAACACCATATGATTTTTTAAAAAGCAGATTTGCAACTATTTGCAGAATCAAGACCCATGGAAGAGGATGCATGCTGCCTTGGGAATGTTTTTGTGCTAAGAACCATGAAAATTAGACAAAGGTACAACCAAACAGCAAGTATAGCATATAATAAATTCAGACAGGTAAATTAGAAAAGCCAACCAAAATGGAATTCCAATTCCATATAATAATTTGTACTACTGAGTGAGGGTCAAAGGGCACTGCTTTGCAGAAATGCTACACAAGCTACACACAACCTCTCCCCTACCCCCAGTAACCAATCACACATTAAGGGGAGGGGGATGTTTTCCTACACCATTTGGGGGGTACATCAGAAATCTATGTATCCAGGAAGCTTGCTATTTTCAGCAAAAAGTATCACCCAAGCCATTATGGAACCCATGCCTCTTAACATCAAAATGCACTAACAGCATCATACTCAACATGTTCATTCAGAAGTACACTCTAATCTTATTTGGACTTGCTTCTTGGAAAGTGTGTTTAGGATTACAATCTCAAGAAAGCAACAACATTATTGTTTAAGTGCCTGCTGTGGGACTAGAAGGGTCAAAGCAGATTTGCAGGCAAGAAAAACGTCACCATTAGCATTATACCTTGCCAGGCAATAACCACAGCCCAACCTGGTTGCATATCAAGCTCTTAAATAAAGAAGGTTAAACACAACAGCAAGCAGAGAGATCCAGAACTCCCTCAAAGAAGAGGCTCTCTCTCTCGCATTGCCACCTCACCAATCCAACTGATCTTAAGATATCATGCAGCAGAACGGTTCCAAAAGTTTTTCATGAGCACTTCAGGTCCACTTCCCACCTCTATTTTCTCATCCCTCCCCCTAAACACAATGAGAACATAAGAGGGAAACCCTCTTTATCAACCAATCCCAAAGACTATATAAGACCCAGGAAAGGTGGCAGGCAAGAAAACATCCTTCCACTTTGTGAAAATCAGGGCTTTGTTATCTGTGCCAACAAAGCCCATTCCTACCTGCTTAAGAACTTGTTAAAATGTTAAAAGGCTAGTTCACTTCCAGTTCTGAAACCACCACTTTGCCTGCCATTTGTGGCATCTCTTCAACCATGCAAAGTAAGGCCGCTGACAGATATTCTCCTTGAGGGAGATTAAGCTGAAAATCGAGGCTTCAGAGAGATCAAAGCAAGGGACCTGCTTCTAACCCAAGTCCTCCTTCCCTTCACCGAACCCACTGCAGTTTCCAAGTGAGCAGGTGGAAGAAGAGGCTGGGAAGATACTGTAACTGGGAATGCTCTTTAAACAGGCTCTTCCCTGCCCCCTCCACCAGTGTGAAGCTGATTCCTAGTTCTATATTTGCAGTTCCTGGGACCCTATTTGATTCAAAGGTGCAGATGCTGAATGAATAAGTACTTCAGATCTGAATACCACATTCACCAGCCCTTTCATATCCTCCAAGCTTCCTTCATCACAAAGGATATAAGAGGGAGCACTTTGGGGAGCAGAGAGCATCAGCTGGTTGTGGCATGGCCTCCTTTGCTGGGCAGGTTCGTTTGCCTGTTATGCACAACTGAATACTAGCGAGGGCCAGTACGTCAAAGCTGGTCCTTCTGCATTGTTTTCCTTTGTAAAGAAAAGAAAGCATAGGAGATTGCTTCTGAGGAGAAAGGGTGCCAGTGCCCCCATTTGCCTAACCTATCCAACCAAATCCCAGTTGCTCTTTGGGGCTACGTATGCAGCTCAGGATCAAATAAGGATCTAGCAAGGAGCAACATCAGGCTCAGGTGGGTAAAACTCTCTTTCTCTATGAGCTGGGGAAATGGAACGTGCACACAGGTAGGCATGCTTCTGCTACCTGTCAAGGAGAGGCCCTTTTCTTTGCGTTTTATCTCTTTGCTTTGATAACGACTTGGCTCAATCACTTAGGTTTCAATAAGTAGATGAAGGAGGGAGGGCAAAAGGATGTTGCTGGACATTGTTGGCGTCAGTGTGCAAAGCTACTAGCCGTCAGAAATACAATGGTTTTTAATCTAGAGGTATGTTGCGGAATATATAATGTATACTAATTCTGAGTCCAGGTCACCACTCCTGGCTGTGATCCTCTGAAGAAAGATTAAAACACCTACCACAGTTGTTCTCCATTCCTAACTTATTTTTATTTCTCTCTAACTTTTCTTGGTTCTCTTTTACGTTCTCTCTAACTCCCCCCCCCCCCAATTCCATCCTTGCCTGAATAAAGTCTGTCTTTGGACACCACTAAAATAATAGCATGTGATCAAGAAAGAAGTATATTTGCCCTTACCTAATCTATTAACATTTAAATCAGATTCTGCAAAAGTGGGCATCTTTAAGTTGGGTATGGGCCATAACTCACATGAACAAGTTACTAAGTTTGTAGTTATGGCTGGTACAAAAAGCAGAAGCGCAACATAAATTAGTAAATTGTTCCTGCAGACAATGCTCTTCTTTAGATAATATTAAGATGAGACAATTCTTGAACTATGCCTATCTACAACTCATCCACTTCATTGTGAAAAATACTCAAGCACTGAATACTTGCTGGCGCTCTCTTCTTCTCCCCATCCCTTGGCCAAGATGCCAATAGGTAGCCGGTCAGCTAAAAATAGTACAGGTTGCCTCCAGATCCCATCCCTTCCTGCTTTTAACACCTTTAACCCTGAATATATGCAGTTAAAGATGCCAAGAGGGGGAAAGGGAGAAGCTATGAATAAAAAAAGGTACTTCATGTAGAGTGGAAAGAGAAACAGGAAAGAATAGGAGATCCCTGGAACAATTGCAGCAGGATACATTAAAACTAAAACACAGGGCAACAGTTTTGTGGTGGTGCATTGTTGCTTTTTGGGGTAAGGGTGGGGGCAGATCCACCCAGGGGATTCCCCAGGCTACATTTGAAAATAGACAGTGCCAGAGGGAGAAGGGTCAGAAGGAAACCCCTCCAGGAATAGGATGCCAATACATACTGCAGCTTGTGCCACTTCCCTGCCCACCCCCTCAATTGCTGGACCCCTGTAGTTACTTGAAGGAAAGGCACTTTCCACACACAGATTATAACTGAATCAAATTGCAAATCAAATTAAGGCTGCAATCCTTGTGTACTCAAAGTTCCATTGGAGTCAGTAGGACTTGCTTGGGAGAAAACACATTTCAAATGTGATCATTCATATGAAGCACTGTATAGCATCGTTTCTCTTTCATGTAATTTTATCTAACATATTGGGGAAGGCATGTTACTCCCCAGCCCCAGCCCCCCAATGAACTATGCTCTTCTTTGGTCATCACCCATGCAGAAAGAGTTTTTTTCCCCTGGTGCACCTCAGACAAGATTACTTCACAAAATTACACTGAAACAATGGGAGGTGTGCTTCCAGTAAACTGGGACTCATTCAGAACACAGTGGTTTCTAGATGGGACCCATTCAACCAACCCCACCACAGAGGGAGAGCTTGCTCAATCATCTGTCCACCCTTGAGGACACTTGCTGAATCTTACTCAGACCTTTCAAAAAGCGACACACTGGGTTTTAAGTACAGGGTATTCCAAGTGATCCCCGTTGCTTGCAAAGTAACCCTAAGCATAGCTGCATAGGACATCTCTGGAGGGATGGGGCTTTATAGGTGAAGGAATTTGATAAGCCAGGAGGTGCTTGCTGGAAGAAAGTTAACATTTAGCTTCACATTCAAGGGATGGAGGTCCCTGCTTAGTCTGTCACACAGCTTAGGGCAGCCTGAATGTGCTGCTTTCTAGGACTAGGCTCAACAGCCTCCTTTGTGTTAAGGTTTTCATGCCTTAGCACACTTATCTGGGGCTTTGGGGTATGACAAGAAAGTGGTTAGAAGAGATAACTAACACTACTGTACAAAAGCTGCCTTGAACTATATGTATGATAAAAGGCAGGATATTCTAAACAGAGAAGCATTTCAGGTGTTGCAGCCCCCATCCCACTCTGATGCATCTGCCGAGTCAAGTTCCATGCTTTTAAAGTAGCTCTACACGTATGTAACAGTCACTGAAATTAATGGAACTTAATGCCAAATAGGAGCAGTGCAATGTTAGATGCTTACAAGCCCCCATTTGGGGAGTACGATTGCCATACAGACAAGCACTTTAAAAAGGACTGCAGGCAACCTGATCACATTTAGTAAGGAATAAATCCCGCAGAATTCAGTCTGAGTAGTTTCCAAAAATGGGATTGCACTGCCCAGCTGCAGTCCTATGGGCAGCCCCCAGACAGTGATTGCTGTGTAAAACAGCTTGTCAGCAAAATTGCATTCCCATCCAACAAGTGCCTCCAAAGTAGCGATGAGTGCATGTTTGTGTGTCTTCATTACCATGCAACATGGTCCTTCCAAAGGACTAAGGAAGCTTTGCAGGTTTGGAATATCTAAATGATTAGGCAGCAGACTCCGAGAGCTGTCCCACCTTCCTGCTTGGTGCCCTAGGTGGGCGTCAGGTGTCAGACTTCTATTAATTTGCCAGAGAAGCTCTGGGGGCTGCCAGCTCTTAATTGTGGTAGGGAAAGCTTTGTTTTTATGTACTTATTTATCCTTTTCCAAGATACACACAATTACAGAAGCTCTGCAATAAAGGGAGGGGACAGAACAGAAGTTGCCAACCCTATACGCTCTCTGTTATACACTTGGAGTCTAACTGATCTTCAAATTTCATGCTCCTTTTCACCGTATTTCCAAGCTCTCAGTGCAATTATACGCACGTTTACTGGGAGAAAGTCCTGTTTAATTCTAAGTAAATATGCACAAGGTAATGCAGTAAGTTGCCTTAATTGCAGAAACTACATCAGAACAGGTGGTCAAAGAGAAAAAAGCAACTGCGTCTGGGGAACCCAATCCTATAGATGTTTACTCAGAAGTAAGTCCTAGCGAGTTTAGTGGGGCTTTCTCCTAAGCAAGTATGCATAGGGTTGCAGCACTATCTATCTATCTATCATCTATCTATCTATCATCTATCTGGCATCTATCTAGCATCTATAGCTGCTCAGATTATCATTATTTTATGTTATGGCTTCTTTCACTGTTCATTTTTGCACTATTGGATTCAACACTCTTAGAGGCTGCAATTAAAAAGACACTTGAACCTGCTCTTAGTATTAAAATTGCTCTTTTTTTAAAAAAAGGAAAACCCTATTTTATTTATTAAGGCTGCTCCTATATTCCAATTTGTTTTAGTTCAATGCACAGTTGTGATAGGGTTTTCCTACTGCATGTTGCCTGGCTGGGATGGTTAGAAAAGTCAACTCAGAAGTATCATCAATAAATAAGACCCTGGCAACACAATCCCATGCATGTTGACTCAGAAGCAAGTCCCACTGTTTTCAGTGGTGCTTATTCCCTTGCAAGAGTGCTCAAGATGAGAACCTAAAGAGGAGGATGCTTCTCCCCCCCCCCTTCATTTTCTACCTGTCATCTGGTGGATAAAGGCATAGCCAGATCCTATGCATGTTTACTCAGAAGTAAGTCCTCGTGTTCTATGGGGCTTATGTGCAACTGCAAGAATCTTAGCACCATTCCAGACTCTCAGTGGTTCTGCAGCCTCCTACTCAAGTCAGAAGAAAGACCCATTCATTCAGCTTGCTTCCCAGGTCCGTGGATATAGGATTGCAGCCTCAGAATATTTAAGGCTGAAATCCTAAGCACGCGTACCTTGAGGTGAGAACTTTCTGCCAAGAAACATGCAGCGATAGCAGCGCACCTTCTCAGTCCCCCTTCCGCCTTCTTGACGCCTTCAGGGAAACACACAACCCCAGAGTGCGTGCGGGAACTGCTTTTTACAAAAGGATTTTTCTCCTTCACAAAAAACAAAACAAAACCCTGCTTAGAATTGCAACCTCTCTCTGTTCACTTGAGTTGCCGGCTGCTCTCGCTCAGCTGCCACCCGCCATAAACCTCTGGAACCAGGCAGGCTATAAAAAAAAACCCCGACTAAAACCATGAAGGCGCTCCGAGTTCCGACACGGCCAAGTTAACTGAAACCGGGAGCTGGGGCGGCGAAGGACTTTGCCAGCTCGGTCTTCGCTTCTACTCGCGGCGCGCGGAGCGTCCAAGAATCCAAGAAAGACGAAGAAGAAGCGCCCCTCAAAGTTCCGGCGGAGAGAAAACGCGGGAAAGGGGCGGAGTGGGGGGGGCTCGAAACTTCGCCTTACCTGTGGGCGGCTGAGGGGGAGCGAGCGGTGCGCTTGCCCAGGCTGGCGTCGGCGAGGGGTGCTCGGCTCTTGGCCAAGAAAGAGCCTGCGAAGGAATTCCTTTGGGCAGCCAAAGCTCGCGGAAGGGACTGTGGAGGGCGCGCGTGGTCGCCAAGTCACCTCCTGCCGTCCCTTGTTCGCCGACCTTCCCAGCCCAGCGCCGGCTCTGCCATGGCCCGCCGACCGTAATCCAGTCGCTTTCCTCGGCCGGGAGCCTCCTCCTGTGCGGCAGAGCGCCGCCTTCCCAACCTCGCGCTCCTCGAAGGAGTCCTGCAAAGGAGCGCGGGCGCCGCCTCTTTCTCCGGCTGCTGCTGCTGCTCCTACTGCTGCTGTCGCTGCCCGGCGGCGCTTCGCTCGCCTGAGGAGCCGAGCAACTTTGGGCGCCTCCCCCTCCTGAGGGATGCGCGTGGTAGTTGGTGGGGGGGGGGAAGGGGCGCGGCAGCAGCTCCCTCGAGGTTGGTGGCGGCGGGGGAGAAGAGGAGGAGATATATACCCCAGCGCAAGCGCGCGCTCTCTTTCTCTCCGCCGCCCGCGGAAGCAGCCAGGAGTCGTCGGAGAAGCAGCAGCAGCAGCAGCAGCAGCAGCGCAGCTGGCGCGCGCGCGCGGACGGAGGAAGGAGCAGCACGAGCAGCAGCGGGCGAGCGGGGAATATTTCAGCTGTTGTCACGGGACCCGCTGCTTTGGCGACTCCGACAACCCTTCCCGCCCCGAGGGAGAAGCCGGAGCGCACAAAAGCGACCGCGCGCTCCTCTGTGGCTGCGAAACGTCGCCGAGCACAACTCAGCACAGTCGCCGCCGGCTCGCTTTCGGGCGTCTGCTTTCAGTTGGGTTTTTATCTCAGAAAGGACGGGAGAAACTGGAAGGCATCCGCGTGCTTGACACTATGTGGCGAACTTCTTTGTAGGCGCGGGCTTTAAGCGCCCCCTTCCTGCTCTGGGGATCAGGGGCGGGACACAAATCCCCACAAAGGTGCAACCAAGGAATCCTTTGCGACCTTGCAGTTAGCGAAATCGGCCTCCCTCTTTTTTTCCTGACAAAGGTTGTGCACTAGAGTTGCCGTCTTTTCTTTATACTGGCCCTGCTCAGCCATCCCTAGCAAAATCATGCCCTGCAGAAATTCACCAGGTGAAGCTCTCTGCGTCATGGAAATAAAGTGATTTGGTGGGGAGGCTCTATGTTCAGTCAGGTCCATGTTAAAAGCATGAGAACAGGACAAGTAAGAGAGACAGACTGAATGCATCCAAACGGACAGCTTTCCCTATTGCTGCTTTCTTGGCATGGGGATGCAGCACCTGTTGAATTTCAGCCTGCCATGCACCCCTGATTAAGAAGTGCAGAGCCTCCATCGCAAAAAATATAGCATGTACTCAAAAAATATAGCATGCACTCAAGTCTTCATGTTAGGCAGGTCTTGGACCAAGGATGTGTGAGGTAAGGGAGATAGGATCTCTGACCATGTGCAGAGTCCTTCTTCGCTACCAGTGAGTAACCACAGCTTTAATACACACATCTGGAATGAGGGGGACAAGGCCTGCAAACAAATTTGCACATCTCATTTTATAAATTAAACACAGCTTGATTCTTTTCCTGTGATAATGACTACACTGTGACTACTTGGTTTCTGTTCTTTCCTAATGTAAGAGTCCATTGACCTTTGAAAAACTATTTCTATTTTACCCCCTTTGCCTAAATTACGCTGCGGAAAGAATCTCGGGTTATCTCCTCTGCTCTCCATTTGAATCTGTTTGAAAAGGATGCTCTGCTTAACTATTTGTCACTTGGGAGAACAGCCATAGCTGTTCAGAATCATGGAGCTTTCCCACACCATTACTTAAACAGGCTTCTCTCCTGGGATGTTCAGAAGATGAACTTCTTTATTTTGTATGTGGTCTTGAAAAAGCCCTCAGGGTGGCTTACAAAATGTAAAGATTTAACACAAAGCAGCCATCAACAGCACTTTGAAAATTCATTAAATTGCAACCATTAAAACTATAGTAAACAATACAAGTCCGAAGGGCAGAAAATAAAACCTGTTTCACCTTCTGAATGTCCTCAGGGGAAAAAATGGGTCAAAAATTCTAGAAAGCCTGGTGGGCGTCTCTAGGACAAGAAGAGAGAGTGCTGCAATTGAGAAAGACTTGCTCATCCTGAATTTAGTCAAGAAGAAACAAAATAAGGCGGCTTCTTAGTAGCTTTGTGACCTCCTTTAGTGGGTTCTGTGTGTGTTAGTGCTTGTTTTGACCTATAAAGCCTTTGGCCTATTGGCTCAGGACCGCAATATGTCAAGGACCACCCTCTCTCCATATGAACCGATCCAGACCCTGCAGTCATCATCTGAGACCCTTCTTCATGTGTCGCCTCTGTGAGAGGTCCAGAGGGTGGCAACACAAGAACAGGCCTTTTTTCGGTGGCTCCCCATCTGTGGAATGCTCTCCCCAGGGAGGTTTGCCTGGTGCCTTCATTTTGTATCTTAAGGCGCCAGGGAAAAACATTCCTCTTCTCCCAGGCCCTTCAGCTTATTAAACAATCTATGGCCTTTTAAACTTGGTGTGTGTGTTGTTTTTATTTGTTACAACGGTATGTGTCTTTATATTGTAAACTGTCCTGTGATCCTTTCTAGTTTTAATTTTGTTTTGGTTTTTGTATTTGCATTGTAAGTTGCTCTGAGTTTACTTTCCATTTGTTTAAAAAAGTGACTAATGACTGCAATAAATAATAACATACGGGGATCCTGATAAGGAAACAAAGACCTTCCTTTAAGTTATGTTTTTGCAAGGACTGGAGGCTGGTCCATTAGGGCATATGGGGCAAGGTCAAGTCTTCCGTCAGCCAGACCCTACCTGTCTCTCCTCCCATTTACAACTAGCCCAGGGGATGGTCCTGGCTGTCAGGTTCCTTAGTCTCTCAGCATTGGCCTTGTAGGACTCAACAGGAAGTAGGGTGGAGACAAAACAATAATTCATTGGCTCTGCCTATCATTGGCTCTGGCTATCGTTAGTCTCACTGAGTTCCACCCTACCGGTCCTAATGGATAACAACCACCACTGGCTTCAAGGATATGAAAGGCTAGACTAAATCCAGCACTTGTTTTACTGTTTTTAACACCAGTGCCTTATGCTCTCTTCAGGCATTCTGAAAATTAGATGGGTAGTGGCTACATGATGAACCAACTGAAGGGTCAGGACAACCTTCAAAGGTAACTCCACTGAATAGCCCAGCCTGAAGGTTACCAAACCATGAAACTCAGTGGCATGCAACAACACAGTCACTTTAAATGGCTGTAGATGGAGAACCAACCTGCTTGAAGCCACTGCTGGCCACAGCTGCTGTCTGGGAATTCAAGAGCAATACTAAGTCCCACAGCATTAGCGTTGATGGGAACTGCAGTACTTTTGGAGAGCACTTCATTGGCTGCCCCTGGTCTAACACTACCCGAAACAGGGAGACCAGTGACTCCTTGATGAAGCATAGCCCCTGCCATGGAAGGTGTGGAGGACACACCAGTCAGGCAGTGAGGCAAGAATGTTATTGTCTCTTTCAGAGAACAAGACAGCCACCCAGGTACAACCAAGCCTGGTGCCGTGTCATAACTACACAGTCCACACCTGTTTTGTATGTATTGAGCTTCAGCTTATTCACCTTCATCTAGTCCAGCGGTTCTCAACCTGTGGGTCCCCAGATGTTATTGGACTACAACTCCCATCATCCTTGCTCAGCTAGGTTCCGAGACCTCCCTGGAGCAAGGTGTCAGCTCAGAGCTGTCCAAGGTGCTGCAACCCCAGCTTGACCTACTACAGACTATGTTTAGGTCAGCTCTGGCCTTGCTAGCTAGAGATGATGGGAGTTTTAGTCAACAACATCTGGGGACCCACAGGTTGAGAACCGCTGATCTAGTCCATCACTGCCTCTTGTCAAGGTTCAGAATTCCTACTGCTTCACCTGCTTCTGCATTGACAAGGGTGGAAGGTGGGGGGAGTATCAATCAACACACCAACAACACTTCACCACAAATCTCTAGCCATCATCTTCCAGGGTGCTGGTGTTGAAGAAGGAGAGGGGGACAAGATAGAATATTGCAAAACTTCATAAGACAAGTCCTAACAGGCAGAGCAGCATCTCCAGCGCTATCTTCTGGGACCTACCTTGCAAGTAGTTGTAGAACTGCTGCGATGCAGTGCCTCCTTTACTCAAACTAGCAAGGTGTCCCAGGAGGATACCCTGGCTGATAGTAATGTAAGCCACCAAGAGGTCCATGAGAACCAAGAAGATATGACTTCATGAGAGCGACCAAGTTTCCATTCAGAAGCCCAGAAGGAGCAGCACTGGTGCCTCCTGGGACGATGCAGGGGCAAGGCAGGGCACTGTTGAGACTGGGGTGGCATGAAGAAGTTGCTGCCAAGAGATCTCAGTTGGATTGTTACAAGCATATTATATTTAATGTATACGCAAGTTTCAGCAATGCACTTCTGTTGACAGACAGTCTATCAGTGGTTCCTTTCTTTGCAACACACACATTTGCAGAAGTTCTACAGCCCTTTTGTTTTGTTTTGTTTTAAAAATGGAGTTATTCACATGTCAAAATATAGTCAAAACCCATCTCCCATTCTCCTGACTCCCCCCTTCCTCGGTTGTGTCTGTCTCCATAAAATTAGCATGTATGTTTAAAAGCTGGTTTTCTCTCTGGTGGAACCTGGCATCCAAAATATTCTTTTAAAACTAATCAGGGCTGCTCGTTCTTTGGCTGATAGCTCCACACATAAAAGCCTTTAGAAAAGAAACAAATTTTCTTATTTTGGCAGCAGCATCAGCTGCTGTGGAAAACAATTGCCTGTTAGCGGAGAATTACCCCCACAATACTTAAACTACCAATTGTGCCTGGGCATAAAGTTCTCTTGGTTTTTATAGCACCGTCCTTTTATAGAACCACTATGATATTAAAAACAAATGAAAATGTTGGCTGAGCAATGTGGACTACATGAATCATACATGAATGTGGAATGGCTGCAACCGGCCAAGGCAGGCAGAGCGCTTGGCCCACCAGCTATGCTGTTAGAGGCACATGATGCGGCAGCACGGGTGCCATCCACTTCTTCCTTGCTCCCATTTGGGCACCTAGTGGCGCAGTTTCCATGGACAACAATTCCCCACTCCCCTGAAACAGGCCTTTGTTTTGTCCTGCTTATTGCTAGCTGTTAAGAACTTGGCACCTGGCTTCCACTAAGGAAGACAACTATTAAATGTTAGCTGCACCTGTTTTGCTCCATGAATGCCACACACAGTAAAAGTTATTTCCTTCCAGGGGCATGAAAACAGTCGCTTCAGCTGATGCAGGGATCCAAATTTTCCTGTTCCTCATTTAGTGGCCAGTTTGCATCTTGCTGTAACTCAGAACGGCATCCTCTAAATTTTAGGTGTCTAAAACAAAGGCTTATGGGCTTTGGACGTAACCATTTATTGATGGGTATCTTATTACCTGTGCTTCCAGACAGACTTGCATGTTAGTTGCGGCTTTCAAGACAAGTGTGGCTTGACTGCCATTATGCAGAAGAATAATAAGAAGAGTTTGGATTTGATATCCCGCTTTATCACTACCCTAAGGAGTCTCAAAGTGGCTCACATTCTCCTTTCCCTTCCTCCCCCACAACAAACACTCTATGAGGTGAGTGGGGCTGAGAGACTTCAGAGAAGTGTGACTAGCCTAAGGTCACCCAGCAGCTGCATGTGGAGGAGCGGAGATGAGAACCCGGTTCACCAGATTACAAGACTATTGCTCTTAACCACTACACCACACTGGCTCTCCAGTTTAGACTCCTTTGTACCCTTGGTAAGGAGCTGTATTGCCCCTGCCTAGAGTACCCAGAGGAGCCTTGCCTGGTCACCTAGAGTAATGGAGGAGCAGCCTGGGGAGCAGGCGGGCAGACAGGTTCCTAGCCACTCTGTGGTACAGGTTTTTTGGCATCCCCTGGGCCTTGGCGGCGGGGGGGGGGGGAACCTATCCAACCCCCAGATACACCCCTGCCATTATTGGTGGTTGCTACTGCCCCTTCTCCCCTTCCACAAGTCTCCTGACCTAGGAGTCACCAGGAGCCAGTCTACACGGTCATACAGTGGTACCTCGGGTTACATACGCTTCAGGTTACAGACTCTGCTAACCCAGAAATAGTGCTTCAGGTTAAGAACTTTGCTTCAGGATGAGAACAGAAATCGTGCTCCGGCGGCACGGCAACAGCAGGAGGCCCCATTAGCTAAAGTGGTGCTTCAGGTTAAGAACAGTTTTCAGGTTAAGAACGGATCTCTGGAACAAATTAAGTACTTAACCTGAGGTACCACTGTACTAGGCTTCTGAGACTCCATTAAATGGTGATAGACCGATCCCCTCCCTGTACGCTAAGTTTTCTGTATAACATGGAGGAAGGGCAGGATCTGTCACTCCTACCCAGGATAAAGTGAGAGTCCCTTGTCAACTCTGAGTTCTCTGCCAAGCATGGAGAACTTGGGGTAAGCAGGTGAGGTCCCTCATGTTGTGCCGGGCAATCCAGAAGAGGTGATTGTCATAAAGAGACTGGTGGCAACCTGACAGCTTCTGTGGATTCCCACTTACTCACCCATGTTGATATCATGCAAGCGAGAGCTGCTGTTGTCAGCAAGCCTCACCTTGCCAGCATTTAAACTGCTAAATACAATTGCTGGAAAATAGCAGTTTCTGCCCCATCGAAAGTGCAGCTACCCATCACATCTTTGTGTATCAGGACCAGTGCACTAAGTGAATGGGGTCTGTGATGTCACAACCAGGCATATCATAAGATTCTTCCACACTTAGCCATGCCAGTTTACTATTGCACACTCTCCCCCTCTTTCCCATCTACTTATTACCAGAATCTGTGCGACACAGTCTCCAGTTCTAGAGTGCACATGCCCAGCTATTGCTAGCCGTTCCTCCTTCCAAGCTTGCCCAACAAATTGCGCGAAGCTGTGGATATTGCTTTTGGTTGAGTCTGGTGAGAATAAGGCACTGAGGGAGATAAATGCTTCACAGAGTCTGGAAAGGTGTATATATATGCATGCATGCTCTTTGCACGTAAACCAGACATACAAAATGACAGAAAGGTCTATAGTCCTATTTTTATGTTCATGCACCGAGCCACAACAAGTCTCCCAAAGCCTGTCGTCAGCACACGGGAAGTTGGCTACTATATAAAATAAAAATTTTAAAAATGTACAATTTTCTACATTTGTAGTTGTGGGCACATATGAACAGCAGCTTTGTAAGTTCTGTTCAGTTGGGTATTGGAGTACCCAAGCAGAGGAATGCAGTGATGCCCCAGGGAGAGGCAGCATGGCCATTCAGGAAGCCAGCATGTGGACTGCACTGCGTTGCTAGTCCTTGGCCGCCACATGGACGAGGAAGGGGTCAGACTTTGCCAAAGCACGAACGACATAGTTCAAAAGCAGTCAAGGGTTGCAGGAGGCCATATAACAGGGGCAGAGTATCTGCTTTCATGCAGAATGTCCCAGGCATCTCCAAAGGAGGCTGGAAGAGACTCCTGCCTGAAATCCTTGGAGAGCCGTTGCCCGTTTGTTGTAGACAATACAAAGCTAGACAGATCAATAATGGTCTGACTCTCTATAATGTAACTTCCTATGTCCCTGCAAGGAGGAGTGCAAGAAACATATACAACCTCTATAGGTAGTGAGTGGGAGCAACTAGAAAGTCAATTAATAACTTCCTACCTCTAAGTCCTATAAAGTTATACATTTGTATTTTATGCATGCCACTGACAGAGGGGCACACACTTCCCATGTGAACTATAGCATTCAGAGCACTTTGGGTACCCCTGAAGTCTGTTTTTACCTGCTAGAAATCTTAGCTACCTTTCAATCTAATTTCAGATTCTGATTGTCTCTTGTCAAAATTTGAACCAGGAAGAAAAAGAAAACAAACCTGCTTCCTCCATTTTGACACAAATCCCAGGGATTTAGGGTAGCCACCAGCTCTGATAAAAGCCATTAATAAGGATGATACTGCCCATTAACAAGTACAGAAAAGTGAGAAATTCTACATAATGAAGGAACATGCTACCAAAACCTTTGTCAGGGACGCAGTCAGTAGTTGCCTGCTACTTGTTGCAGGAAAAAAAAATGGAAGGTGATAAGGTTTGCATGCATCATTGGTATTAAGCAGAGGTGCAAAATCCACCCTCCTTCCTAGGCTCTCAGTAGCAGGAGAACCTTATCACTGGTGCAATTAATGCTGCCTTTGGCTCATTTCTCTCCCTTGATAAAGTTGCTAGGTCCTTCTACACATTTATATTTAAAACAGGCATTGCTGGCTGACAGATCCTCAATTCCCACCCATTAAACTTGAGTGAATTTCAATATTTATGCAATGAGAGTCTAATATGCCCAGCCTAAGGCAAATATAATGAGGGTAGGAAGTGGCCAAGTTCCCTGGTGTGGTCTTAGCAATGTACTTCCATACTAATCCACTATAGCTCTGCTATTTAAGAGACATGTCCCTTTCCATAACTCTGGGCATTTTCTCATGTATGGCTTAAATTGCTTCTGAGCCTCTCTTGCACTATTTATGGGAACATGTGATTGGTAATGCAAAGCAGAATTGAGAAGGGAGGGAGGGGCCATAACAGAGCACATGCTTTGGATACCAAATCTCCAAAGTTCAAATCAATCCCTGGCCTCTCTGGCAAGCAGCCATAGGCAGGGAAAATGCCCTAGCCCAAGATGTTGCATAGCTGCCATCAGTCAGCATGGGCAACACTCGGCCAGATACCTCAATGGCAGGGCCGGCCCACCCTTGAGGCAAGTTGAAGTGATTGCCTCAGGCAGTAGGCTCCAAAGGGGCAGCAGATCCTGGTGTTGATCTTCCTCCTCTCGTCCCTGATGCAAATCTTCCCTCAGCACATCTTCCCTGGTGGGGAGGGGGGGGGCACAATTTTGGAGTCTGCCTCGGGTGTCAAAATGTCTTTGGCCAGCCCTGATCAATGGTATAAATCAGTATTAAATTATTCACTTTATAAAACACTCCCCCCACAAAAAAGAGCCCAAATGTTCATTTGTAGAGGTATATTCTTGCTTAGAGATTTTATAGCAACCATGCAAAGTGCTTTATTCCTTTGTTGTTATTTTTAAATGCTACTCTTCCTCCTTTTTTATGCTACCCTTCTACCAAAGAATTCAAGGTGGTGCGCAGTTTACCCCTTCCATTTTATCATCACAACAACCCTGCCAGGTAGGAGTGAGGGAGAGAGAGAAATAGATAATAGCCAAAGGTTACTCAGGGATGGATAAGAATTACAACACGAGTGGGGATCCTGAACTGCATGCTGCCCTTGGTCTAATTACATGAAAGCGGGGGGGGGGGCAAAGGGGGAGAAAGAAGGGAAATACTGGCACGGGGGCGGGGAGAGAAAGCGATGGATAGGGTTGCCAAACGTCTGGAATTTCCTGGACATGGCTGGAATACGGCAGTTGGAAGCAGTGTCCAAGTGGAAATCGCTGAAATGTCTGGACGTATGTCAGCTCATGTTGGAATTCTAGATTTTGTTGAATTTCCTTAAAAATAGCTCAACAATTTTTTGCCCAGATTTTCATTTTATGGCAATCCTAGTAAAGGAAGGAAGGGGGTGGGAACCCTCTGCAAGTGAGCAGGAATGAAGGAGGGAGGGAGAGGGAGAGAGATGTTCCTCACCTCTGGATTACAAATTTCACATGTGAAATGCCTTCTGTGTCACACGTCCTATTCCATGCCTGAGTGCCCACGTGGCTTATCTGGAACAATTCAAGGCTCTACAGGACATGATGCTAAATGCACAAAAGATGGCAAGTGCATGTTTAGGTCCCCTACTCCCCATAACATCTCCCAGAACATAACCACGTTAATGTCACTATATTCCCTCCCTCTTCCCCCACCACACACAATGGACTGACACTAGTGAAATGAGAGGCAGGAAAACACAGAATATTGTTATATGTTGGGACACCAGTTCTGTTGGTTGAGGAAAGGAATGAAATGCATGGTTGCTATTTTCAGTAACAGTGGCATATTTAGTATAACTCCAGTTCCCACCAGCCCCAGGCAGGATGGCTAATTGTTGAGAATGATGGGCATGGCAGTACAACAGCTATGGGTTACTCATCTGTGCAGCATAATGTCCTGTTTGGCCTGTACTTAAGCCATGGATGCCAATGGTCAGTGTGACACATAAATGAACTGAAATTATTGCACGTTACCACTATGCAAATGCTGACACTATACCAATCTTCTAAAACCAGAGTTTTGATGCTATGATTGACTTCAGATAGGGATTTGTTGCTGCAATTCCACCCCTCCACTTTCCAGACACTATAATCTAGATTACAAAGTCACCTGCATTTTTTAACAATATGGCAGGTTAAAATCTCTCCAGTAAATGCAGTGAACAAAACAGAGCTGAAAGAATCGATACATCAATTTATCAATTCATCAAGGAATTAATTTATGAGCCAAGATTGATTAGTTACAGTAGCCCATTTATCTCAATAGAAGATAACGGAATCCATTGATCTCAAAACTGTGCATAAGACGAACTAATTAGAAGCACCTCTGCCTAATCAGGATGCTTCAAGATAGAGGGCTTCCTAAGAGTCAGGTGTGCCAATTCAGTTTGCCCGACACCCACAAGTCACACACTGACAATACCAATACTCCAAATGAAGAGGTTGCTTTAGTTACTCTGTGTGTGTGTGTCTCAAATTGACAAAATAAAATATAATCAGATAAAATCAATTCAAAGCAAACTTAAAACCATATAAAACACAAAATTCCTAAAACGCTCAACCAACAGTACAATAGGACAGACAAGTGCTATCCCACTCCATGGTAGAGCATAACTTCTTACATCTTGGGTAGATAAAAATGCCTTAGCCTGGTGCTTAAAATGCAACAGTGATGGAGACAGGCATTTCACAGATGAGGACCCATCACTGAAAAAAAGCCTGTTCTTATGCAGTCACTCTCTGCACTTCCCTTCAGTGAGGCACACGGAAAATGGTTTCTGATGAAGACCACAGCATTTGGACTACTAGTAGGATCAGAGCAGGTCGTGACGCTGTCCAGAAGGAGTGACTTGCACAAAAGCTCTGTTCTGCTTAGTGCCTCTTTCTTGAAGCTCCTTCCAACGATGAATTGCTGTTAATGCATTTCCACAAGGAAGGCAGTGTCTGCAAACACAGCTGCCCTCCAGGTGAGCTGCAACCTCCAGATCCCCCGCTTTCCCTTTTTTTTTTAAAAAAAAGTACCTTTAGCACTCAAGATATGAAGCACATTTGTTTTGTGAAAAAACGAGCCTGTTCCCGCCTCTCGGTGATTTTAGCCAATGAATGAAGTCATAGCAATGGCAAGCATTAAGAAAGCAGAGCTAGCCAATTCAACAAAAAGGTGCCTAGAGTGAAAA